>NC_143576.1:48506102-48816935 GCF_048544385.1 Mastigoproctus giganteus | reverse complement strand
TGAGGCTTATGCTGCACCAGCCAAAAAAAATAAATTCCTGAGTTACCCACCGTGTGTGAGAGAGAGAGAGAGAGAGAGAGGTATCACCAAGAAAGGGAAGAATGATGATATCTAGCTCAGGACCCTGGGTTTGCCAAGCCCATACTCACCAGATGTGAGCCCCCGGGGTGAGATATTTTTAAACAAATTAGAGAAGATAAAGAGGTTAGACAGTTTAAATGAAGAAGAGATACTGATTTTCGCAGAATTTAATTGGAAGGCATAACATTAAATAAATATCAAGAGGAAACTTTGTGTAAAAGAGTAAATTCGCTGGGAGAATTCAACGGAATAATGAGGAAATTATTTGGTAAAAAAGAATCGTTCCTCACAGCTGTAGGAAACCTAAGGGGATACACTCGGTCATTGACTGAATTTCTACATAGAATAAAAGAGATAAAAATGAACACCCACCTCGACGCAACTGAACAAGGGATATTTGAAAAATTATTGACAGGGCAGTTTGTTAAGGGGCTAAATGTTAAGTTTAGAAAAGAATTCTTGGCAGGAAGCCAGAAACCCTGAACCACACCTTTTTGTATGCCGAAGAAGAGGAGAATTTGGAGATAGCATGTAGAAATGAAACAAGATGGGAAACAAACACTATTAATTTGAGCGAGGGGTGCGAAAATAAGGGGAAGGAACCACAGAAAAGTGAAGAACAAGATGCGGAAAAAGAAACCCGGGTAGACAAATTGGAACAAAAACTGGACTGGTTGATAGGCAAATTTGGTGAAATGGAGCGAGGAAGGATCCAGGCATATAAAAGGGAATATAAGGATGAGAGCAAAGGGCGACAGTGCCCCATTCGCAACAAGAAAGGGGGAGAAGTAACAGAGGCTGCTATATATACAATAGTCTTAATCATGGTCCAGATTTTGCCCAAGAAACAAGATGGCAGCACCTCACTGGCAGCAAAGGACGAAGTGGAGAAGAGAGGGTGGCTGCTATACAATCAATAACTTACGCCATTGGGTCAAGTTCTGCCCTAGAAATAGATGGAGAGAGGCAGAAAGGAGAGAAGAAATAGAGGGGCCGTGGCGACAGGGGCCCCAATACCGACCAAGGGATCCCCTACCACTAACAAGCAGAGGCCGGATGGATCTAAAGCTAAAAGTAGAGGGAGAGGAGGAAGTACCCAAAAAGAAAGAGGAGGCAGCAACCATGGTAGTAACTGTGGGAGATCCCCGACGCATAAGAAATACGGAGGGGAGAAATAAAATCTGTCAACAGGGACCAGCTGAAAGACCCGGCGAAAGAGAATTTGCTTAAGTAATTAAAAGATGAAAAAGGGAGAAGGCAACTGGGGGAAATAAAAAAGGGCCATCAGATGGACGCCCAAAGATTTCTAGTACGAGAAGGGGCATCGGAAAAGAAGGGAAAACACGAAGTTAGGTTTAAGAAAGCCAGAATTTGGAAAGGGTACAGAGCGAGGCAAGTGAGAGAAACTGAGAGATAAGATAAACATGGGGTGGTAACATAAAGGATTCTCAGTGGGGGACTGGGTGTTGATAAAGGAGAATTATCAGAAAAAGGGGGGGTGGAAACAAAGAGCTAGTGATCCATATAGGATACTCGAAAAATAATCTGATGTTATCTTTAGGGCAAAGGAACTTGGGCGAAACGGGGAAACCAGGGTGGAACACGAAGATAGATTGAAGGGTTATTTCTTTAGAGGGGGGAGGGTTCTGCGATTTTATAATAAAGAAGAAAAGGTCGAAGTAGAGCACACTCCAGGTGAAACCTCCGAGGGACACAGAGCGGTCAGATAGAAACCTGGGGAGGGCGTAGAGCGGCTAGAAAGACAGATTATTTTAAATTAAACAGAGGTGATTTCTGCGTTAGAAACTAGTAAGGGAATGCCGGTGAAACGCTCGGGAAGATGAAGCCTAAGGTGATGAAGCCTCAGAAGATTCTCTTGGGAGAATTTTCTGCTGCTAAGGAGGGGGGATTGTAAGCGTTTGCTTACTATGGAAGCATGGTGTGAAGCTATACCTGGAATCTACTTCAATAGAAAGAAACTACTTTAATAGAATCTACTTCAATAGAAAGGGAGAAATTTCTGAGCAGTAGAGCTGTATCTCAGTCAGTATGTCAGTATCTATATTGCAGCAACCACCTCCAAGAGGAGTCTTAGTTTACCCCCTATCTTCATCCAACTAATTTTCTGGATAAGATTTAAGACTTCACTTGATCTCCTTTTTCCATTAAGATCATCTGATTTTATTATCAAAATTGATAATAAAATAAGGCTTGTTCCTGAAATTGCATCAGGTTTCATCCCATCTTGAGGATTTTCAAAACACATAAAACAATAATCAAACACCCGAGCTCTAAAAGTAAGGCATGGGTCCAACCATTATCCAACTCTCTTCTGGAAAGAACACCTACAACAAAAACAAAATGGAACACCCAAAGTTCAGGGCCCCGAAAAAAGGCCCACAGACAGTGCAACGTCAGATAAGGGAAGACCGATGGTGCAGGTTGACAAGTTGGATCATCAGGAATTCCATGAACTAGAAGAGCTGAGGGAAATTATTAATCAAGAAAGAGAGGCAAACCATCCCCTACCAGTAAATGAAACACAAGAATGCTCCCAATTGCCAGAACAGCATCTGTGTGCTGTTGATGACTCCAGTCAGGTGCACACCTGCAAAGTAGAAGATACAATAACGAAAAATTACAATTACATTAATAAAGAGGATATAACTGACTCCGTAACATCTATAAATGATGCCACATCACAGATTATACGTGACATAGTGGCCTATATTACCCATGAGGCAAATAACATAATGTCTGCCATAAACTTTATTATGGATAAATGGACTGAAATGGAAGCCATAACAACAACTCTCATTATAGAAAATGAGAAATTAAAAGTAAAAGCAGAAGAACTCAGAAAACAAGTTCTCTACCAAGAATGTCATTTTCAAGTCCTATCGGACTCCACTTAGAAGACATATGCCACCACATTGCAACAGGGATTAACACTGTGAAGTGCAAAAGTTACTCTTAACTCTGTTGCTTCACCACAACTTGCAGTAGACAACTATATTCTAAGACAACCTAGATCAAATGAACAGCATCAAACTTCCCAGACAACTCTAAAACAAAATGCATTGATCATACATGCCGCAAATAATTGCAAAATGGAATCAAGTAACGAAATCAAAATAAAAAACACAGTTGCAAAAACACTGAAAGAAGCATACAGAAATGTTAAAATAAGTTCTTTACGCACAATTAAGAATAAAGGCATTGTTCTGGAAACTACTAGCTCTGATGATCTAGACAAGATTGCATCTTCTGAAAAAATTATCAAACAAGGTCTCTCTACAGCCAAGCCTAAGATGAATGATCCCACAATACTTGTGTATGGTGTTCCCAAAGAATTATCAAAAGATGATATCTTTTCTAACATATACCATAAGAACCTACAGAATTTTGGCTTAAAATTTGATGAAGTCAAAGAATCCATCAATCTCAGGTTTAACACAGGATCTAAAGCCAACTCAACAAATTGGGTCATTGGCTTCCCTGCAAAATTTCTAAAATATCTTTTTGAACAGGACAGACTTTATCTTGGGTATCAAGCCCATAAGTACCGTCGATTTAACAAATGCTTTAGGTGTCTGGCTTTTGGTCATTCGTCCCACAACTGTAACCAAAAAGTAGTGTTGTGTTGTCATTGTGCCATGGGAAGACATGTATATGCAGACTGTCCTCAAAAACAAGATAGACCAAAATGCATCAACTACAAGAGGTGTCATAAGGATTACGATCACTCTGTAAAGGACACTTCATGTCCTGAATACATTAAAGCACTGGAACAGGCTAAAATAAGAACCATTAACGAGTAACATCGACCAGATCTCTGCCCTTAATGCAATTTTCCCTAACCATGAGGATATTACCATACTTCAACTGAATGCTCATCACTCCAGGAATGTCACAGATGAAGTCCGAGTTGCCATCACTGAGGAGAATTCCTATGATTTGCTCTGCTTACAAGAACCCTATTTTTCCAGAAGTCTCCATCGACACAACTCAAAATTAATAGGTTTCCCAACCTCTGCTGGATCATACATGCTGATGCAGAACATCCAAAATCTGCAATAGTGGCATTTAATACCTCACTTGATATAACAGCTATTTCTTCCCTGTGTAAACCAAATGCTACATGTGTACAAATCTTGTCACTTTCTATTTGATATCACTCTACTGTCCTCCATCTGAAGATATCCAAATCTCCCTGAACTATCTAGATTCTGTCATTGAAAAACTAAGCTCATCACCAATCATTATAGCTACAGACTCCAATGTCAAGTCTCCATTATGGTTTAGTACCTCCACTGACCACAGAGGACGACAACTGGAGAAATTCATACTGGCACATAACTTGCACATCCTAAATAAATCCAACCAACCCAGTACCTTCTTCACAACATCGACCATCGGTGAGTCTAACATCGACCTGACTCTCACATCTGCAAGCATCACGAACAAAATATCAAACTGGGCTGTGATTGAGGATCTAACATGCAGTGACCACCGTGCACTTTCGTTTAAACTAACCACAAATTTACAAAATCGGAGGTTACCTCCTCAAGACTTGAGAAGATTTGCTATAAAGTATATAAAATGGCTACTGTTCTTGAAATCAATTAAACATGACTTTCGTGATGAAATTTTTGATTCATTTAATCAACTTAATGCCGAAGAACAAGCCTATATCCAAACTGCCTTACTACGAGCAACTGAATGCTCGACTAAGAGAATAGCTCCTAAGAAATCATCTGTTCCCTGGTAGAAACCGCAGCCAACGCTTTTAAGAAGACGTGTTCACATGGTAAGGAAACTGTATTGAAGACGACGCTCTTGACCTCCCAATGAAGTACAAAGACTCAGAAATGAATACAGAACCATAAAACATCAGTATAATCTCGAAATCTCAAAGCAAAAAGTCGCTACTTGGCAGTCTTTCGTCTCCGCTGTGGGCAACTCGAATCTGTGGGAACTATTCTATAAACTTAGCAGAGATAAAGTGCCAACCAATGATATTTACAACTCCATACTGACTAATGACTCTGAAACCACGACCTGGGATGATACTGTCACAATGATTCTGGATAAACATTTCCCTCAGGATGATCAATCAACAGACTCTCCCACTCAATCCATTACAAGAACCCTCAATCTTCAATACTCCTCCACTGTGGATACTGACCTGTTTACTCAACAGAAGTTTTAAACAGCTTTAAATACAATCATTGTCCGAAAATGTCCTTGACCTGACTTGCTGGAAATTAAGAAGTTCGGAGAAACTTATCCTAACATCTCTTAAATCTCTTCAACAAGTATCTTTTCTGTGGTACTTTTCCCCGTCTCTGGAAGAATGCACTAGTGAAACTACTGAGAAAACCCAACAAGCCCCCATCAGACCCCAGAGCTTTCCACCTCATTTCTCTCCTACCGAATTTGAGAAACTCTAGAACGACTACTCGCCCAAAGAATCTATGATCTTTTTCAAGCCCAGTATGGATTCATTAAGGGCACGTCTTGTGAAGATGCACATCTTGCGTTAAAAAATTACAGCCAGAATTCCACATCAAAATATGAAATGGCCATCATCGTAGACTTCACAGGTGCTTTTGACTCCCTCTGGTGGGAGAGCGCCCTCGCAAGTCTTCGGAACATCTCATGCTCCTCTCAGTTGTACCAAGCTATCCGAGCCTACTTTAATCACAAATCTAAACAGGTTACTTCAAAAACTTGCAACATAACACGAGCTGTCAATAGAAGGTGTACTCAGGGCTCTGTTCTGGGGCTACTCTTCTGGAACATTACATTAAATACATGGCCAACCAGACATCTTGATTTTGCTACCCATTTGCATATGCCGATGACCTTGTCATTGACTTCTCAGGTAACTCCAGGCAGCAAATTCAAGAAAGAGCATCTCCGGTTTTAAAGGACCTCATTAAATGGGCAACTACCAACAAAGTTAAAATATTTCCATCCAAAACACGGCTCATGATCTTTAAAGGTAAACTAAATATCCATCGTCCTCCTATCTTGAAAATAGCTAACAAATAAATACCATATGCCAAGCACTTAAAACATCTTGGTGTGATCATTGATGATAGACTCAATTTTACTCTCCACGTAAACCACCTAATAGATAAAATCAAGAAATTTACTATGGCTATTGTTCCGATTACAAGTACTGACTGGGGGCTTGGACGCAGAGTTCTTCTCTTATATTACAAGACAGTATTCATACCTATTGCAACCTATGCTGCTCCGGTTTGTTATGACAGAATTAAGAACGTCAAACTGAAATCAAAACTGAAATGAAACTGAAAAATATTCCGTGCTTGCAGGACTGTCTCAACTGATTTCCTGCAGGTCATAGCATAGCATAGCTGGAGTGTTAACTCTGGACTTGCACATTTTACATCGTGCCTTCTGCTACTTTCAAAAACATCAGACTCCATGGAATTCTAGGGAACACAGAATGAGGTCCTCGCAGACATCAAAGTTGAAAAAACCTGGATTTCGTCTGCTTTAACAAAAATTTCGCAAGGTCGTTGGAATACAATCCCTAAAGGCAGAACTACATATAAATTTATACCAGACGTCTCTTTTACTGTCAACAAGAAAAATTCCCTATGGTTATCTTCAAACCTCTACACATCATTTATCATACCTGGACGTGGCTCTTTTAACTCAAAACTCTTTCAATTCAGAATAAGCAATACCGATTCTTGTCTTTGTCTCCAACTGGAAGACTGGAACCACCTGCTCTATCACTGCCCTCTTTATGCTGAACTACAGATATCCCTACAAGACCGTATAAACACTTTCTCACCTGGCAACGAAAAACATCTAGTAGAATCTGTCTCACACCTTGGAATCCTACAACAATTTGCTTCTGATTTATTTGCTAGAAGAAAACTTCTGTTGGCGAATTCCGCTTCAGCCGCACCTCCTATGGTGCCTCCAGCACCTTAAAGAATGTCAGCCTCAACAGTGAGTGGTGTCTTGCAAAGATAAAATATTGTCACCTTGAATAGCTCTTAGAAGGATCACATTGATCCAGTTTTGTTTTGTTTTTTTTTTTTGTTTTTTTCCTTTTTTTTTAATTTTAACCCCTCACCCTGGGCAAACAACCCTTCTAAGTAGACGATCGAAATGAGTGGTCCTTTAGGCACCTCAGATCACAACTTAGTGATTGTCTCTTCTCCAGTGGAGCCTTTAGCTCGTGGTTATTCCCAATCTTGTATTGTTTGGCATTACAAGAATGCAAAATGGGATGACCTGTGAGATTTCTTTTCTTCTTTTCCTTGATTGGACTACTGTTTCAAAACTTCTGATGCCAATGTTTGCTCAGATCGTGTCAGTGAAATTATTCTAGTAGGAATGGAATCCTTTATCTCAAACTCCACATTAAAATCTCGTCCTTTATCTAAACCTTGGTTTTCCAATAAATGTGCTAAGGCGGTTCAGGAGAAAAATTTTGCATGTTGTAATTGGCTTGTTTCCAATTCTTTAGTTTCATTTTCTGCCTACACCAAAGATCCCAACAATTGTAAAGCAGTTATTTAATCAGTCCAAAATAGATTTTGCACCGGCTAAGAGTAGAAAACTTTCTTCTTGCCCTAATAGTAGCCGAGCATTCTGATCTCTTGCCAAAGGTATTGGCCGCAACGTTTTCCCAACTGTGCTCCCACCTCTGTCAAAACCAGATGGTTGTGTTGTCGCTTTGGCCAAGGCATCCTGGAATGCTAGCAGGTCAGCATCCCAAAAATGGGATGCTGACCTGCTAGCATCCCATTTTTCTTCCAATTCATGTATTCCTAATTCTCATCCTAATCCATCATTTAACTTGCCACCTAATACATCTGTTTGCAAACATCCTTCTAACACAAATGTCCATCTCAGCATTTTTCTTCAAAATGTAAGAAGCATAAAAAATAAACTGTCTACGCTTATTTCATTAATAGTTGAAGAATTGCATGACATCATATGTTTAGTTGAAACGTGGATGCAGGAATCTTTACAAGATGTTTTCTTGCTGCCGAAGAATCTCAGCCACACGCCATTCATGACATCAAGAATTAATCATAGTGGTGGTGGGACAGCAATAATTGTAAAATCCAATTTTAAAGTTTTGAACACATACAACTCTAATACTTTCAACTTTGAAGGAATTTCTCTACTAATCCAAGTTAAGGATTCTCTGCTTCAAATTTATAATTTTTATATTCCGTCTGGACCTACTGATGACATCATTAAGGAAGTAATAACCTGGATCACTACTGTTCTTAAGCCTCAAACTAACATCGTTATAATGGGCGACTTTAAACTTCCCCTGCCCAAACATAATCTACAAATGAAGCTTCTGTCCGACTCATTTTTAGTTCTAGGAGCTAAAAAAAATCAACGTCCCTGTTACAAAAGGTAATCAAGCGCTTGATCTTGTATACTCTTAACTTTCCACTGCATGAAAAGCTTAGCAGGAAAATTACATTTAAATCTGACCACAAAAGTATAGAACTGCAAGCAACAATTTGTTGCGGGAATCCTCGCCCCCCCCCCCCTCTGGAAATCACTAAAAGAATATCATCAATTAAATTCCTTCAGAAAGAAAAGTTTTTGCAGCTCTTAAAATACTACCCATAGGATTCTCTCAAAAATACAGGACACCACCTTTCTTCTTTCTGAAGAAAGAAGAAAGGTGGTGTCCTGTCTGAATCAACTGAAAACAAAGTTGGCATCCAAACTTGTTAGAATATCTTCTCACTCCAAACCTTGGTTCAAATCCCACCTGAAACCATACTTTAAAAGTAAGCAAAAATACCACAGACAGTGGAAGAAATAGGGCACTTCATCAGCACACATAAAATATAAAAAGAGCAGAGCTTTGTTTCAACTCAACAAAAATTCAGTCATACAAAAATTATGTTATGTCCACGCTAAAGCACAATAAAAGAGCACTTTCTACAAAAACAACAGCTACCTTACAGCATTTACTAGTTTTTGAATGGATAAGATGCAATATGGAAACAAGAAGATCTGACATTTTCATTGAAGGTATACAAAACAGATTTATAGCATTTAATTCCTATGAACAAGCAAACATAGCGCAGCATGATGTGTTTCCTGGTCAAGCCCTGCTAATTAACGAACTTGTGAACAAGAATACAGTTCAGCGTGCAGTTAACTAAATACGCCCTGATAGTAGTGATGGTCCTCACGGCATCCCTGGTTTTATTATTAGATTGTCCAGCGTATATATTATTGATTCGTTAGTGCATATCATTTCCAGGTGCATCTGCCAGCAATTCCTTCCAAGACAGTGGAAAACTTTCAGGATTACGCTGATTCCTAAAAAAGCTTGCAGAAATAAACATCCCAGCCATCGACCAATTGCTGTTTCGTCAATAATTACTAAAATTATTGAAAAAATCATGCTCCCATATCTTCAACATGCAATCTTCGCTAATGCACCTGTCAATATGCATTTTGGTCCTAGAGGGCGCTCCACAACAACAAGCTTAGCTGACACCATTGTACGCATCCAAACTGCGTTTCAAGATAAGGCACAATGCGATGTATTTTATTTTGACATCAGAGATGCTTTCGACAACATAGATATCAAAAAAGCTTTTCAAATACTAAAAAATCATTCTCTCGTTGACACAATGATTATATTTTATTTTCAATACAGCCTAAATCGCAGACTTCTCCTCTTCCCACTAGTACTGGCAATATTCTCGTCACAACCTCAACAGTCATTCTCCAAGGAGCCGTTCTCTCCAGTACTATATTTTCAGCATCTCTTCAACCACTTCTACAAGAATATCCAATTCTACTGGCATATGCCAATGATTTAAAGTTATTTATAATCTCCAAAGCCAGTGATGATATTCGGAAAGTTATCAATGATGCGAAATCGCAGATTTGTGAAATCATCACGTACCTGAAAATCTCAATCTGAATATAAATGCAAGCAAATCTGCTCAAATTACTTATTCCCTTCAGAAACAACCCAACCACATAGAAATAAAAATTGCAGATGTCCCAATCCCAGACGTTTACTCTCACAAAGCCCTTGGAGTTGTTTTTGATAAAAATCTCTCCTTTAAAGCCCACTATTTATATGTCGCTCAAAAAATTCAAAAAGCAAAATGGTTAATCAAACAAGAAACAGCAGCGATTCAAGACAGAAAAACAGTCATTAAGCATGTTCAAAGTTGCAACATTCCCATTCTGTCCTATGCTTCCGAAATCTGGTCTGGTGCTCCTCAAGTAGGCGAGAGTTGCCTCTGCGGACGTGCCTTTCTGCCGCTCTTGGAACAGAGAAGTTTTTTCTGATTTATTTTCTGCTTTATTAGTTTAAATTGACATATTAACTTATTTTGTAGAGTAGCTTTATATTCCTATTTACGGTACTTAAGTTTAAAGTAACTTAGACAGAGATTTTGTAGGTATTACTTAGTATCGGAAAAGGTATCAAATCCACGTGTTTACCGTTCGTAATTAGCCGCCATTGTTAAGCGAAAATTAATCAGTAAAATCTATTAATCTTGTCGAACATCATTGGCAATTAAATTGTACTTTTAACTACACATATAGCCACTTAGGTTACGTGGCTATATGTATAGTTAAAAGTACATAAATAATTAGTAAAAATAAATAATTAATGCATAACTTGATACGGAAGTTATATAAAGGGATTTCGTAGATAACACTCGTTACTGAAACATAAATATTTCGTAGATAACACTCGTAGATTTCGTAGATAACACTCGTTACTGAAACATAAATATAGCGTTATAACTATGTTGGGATACAAGTTTAGAATTTAATTTTGTACTGAAATTGAAATTTTATTGAAAGTAAATCGAAATCATGACTCACACCAGAGCAGCAAAGCAAAAGGCTCAAGCTAATGGGAATGCTGTGGCTCGGGGGAGAACTGAGGGGGGGCAGTTACCCTCTGAATCACAGCCTTTTAAGAGGCACTATATGCTTGATGTTTGCAGAGCAGTCAGGTATGGGACATGATACTGCCATGGGGGATGTCTTTGTATGTGCGCGATGCAAGGAGAGTAAGGAAATCAGGCGACAACTCAGCGTTGTTATGGGCCTATATGAGAGCTTGAAGGTGGATGCCCTCGAAGGATTACAAGTTGATTACAAGTTGGGGCCCATCAAGCTCTCAGCTGCCCACACCAATCGCGCAACACAGCAACCCCCAAGGCAGAATGCGCTGGTCCCAAAGGAACTAGTAGTTGTTGGTGACTCTATTGTCAGGGAAACGGTAAACATGCTTCGTAAAAAGGATAGGTGGAACAGGACCAGGGTATGTCTGCCAGGGGCAAAGGTTGATGACGTTGTAGATTGGATATCATCTTTTAAGGCCACAAAAGGTGCTATACTTGTACACGTTGGCACTAATGATCTTAAGAGTAGGAGACCGGCGGAATTACTTAACAAGTACAGGTTACTGATGAAAAAAAGCAGTGAATTGGGTTGAATTTGAAAGTGTCTGCAATTCTGCCAGACACGATAGGAGGGAGTATATGATGAGAGCCCTGTCAATCAATTCGGCCCTGGAAAGATTGTGCAGGGCTCAAGGGGTATAATTTTTTTCAGCCTGGTCTGTACTTGTTAACAGGAGAGACTGCTTCTACAGGGATGGGATACATTTAAATAGAAAGGGTGCAAGAATGTTTGCTGATGCTATCGAGGCAGTGTTAGGTGGGTCCGAAAACTGCAAGATTGGGGGGATACAAGGACTAATAGATTAACAGTAGCCACTGGCAGAGGAGAAAGTGATTCTTGCAATGCTTCTATTGGAATCAGCAGCAGCCTTTAAAATAAGATGCAGGATATTTCAGAGAATGCTGGGAATCATGGGGGTACAAGTAAACACATGGGTTGTGTTAGGGTGGCTAAGAGGCAGAGCAGGTGCATGTATTCTTGCGTGTACACCAATGCTAGGAATTTAGTAAATAAATTTGATGAATTTGAGGTATTGCTCAAAACATCAAAGGCCGATATTGTTGGGATTTCAGAGACGTGGTGTCACACAGATATAAGGAATACAGAACTGGAATTTGGGGAGTACAATGTCTATAGAAAGGACAGACAGGATAGGAAGGGAGGAGGGGTTATGCTATTAGTTAAGAAACACATACAATCCAATGAAGTGAAGCCAGTCGACATCGCTGGACAGTGCAGTGTCGAGTCAGTTTGGTGTGACACTTATGTCACATTGTGAGATCAAAATTGAGAGTAGGAGTGTGCTATAGGCCTAATGACTCTGATGAGTATAAAAAGAAACTGTACAGGGAAATAGAGTGGGCCAGTAAATCAGAGAGTCTTATAATGGGGGATTTTAATTTCCCAGATATTGACTGGAATTTGGGAGCTGGTCACTCACACACTAGCAAGGCTTTTGTGGATTTATTGGATGATTGTTTTCTACATCAGCATGTTCGGGAGGCAACTAGAGGGAGTAATACTCTTGATTTGATTACCAGTAGTGATTCTTTATGCATTAAGAATCTGCAGATAAATCAACCACTAGGTGGCAGTGATCACAGTGTTCTGAAGTGGGATTTACTCAAAGAGATAACTACCATTAGGGGTAAACGGAAGGGGTATTGCTTTCGTAAAGGCGACTACGATGGACTAAGACAGTATTTAAATTCTATACAGTGGGATCAACTGATGATGGTACCAACAGCAAATTCAGAATGGGAAACATTCAAAGAACTTATCTTGGAAGCTACCAGGCTTTACATACCAACTAAGAAATATTGTTCAGGGTTTAGGCCTAAATGGATGTCAGATGAACTAATGAGGCATATGGCAGAGAAGAAAAATCCATGGGATACATTCAAATTAACACGTGACACAGAAGCCGGTGATAGATACAAGTTGATCTGTAACCAAGTTACAAAGGAGGTTAGGCAGGCGAAGACAGATTACGAGAAATCCTTGGCAAGGGATGCGAAGAAAAACAGCAAAGAGTTCTTTACTTATGTAAACTCTAGAAGGAAGGGGATGAATCAGATTGGTCCACTTGATATCGATGGGTCAACTGTTGATGATCCTGCTCAGAGAGCTAACAAACTAAATGAATATTTTGCATCGGCATTCACACATAAGGAGTTATTCAGCGAGGGAAATGCCAGAGGTGTATTCAACTCTGGCAGTAAGCTAGAGAATCTTGTATTAACTGAGAGTAAAGTGGAGGAGAAATTGTTGAAGTTAAACACAAGCAAGGCACCTGGGGTGGATGGGATCTCTCCAGTTATATTAAAGGAGGCAGCGAAGGAAGTAAGCAAACCCTTAGCCATAATTATGAGAGCTTCCTTGGACTCAGGGGAGGTACCCATGGACTGGAGATGTGCAAATGTGACCCCAATTCACAAAGGAGGATCAAAGGCTAACACAAGTAATTATAGACCTGTGAGTTTAACTTCTGTTCCCGGAAAATTAATGGAGGCACTGGTTAAAGAAGCACTGCAGGATCATCTAGACAAGACTTCAGTTATAGCTCGGACACAGCATGGTTTTGTTAAGGGGAAGTCTTGCCTGAACAATTTGATTGGATACTATGATGCAGTCAAAAAAGAACTGGATGCAGGCAATAACTTTGATATTATATACTTGGATCTTAGAAAGGCTTTTGATACTGTTGCACATGGAAGACTGCTACACAAATTGGAGCAGTGTGGCATTGGAGGCAAATTGCTGCTATGGATGAGGGGGAGAAGACAGAGAGTGGTAATCAATGGACACTGCTCCTCGTGGACTAATGTTATTAGTGGAGTCCCTCAGGGTTCAGTATTGGGTCCTTTATTGTTTTCTGTATTTATAAATGATATTGATGATGGTATATCAAGCTTAATGTCCAAGTTTGCAGACGATACGAAGGTTGGCAAGGTTGTCAAGGACACTACTGACACTATGCTGCTGCAACAGGATCTGGAAAGGTTGAGCAGATGGGCGGAGAGGTGGCAAATGAAGTTTAACATTGACAAATGTAAAGTACTAAATATGGGAAACAGCAACCCCAGAGCAACGTATCAACTGTGTGGTACTACACTGACAGTGGTAGAGAATGAAAGGGACCTGGTCGTGGTTGTGCAGGCAGATATGAAGTTCTCTGAGCAGTGCAGACGGGCTGCAAGAGTAGCTCATGGTGTATTGTCAATGATATATAGGAATTTTTCTAGCAGGGATAAGGAGGTGATTATTCCCTTGTATAAGGCAATGGTCAGGCCACACCTAGAGTACTGTATACAGGCCTGGAGGTCTCATTTCAAGAAGGATGTAGAGCTGCTGGAACGTGTACAGAGAAGGGCAACAAGATTAGTGAATGGAACAAAGGGGTGCTCATACGAAGAAAGGTTTAAGTTTTGCAAATTACAGTATCTGGAGACTAGGCACCAGCGAGGTGATCTGATAGAGGTGTATAAAGCCTTGAATGGTTTGAGCATGCTCAATGCTGATGGGATTCTTCCTCTTGCTCAGAATAATCACCTGACAGGGCATAAATTCAAATTGAAGAAGGGCAGATGTAGGATAGATATGCGGAAATTTGCCTTTAGCCAGCGGGTGGTTGGTATGTGGAACAGACTTACATCCCTTGTCGTGGAAGTTGATAGCCTAAATAAGTTTAAGGCTCAGCTGGACAGGTATTTCGAACGAACAGAGGAGTGAAGTGGAAGTGGTTATTTTTTATTTATTTATTTTACTTTATTTTTTTTTTTTTTTTGGCTGATGCATAAGTTTGCTTTCTTGCATCAAATGCCTCTACTAATGCTAATGCTAATGCTAAGTAAATGTCAAGAAATTCCTTCCCGTAGAATATTGGGTTCTTAGATGGCTCAATAGTAAGCTTCGTTTTTCCTCATACAATATTTTCAAGCAACAGCTTTATAAAAACCTAAAAACAAAGCCTCTGCAACAGGTGATCAACGAGTCTGGAGTCATGCTTCTTGCATAGTTAATCACCTCTGCATGCGATTCACAAACTTAGCCAATATAATAGCTGCCCCCAACAGGGAAAATTCAAGAAACCAGCGATTCAAATCCAACCTCTCCAGGCTCAAACAAATGGACAGAATGTTCCCCAATGCATCTCTTTACCTCATAAATCATCATGACATTGATTGCAACAGGTTAATCAACTCTGAAGCCTACAGGAGTCAGATCTCCGATAAAATGAAGAAAAATAATCCAACTCAGTAATTGCAACTGAAAGCCAAATGTCCTGTTCTGCAATTTTTTTTTAAATTCATAACTAAAATTCCTAGCCATTGTTAATATCTATATAAAATCTGCTATGTACATATACTCGATTATTTTATGTCCTTCCCTTTGTATTTTTACCTGCCCCTAGCCATGTGCTATGATGGGCTTGCTGTATTTGCAATAAATGAATATTTATTTATTTATTAATGATCTTGGTAAAACACCTCCCACCATTCTCAACACGCTACATTCAATGCCTCCTGTGGTCGTCCGTCAAAAGGATGCCAGAAGGATTTTGACGAATCTTGATGCTAAAAAAAGTTCTAGGTCCTGATGGTATTTCTTCACTTGTTCTCAAAACCTGTGCTCCTGAATTGACTCCTCTTCTTTGCCGCCTTTTTTCACTTTCTTATTCCAAAGGTGTTTTTCCTTCTGCTTGGAAATTTGTTAATAGCCTGTGGTGTATTCGGGCCGGAACGCAATGGAACAATGTTAATGTTCCGGTACTGTTTTCTAAATGTCATAATTGAAAATCATTAAACTTATACACCTAATATTATGAAACAATCGCATAATCATAGGGGAGGCAGAAATAATATCTATTTTACCCATTGATACTAAAAATATATATTAATAATAACCTTTAAAGTTAATAGATTTTTTAAAAAAATATTTAAAACAAAAATATAAATTTCGCAAGGAAACTTGAACGTTTCTTACTAAAATACAATGTGTTAGATAAAGAGATCCAATGAATGAGATATACGTGCGAACGCTGCATTTTGATTCACCATGAGCTGAATGCTAGAACTGATTGTTCTATGAACTGTGAGTCTGAAGTCTGATTCAGTTACTGTACAGTCGATGTGGCGTGATTATATAGTCTTCTGGAGAATGACGTACAGGATTTCCTTTTGTCATTATTATTATTATTAGCTACACGGTGCAAGGAAGCCTGAAACTTATGCTGCACCAGACAAAAGAGAGAGAGAGAGAGAGAGAGAGAGAGTCAAAAGTGAGTCAGAAGGAAACCACCAAGAAAGAGAAGAGTGATGATATCCAGCTCAGGACCCTGGGTATGCCAAGCCCATACTCACCAGATGTGAGCCCCTGGGGTTGTTCATATATGCAATTATATATATAATATGTGCATGTGAGTTTATGACCGATCTCTATTATTTATATTAATTAATTTATTTATTGCTGTTTCTCCTAAGATAAAAATTAATTTTTACGAAATTAAATATATAAATATAAATTTACGTAAATTCAGTATTTAAAAATTAAAATAAGAAATTTTCATTAAATACAAAATGAGCGAAAAATGCAAGCAAACAACATTAAATAGGTTTCTTTAAAAAAAAATGAAAAATGCGCAAGAAAATGTACAAATATATGGAAATGATAACGACATGACCTCTTCTTTTCCATCAAGATCTAAAGATGAGAGAAACCGCGACACAGAATTAAAATTTAATTGGTCCCACGTTTGGAATGCTGACATGTGGACTAAGAAGAAAAAAGCATATCCTTGGCTTACATGCGACACCGGAAAATTAGGATGTTTGACTTGTGCTGCTGTAATAAAATTAGGGCCATCTAAAACGCACGGAGTTAGCATTTCAAAGGAATGAAGTTTAGTAGTGGTATCATCTTATAGCAAAGATAGAAGTGCACAACTGAGATCTTTGCGTAAAAAAATTTATGAACATTCAAAAAGTCACATATAACATTCAAAAACTTCACATATACAGGCTGAAAAAAACTTGCAAGCTGCAAATTAACAACATTTAGATGCAGTAATTGAGCAAATGAATGACTCCGAAATTTCTAGCATCTGTAAGGTTTTTAGAACCGCATATTATATTGTGAAACATGATTGACCATATTCTGACCATTTTCAGTTGTTACAACTTCAAGAATTGAATGATGCTGTTATTTCTCACGGTTTGCCGTCAAGATTAAGTGCTACTAATATAATAGAGCATGTCGCGAGGCAAATGAAATTAAAATTGTGCCAACAAATTTTGGACATACGCGGAAACTTATCAATTCTCATTGATCAGGGGCTCACATCTGGTAAGTATGGGCTTGGCACACCCAGGGACCTCCGCTAGATATCTTCATTCTTCTCTTTCTAGGTGATTCCTATCTCTCTCTCTCTCTCTCTCTCTCTCTCTCTCTCTCTCTATCTCTTTCAGGACTATTTCTCCAGGAAGTATTTAAGCACACTGGTGATATTCATTTTTTTCCTTGGAGCAATAGGGGCGAAAATATACCTGCACCATGAAAGTTTCTGACAGAGGGGGAATAAAGTTGAAAACCATTATAAACATTGTAGATTGGCACAAAACAGAAGTCAAATTTGGTTGGGGCAGTTTGTCTGCCCTAATTAAACATTCAAGGGGGGGGGGAGATTCCCAACCCAGTCAAATGTGAGAAATTACCGCAAACAGCATGCAAGTCTTTGTTACTGTTCTCTCTAATTGTATCGCAACGGTGCCGTGGTGAGTTGACCCATTACCAAACCGTTAGCATGGAAGTTCTCATTAGTTTCCATTAGCATGGAAGTTCTCATTAGTTTACATTAGCATGGAAGTTCTCATTAGTTTACATTAGCATGGAAGTTCTCAATAATTTCCCTAGAATTGAGCTAAAACAAACTCACCATCTAAAGGGCAAATAGGATACATTCCTTAAAGTATCCTATTTGCCCTTACTAATGGTTTTTACAGGATTGAAATACACTTAAATAAAAACAGTTTTCAGGATTTTGCACGTGTCTTTTTTGAACAACAGCCAAAACGACGACTGGCTCTAAGGAATAGTGTAAAATGCAAAGTGTGTTAGTTTTCAGATGGCCCCAGGAGTTTCTCCCATCTCTGCCATGTGTACCACAAAACTCTGTGAAGGTCAGATGTTTAAAAAGTGTAATGTGTATGTGATGATAAAAAGTGTAATGATGTGTAGTATTGTGTTCTGTTGTTCCTCTGACCATTTAGCTGTCGAACCCCTGTTGGGACACCCTGTTGCCCACACTTAGTCCTGAGGAGACAGGTCAGGTAGTAGAGCGATCGCTTATTTTACATATATATATATATAATTAATCTTTCTTGTGCGTAAAGGTACGATACAATGTACCCATCATGGCATACTGCCAGAGGTTTCGCATGGATAGTAACATAATAAGATATAATAAGAAGATAACAAAATAATAATCCTGATAATTATTAATAATAACAATGATTATAACAAAATATCAAAATTGAATCAATAAAGTCAGAACTTTAGAACAATAAAGTCACAATAATGTGAACCGTTTCTCCGATATCTAGATTACAGGAATTCATGGATCACAGACTAGATTGACACAGATTGAATTTTTTCACAGTTCAGAGATAGATTTTACACTTCAAACTCGTTCCCTTACTGGGTGGGAAGCAGATCACGTGCTTTTATTAAGATTCTTCTCCTGTACTGCTTTTTGCAGGCAAACTGGTACAGATTGCCTGCAAAAAGACAATTATACAATTGCTGGTACGTCCAGCAATCGTATAATCGTCAACATTCGTGTGGGAAGAAATCTTTCAGTCACGTGCAGTCTCACATGGGTCGAGCACAACTGTGGCTTTGCTCTCAGTGCAAGAGGGGGAACTCTCCAGCAGATCACATCCCATATTTGGGGGGGGGGGGACAGAGATCTTTCCCGTGAGCATTTCCACTGTGAAGGTTTGCCATCTTCACTGGCAATCGTACCAGACTGAGAGCCATGGCCATTGCTGTAGTTCACTGCTGTAGAGGTAAGAGGTAACTGAGACTTCCATGTAGCCCATTTAAGTAACCAAAACTTGGTGGCATATAGTGGTTTTTGCGTAGTTTTGGTTGCAGAATCCCAAATTTCTGCTCAGTAGAAATTTGGGTTTCATATCAATGCATCATTGGAAGATGACGGTCTGGATGTACCTCTTGATAGTACCTGGGTTTGTGATGTACAGAAGGTGCTGTTTCGCCATCCGATTTCTGCTCAGCTGAAGGGCGGATGTTCAAGTTGGTAGTTGAAGCGTAACTTTGCTTAGAAGATCAGCGAGAGGTCCGAACGTTTTCTTACACTTTTGATGATTTTGTCATCGTGCGTAGGGTGAATGATTGTCAGATCGGGCTTCAATGAAAATACCATGCAAACGGACTTGTCTGAATTAATCTTCAGACAAAAGAATTTGAGGTAGTTTCCTAATTGTGTAAGGTTGCTATTAATTGCATATTCTATATCTTGCACGTTGTCCAAAGGCTTTATTGTGGTTAACATCTTTAAATCGGCCGCATACGATATCAAGTTTGTCATATTGTTTACTAGAGGGACAATGATGGCAGTAAACAGGAGACCTGATAAAATGCCCCTTGCGGTATCCCTGCAGTATTCTCACCAGGACCTATCAAATGAGTGCTCTGCCCAATGAATTTAATTGACTGGCCGGCTAAAATTTATGTGATTCTCGTGGAACTGCTCACTGATCTCCATCAATATCAATTTGAATCAAGGCCAATGCAACAGCAGCATATAATGTTAAATTATGCAATTAATTTTTGCTTTGGTTCGCTTAAGTCACATTTATAAATAACAGAAAATTTTATAATATTGCAAAATTTTATAATATTATAATATTTATAATATTACACTTCCTCCCCCGGCTACTTCATAATGCCATCTAGCTGGCAAATTTTTCTGGGGAGAACACTGCCCTGCATTGATGTTTCTTTGGTAGGTCCAGCCACCCACAGTTAGTGTAATGGTCCTGTTGATCAGTAGCGACATCAGGAACTTGAGCAGTTAACCTTCAATATTATAGACGGATTGGAGATGTTTTAGGAGTGCCGAAATGCTGACACTGTCAAATTCCACTTCCAAATCCAGGTAGGTTATCGCTACTTCATCTTTCTTTGAATGCAGTGATGATATGGTTGGTTGTCATTTGGAGGTTACTGATTGTTGTTCTGTCAGGCAATGCATAATGTATCTGAGAAGGTTACCCAGCTAGAATGTGACAAGTCAGTGCTGTGAGCATTGCCATTTCTAGCAGTTTGAGGAGGCATGAGGACTGTGCGATTGACCTTAAGTGCCTGGCTGTGGTCGGGGTATTGATTTTTGTAGTGGCCTTATAGTATAGACATTCCAATAAGTAGTATATAAAATGCTGATTCTAGCACAAATGTACACTTTTACAAACACAAAAAATTCACCTCTCCCTAAAACCACCCCCTCTTCTCTTAAAATCATTCATTAAAACTAATAAGCATTTCTAGTGGCCGAAAAAAACACACAGCATATACCAAAAAGTTGTATTATTATTCTAAGAAATAACAAATAATAAACTTAATAAACGTTGCAATGTACCGAGATATAATCAAGCATTAGTGTAATAGATGTACAATCCAGAATACTAAATTCTATTCTCAACACTTTCTTCCTATTTCACCCAGAGTGAGTGCATGTTTACAGCTCAAAATAGGGAGATAAATAACAGGCAGCCAATTAGCTTTCCTTACTGTATTAATGCTATTTAAGATAATGCCTAGTGAGTTAACTTGAGCCACCTAATGTTTTTTCTCTGCTATGTAGCTGATTGTAACAGACAATTTGTTTTACATTATTGTTTCCTTACAGGAAAACAGAGGATCTCCAATTTCGGTTGGAAGAGGAAATAATTCACAGAACAGAATTACAGGTAATCGAAAAGTGTAATTTTTCTGCTGCTTTATTATTTTAAAATAATATTTTATTTTATTATCAGACAAAACGTACATAATGGTTACTCATTTATAGTATAAGTGAAAAAAATAGTAGATATAAATCCCCAAACGCAAAAGGGATTAGAACCTATAGTACTTAGTACCAGAGGCGTAGCTAGGTTTTCGGCGCCCTTGGCAAATTCGTGGCTACGCGCTTTTTTTCGATAATTGGTAAAATCATGATAAATAATAATTACAGTCGGACCTCTGTTTAACAAACGTCTTTATAGAGAATTTTTCTATTTAGAGATAATGTTTTCTTTTTACCGAATTTTTTTAGAATTCGCTAAATAGAATTTTATTCTTTACCGAATTTTTTTTTAATTTTTTTATTTTTTCGTTTTATGAAAATTTAAGAAAATTTTCCATATAACGACTGCATTACGAGACTTAACTGGGTATACATCGTTCTCACCCATGGCGTTCAAGCAAGCAATAATGCTGTTGTTACGCCCGAAATAAAAGATAAAGAGATTACCATCTGCAGAGATTACTATCCGACTACCTTTCCCACATACCGAGAAGTCGAACTGGT
Organism: Mastigoproctus giganteus; assembly: GCF_048544385.1. Lineage (NCBI taxonomy): Eukaryota > Metazoa > Arthropoda > Arachnida > Uropygi > Thelyphonidae > Mastigoproctus > Mastigoproctus giganteus. The sequence continues at coordinate 48,795,292 of NC_143576.1, read as the reverse complement.
CAACTACTTTCTGTTTATCCATAGCCAGTGGGCAGACCAAGGTGTATTAAACATTCGGACAATAGGCTCTGGTCAACCTTTTATTGTAAACACACTGTTAGAGATTTAGAAGAGAGTGGATTTCCTTTATCCCGACAAGCGGCCATCTGTTGTTTCGTAGAAGTGAAACGACACCGTTTCAAGGCTATTGACCTATCATGGAGCACATTATGAGATACATAGGAAATGATGCCTCCCACACTACTATCGTAGTTTTTTTCTTAAGAGTTATCAATGGTGTATCCACATCGATGTTATATAGATATAAACCTCTTACTCTTAACATATTATGCCTTGTTGCATTTAGTTATTTTAAATTATTTCACTTCGTACTTTTGTTGATAACAAAATAGTAAATTCATTCTGAATTTCTGGAGATAAATAATTAGGGTGGTGTTTAATATGCGATTCCAGAACATTTTTCATACCAAATAAATTTGGCTGACAAATTTTATCAAGTTTAAAAATACGCCACAATTTTTTTCTTAGGTATTGATATCCACGAAATGCCAAATTATTTTCAGCACAGAAATATACATTTCAATATATGACGACATTTCGAAATTTCGCTTCTTAGTGCTGCTTGTGCAGCGTCGTCAATTTTGAAGACCCTTTTCTAATAATTTCCATTTTCTGAAATTTGTGTTGTCATGACAAAGAACGTCTGGATTTAGATGTTTCCAATAGTTAAATCTATCTGAGTGGCAAAATAGAACATTATTTATGTCAGATACAAATAAGAAGCACGGAATATTGCATATATTGCATCTTTGTTTTTGCAATAAAATAACCATTTCCTGGTTTTTTTTTTTTGGTTTTTTTCGATACCTTCATTTTTGTGTTTCCACGAATTATTGAAACATCGGCCATTAGTGACAGGATACGTATTTACGACTATATGTTCGGGACCGTGTTGCACCAAAAGAGATCTGCTTTTGTGGGTATTTAAGTTCCATGTGGTCCGATCATTAAAATTCAGACTTACATGTTCCATGTTATTGTTATTGCTGCCATCATTTTCTTCTGCCAACTGTTGTTGGTTGTTTATTATCCACACTTTCTAATTCTTTTAAAATAACTTCAACTGTTTGAGCTTTTTCTCTGACTTCCATTTCAGTGGCATCATCATTTGTTTCATCTTCATTCCAATCACGTTCGTTTTCTTTGTCATTTTCAGGTTTGGAGTGGCTTATTGTAAGCCAGTTTTGTAAACTAGCCGAATGTTTTTTTCTAATTTCCTCTTTATGCTGTCTTTCTACTCGCTACTCATGTCCATCTTTTTTTCTTTACTGGCACGTCTAAAATTAATTTGGCCTTTATTGTTTTTTTAAATTATAAATCACAATATTAACAATTACCTGTTTATATATCAATCACAAAAACACTATAATTTATAACTTATTCAATTTGTACACAACGCATGAATTGCGAACAACTATGCATTTAAGCATGCGCTGATGAAGCGATCACTATGCATAAATAGTACTGATGAAGCGATCACTTAAATGCATAAATAGTACTTCGTCAGCATGCGCTGACGAAGTACTATTTATGCATTTAAGCATGCGCTGATGAAGCGATCGCCTGATTGGTCCCTTGAAAGTTACATTCTGGCCAGCAAATAGATCTATGATGCTATGCAGTATGTACTCAGATGTAAGGATGCATGCAGGTTTCAATCACCGTGTGAAAATTACTTTTCACCCTCCCTGTGTTGTCATCTTGATTCGACATCATCGAGAGGCGCCATTTCGTCAGCTAGCCTCGGGTGTCGAAATAACTTGACACTGTACGGATGTAGTCTGTCAGTAGCGCCCTTCTCTTGTCGGCGCCCTTGGTACCTGCCCCAATGCCAAGGCGTTCCTATGCCACTACTTGGTACCATGTGCGCTGAAGGCTAAGAAAACAGTTTTATTCATTAGCAATAGCATTAGCAAGGACACATGATACAAGAAAGCAAGCTTTTATAGCGCCGACCGGGCTAGCCAGGTGGGTAAAGTGCTTGCCTAGCAACCCAAAGGACGCGGGTTCGAATTCCGCCTCGGGCTTGGATCAAAGTACTGCAAAAAGGTTGGGAGATGCATTATGGCCACAGAAGCAGATGCGCCAACAACTACCAAAAAAAAAAAAAAAATTAACAATAAGCTTATATAGCATCAGCCAAAAAAAAAAAAAAAAAAACCTTTATTTCATCCATCCCTAGCTCGAAATTTTTGTCAAGTTCTGCCTTGAATCTATTTAAGCTATCAACTTCTACAACGACAGATGGAAGTGTGTTCCAGCAATCAACCACCCTCTGGCTAAGGGCAAACTTCCCCACATTAATCCTACTACCGTCTTTCCTCAATTTGAATTCATGCCCTCTCGGGTGATTATTCTGAGCAAGAGGAAGAATCCCATCAGCATTGAGCATGGTCAAACCATTCAAGGCTTTATACACCTCAATCAGATCACCTCGCAGGTGCCTTGTCTCCAGACACTGTAATTTGCAAAACTTAAGCCTTTCTTCGTAAGAGTAACCCTTTGTTCTGTTCACTAATCTTGCTGCCATTCTCTGTAAACGTTCCAACAGCTCTACATCCTTCTTAAAATGAGGCCTCCAGACCTGTATACAGTACTCAAGTTGTTTCCTGACCATTGCCTTATACAAGGGGATAATCACCTCCTTATCCCTGCTAGAAAAAGTCCTGTGTATCATTGACAAGGCACCCTTGCAGACTGTCTGCACTGCTCAGAAAACTTCATATCTGCCTGCACAATCACCCCCAGGTCTTTTTCATTCTCTACCACTGTCAGTGTAGTACCACACAGTTGATACGTTGCTCTGGTATTTCTGCTTCCCATATGTAGTACTTTACATTTGTCAATGTTAAACTTCATTTGCCACCTCTCAGCCCATCTGCTCAACCTTTTCAGATCCTGTTGCAGTAGCATTGCGTCAGTAGTGTCCTTAACAACCCTGCCAACCTTTGTGTCGTCTTCAAATTTGGACATTAAGCTTGATATACCATCATCAATATCTTTCGAGCATCGTTGCAGAATTAACTCTCCAGCTGATAAGCACGCCTCTGCGGAAGTTGAGGGCTGTGGAGATTTAGAAAGGTTTTTTTCCTAACACATCATAAAATTTCTCTGCAGCTGCAGAATTGCCACTGCTGACTTCATCACAACTTTAATGTTTTGGAAACCAGCACAATGCTTCAATCAATTAAACCACGAACTTGGCTAGGGTTTGCTGTAATATCTTCATAATATCTTCATATATACTTCCTTAATATCTTCATAAATACTTCCTTAATATCTTCATAAATACTTTTTGCTTTTGCTTGAATGGCCATCGGACTCAGGGGCACTTGTTTCTGAATCTGATTTTCCATCCATATTAATAACAGCTTTTCCATCTTCGATATAGCACTGAACGCTGTTTTGCGATCACTGTTGATCTTAAATGCGTTGAACTTTTAACATGTTCTTTTATACGTGCACTGTCCCTTAAAATAGTATTCACTGTTGAAACAGCGAGACCTAATTCCGTGCCATCGACAACAAACTTTTTCCTGCTTTGTACTTCTGAATTAATCATCTTCATTTCTGAATCAATTTTGTTCCGTTTCCTAGTACTGCCAGAACTTGCACTTTACGTTGGTCCCTTTCCCTTCACCATTGTAATAAGTAAATAGGAATGAAGAGAAGATTCTGAAAATTTATTTTTTTTATATGATTGAAGATTTCAGTGAAGGAGAACTCATTCACCATGACACCGTAATATAAAAACCCACAGAATTCTAGTTATCGAAAATGCAATGAGATAAAGTTTACTGTCCATTTATAGTAGAGTGTAGAGTGTAGAGTGTGTTTAGCGTCAAACGGCACCAGGGGTTCCCCCCATCTCCGCGGGCTATACATTGTGGGTGTGAAACAGAACACTGTCAATGCCAGAGGTTTAAAAGTGTATGGATTTTGTACATCTGTAGTGTCGTGTACCGTTGTTCCTCTGGTCATTTAGCCGCTGGGCCCCTAATGGGACCCAACGTTGTCCACACTCTGCCTCGTGGAGGCAGACCAGGTACACCAGTATTATAGTTATTTACTCTGGCAGGTCCTGCCACCTAATTTCCTGAGATTTCAGTGGCAAGGACCTTAAAAAAAAAAATAAATAAAAAAATAATAATAAAAAATAAATAAAAATATAAAAAAGTTATAGTTACGGGTCAGCCATAAGAAGTACTATTTATGCAAATAAATGTTGTTAAGTTTTTGGGTGTAGGGCTCATGCAATTTAACAATGGTTCAGACACTAGTAATTATAATTAAAAGAGAGAGAGAGAGGGGTGGGGGAGACTGAAGACGGGGGAAAAGACAGAAATAAGGGGTCCATAGAGAAGATGACCCCCAAATCAGTGGAGCAGGCCCATGCCCCACCAGAGGGAAGAGAGGGGCGGCGAGGGAAGGAGGAGACCAGAAGTCACTTCCCCCTCCCGCCCGGGGAGTGGAGGCAAAGGGCCACGCAAGGGAGCGTGGCTTAAAAAAAAAAAAAAAAAAATTCTATAGAGTCCCAAAGAAAGGTCTTGTATCAGTCCAAGAATGGTTAGTTTAGTCGTGGTGCCTGTTCTTGATCCCTGTAGATAGCAATAAGTGTCCTCCTTCGGGTGAACAGTCCCTGGGCGAATTTTGTCAACTCCTTATACTCCTCTTGCGAGCCCAACAGGTTTGATTCCCTGTCGCGAGGGAAGTAAGTCAGCTTGGTCATCAGGAGGCAGCGGAGATCCTCATAATTTTCACAGTTGTACATTATGTGAGACCATGTCTCCACTTCCCCACAGACACAGCGAGGATCGTTTACTAATTTAAAACTGTTTAGTTTGGCATTCAGGGCCCCATGACCTGTTAAAAGATACGTAGTGTACAGTCCAGGGTGAAACCATGATGGTGCTTTTGGGTATAATCTTCCGACATCAGGCAGAAATTTCCTCGTTATTTCCCCTTTTGTGGATTCTGACCACCTATCCTGCCAGACCTGCTGTAGGTGGGTGGCGAGTTTTGTTTTCTCTCTTTTTAGGTTTCCTGTAGGGTCAATGGTGTGGCCCAGGAAGGTGCAGGGAAGCCCTTTTGCGAGATGCTGCACCATGGCACAACGCACCACCTCGAGATCAAGGGGGAGTGCTCCCGCCAGAACCTGCAGAGCATGTGTACTCACAGTGCAGCAGGCCCGTGTAATAGAGAGGAGTATTGTCCGTTGGATGGAATCGAGTGTCCTTCTGTTAACTGCAGTAGTTGCTTTCTGAAACCAGATGGGTGACGCGTAAGTTATGGCTGGTATAAATGTTGTTTTGTAATACAGTCCCAAGGTGTGCCTCTTGAGTCCCCAATCCCTTTTAGCTATTCTTGAGACGAGGGTAGAATATCTCTTTATTTTCTCTCGGATATGTTTCAAGTGTGGGTTGAAAGATTGATTCTTGTCCAGTATTATTCCTAGATATTTCATCTCACTGACTAGTTTGATAGTTGTATTTTCTACTTTAATTTGCTGTGGTCTACAGAGATTTAATGTTCCTTTCAGTAGCATTGAGTAGGTTTTCCCCGGTGAGATCTTAAGAAAATGGACCTTCATCCAGTCTTGTAGAATTTGAATTGCTCGATTTGCCTGGGTTTCCAATTGAAGTCGATTGTCTGCGGCAACAGTCAGTATCAGGTCATCTGCAAATGCTTGTGAGTGGACTTCCCCCAAGTCGAAGGACAGAAACTCATCCAATACCATACTCCAGGGGAGTGGTCCCAGTACCGATCCCTGGGGGCAGCCCCTGTAAACAGGCCTGGTCAGTTTCTTGTATGGAGTCACTACTTGTATTTTTCTCTTGGATAAATATGACTTCATTATTTTGTAAAGGTTGATGGGTGTTTTTGCCTTCCGCAGTCTGGCTAGGACGCTCGGTCACCAGATGGTGTCGAATGCCCCAGCAAAATCGATCGAAATAACCAAGAAATACTTCCTATCACAGGCAGCAGCCAAACTCAGGAGGCTGTTGAGAGCATCCACTGTTGAGGTTCCGGGTTTGAACCCAAACTGTGTGGGCATCACGAGATTTGCAGCTTCATAGTGGTGCAGGAGTCGCTTGTGAAGCATCTTTTCAAGGAGTTTACTAGCAACTGGGAGCAGGGAAATTGGCCGGTATGATTCGGGTTGTTCTGGTGGCTTCATTGGATTTTTTAGAATTAATTTGACGTTGGCCATTTTCCAGTCGGCTGGAAAGACTCCTGTCGTCAGGCATATGTTGAAGAGGTTTAGTAAAGTCTGCGGAGAGATGTCTACTACTTTTTTAATAATCTCCGGCTCCAGAAGATCTGGGCCTGGGCATTTTTTATTCCTTATTTGTTGCGCTGCCTGTTGTAATTCTTCTAAGGCAAAAGGTGGTTCCATTTGGTCTATATGATATGTTTCATTTCCATCGCAGATCTGCAGTTGTTCTGGTAGTTGTGGGTGTGCTGGTTTTTGGAAAATCACATCGAGGATGTTGGTGATAGACTGTTCCCAGGTGGTGGCCAATGTTCTCTGCGGGGTGCGGGTCGAGGTCATGACCTCACCCCTGGGGAGTTTATTCGTAGTGACTTTGTACACCACCCCCCAGGGGTCGGCATTTCCAGTCGTGCTGACTAATTGCTCCCAGGCCTTCTGCTTACTTTTTCGTATTAACTCAGTGTATCTGTTTCTCACCGCTGCGTATCTTTGTCTGAGTGCTGTTACTTCCACTTTCGGCCAGGTACGTCTTGCCCTTTGGAATTGTTTTCTTGCCTTTATGACTTCTCTTCTAAGGTTCTGAATGTCCCGAGTCCACCAAGGGACTGCACCAGGTGTGGGCAATTTTCGCTTCATCGCAGCCTCACTGGCCGCTATTATGGTCTTGGTAATTTTTCTCTGGATGTCGTCTGGGTCTTCTTGTCCATCCGCTTCAATGCGGTGTTGGCATAAGGTTCGAGTCAGCAGTTCCCCAAAGAGTCTCCAGTCAGCTTTGTTTACTGCAAAGCGGTTAAGCATCTGTTTGGCTATTGGTGTTCTATATAGAGATCGGTTGATTTGGAAGGTAATCACTCTGTGGTCAGACGTGGTCCAGGAGTCTTGGACTGTCCAGCCAGTGATGTGTCCTGCAAGGTTTCCGGTGGCAAGGGTGACGTCAATTGTTGCCTCCCACAGAGTATTACAAAACGTAGGTAGGTGGTGAGGCCTGTTTAGGACTGTCAAGGGAGAATTCGCCAGGAACTCCTCGAGACGCTGCCCATTTCCGGTGCCCCTTCTGTCCGGTGTTTGGCTGTGCCAAGCCGGGGAGCGGCAGTTTACATCCGCCCCTACCAAGATCCGTTGGCCTGGAAGAGTGTCCAACACAACTTGGAGGTATCTCGTGGCAAATGTTATTTCTTCCCCTGGCCTACAATACAAGGCAATCGCGTAGAAGGATCCCAGGGGTGATATTATATGGGCACAAGCAGCCCAGCCTGTGCAGAGTTGTGTGATACGGGTGGCAGTAATGACTGGATTGCGGATCACTATGGCCGCTTTTGGGGTCTCATTCTCAGCCTGTATGATTTTATATGCTATTGGATAGCCTCTTACTTTTTTGGAGTGGGTGTAGGGTTCCTGCAACAAGAGGATGTCGGCATTTTCCTCCTCCGCTATTTTTCTGAGTTGTTCAGGCACTGCCCTGGCATGGTGTGCGTTTTGTTGTAGTATTAACAGCTTGGTTGTATTGGGCTTTTTAAATTGTATTGCCATAATCAGTCCTCATTTGGTATAAACTCTTTATCTTGTTGTACGTCGGACATTTTGGATCCCTGATGGAATGGGTATGTTCGAGCTTTGAGGATTTACAATTCACACAAACCGGTTCTTGCTCCTTGTTTGGACAGCTGTTGTATTCATGCCCTTTGCTAGAGCAGTGTCCGCAAGTTGGTGTGATCTGAGTGCATGTATGGGAGGTGTGGCCATACCTGCAGCATTTATAGCATTTAGGCACGGTCACATGCTCCCTAAACCTGTGGCTACCCCACTCAATATAGAGTCTTGTCTGGTGTTTTAGAATCTGCCAAGCGGCAGGAGCCAGTTCCACTATCCAGTTGTTTTCTCCGGACTTTGACTTTTTTGAATATCTTGGTTGCACAAGATTTGTCATGTCTTTATTTATCCCTTGTAGATTACGAGTTAGCACTTCCTCTGCAAGTTGGGCAGGTGTCACATCTTTGTTGACATCGAAAATTAAGATTGATGGCCCTCTTCTCTTGGGTGGCTCTGCAGTGATACCCAGTGTGGCTATCTTGGGGTTTTCCACGATATTCTTGATATCCTCCCTTGACTCTGTTTCTATTATTACCCCTACATTTCTCGTCTTTCTAATTGCTTTTATCTTTGTTGTCTTTAAATCATCCTTCAGTGTTTTCATTATGGTGGTTTTAAAATCCTCACTTGTTTGTGTTCCTTCTGTCTCTGCTGGTCTGAGGACCACAAGGTTTGGTGTTCGAAGCAGCGGTTGTTTTCTAGGTTGCGGGGCCTTTGGGTTTGTCTCTTTGTTGTTTGGAATCCTCAGCGCTTGTGCATATGTGGGTGTAAGCTGTTGAGACTGTGGTGTAGGAAGATTCGGTAGAGTGGCCAGCACCTTCTCAAGGATGGAGGTTCTTGTCTTAAGTTCCTCGTTAGTGGTTTTTAGTTTCTCGCTGTCGATGAGGAGGGCAGTGGTAATAGATTCAAGGGTAGCCCAGAGTTCTTGAACATAACTTGCCGCTTGTCTGGTGAATCGACTATTATCTTGATTAAGAAAGGTCACAAGATTCCTATGTAAAGCAGATATTATTTGATGGGTTGGAGAGTCTTCATCTATAGGTTTGTGAGTTGTAGGGTATGCAGAAGGTGTAGTTACTGTGACGGTTAGGTTTCTGGATTGGGGGAGGCCTTCTGCCTCAGTCTGATCCGGTGCTCTGCATGGTCCCTCTGGTTGTTTGGCAGAGGAGGTCTTAGGGGCCCCTGATGGGGTAGGAAGATTAGTTGATAGTTTGGCTGCAGATAATGTTCCAGGACTCTCAGCTAGATTAGGCGAGGGCCCTAAAGCTGCCTGGGAGGCAGGAGCACTTATAGCTGTTGGAGAGAGAGTGGTCTGTAATTTCCCAGTGTAGGGAGAGCTTGCCTGTGAAGGTTGCAGAGTAGGAGGGACAGGGGCTAGGCGATCTGCTACTGGCGTTGAAGTGTTAAATTGAAACTTAGATGAGATCACAGGGTCAGATTCATCAAGAGGCACTTTGTTGAGAAATTCTAGTATGGTTTGAGGAGACCGGGGTGTTCTGGTTTTTGCTCTCCTCTTACTTTTCTGTTTCTTTTTCTTGGACTTGTTGACTTTCCATTTATAGTATATTGCACTACCCGAAAAGACCAATAAACCGGAAAGTGCAAATTGTTTTTATGGTTTAAGGGTAGTGACTTCCAGAAACGGGGCCGCCTCCGTAGCCAGGTGGGCAGGAACAGCAGTGCGTAGCACACGCTACTTGATTAGACCGGGGTTCGAGCCTGTGACCACAAAATACGAAGGATGCGGAAAGGTCGGGGAATGACCACCGCATATCCCCGGAGCAATATGGCCTTAGTTGCTAATGCTCCTAAAAACCAAATAACAAACAAACATCCAGAAACGTGTTTTAGAAAAATATCACAAAGGCATTCAAAATTTATTCTTATAACGGAACATATGATAACGATGAAAGTGTAGTACAATTTCTTATAAAAATGACCTTTTAGAGAGTTAAATAACTTATATATATATATATATATATATATATACCTTAGTTATACAGCAAATATTTCAACTTCCGAGGTCTTGGAACGAATTATCAAAAAAAAAAAAAAAAAGTGCTTTTGGGTTTACATTATATTTTCACAATACTCCATTTATTTCTACGGGATGCAAAATACATTTCCACAATTATTTCAAATTTTCACCAGTCGTCAAAAATTTATGTAAAGTCGAATTTCTGTAAATCGAGTATTACATAAGATAGGGAGCGCCTGTACTACTTGTCATTAAGTATTACTTTTATTTTTGAGGTACCTAATGATTTTTTCCATTGTTACTACTTCCAGTTTTGTCAGCTTTACTCCAATTTTTCCCCAATCTACTTATCTATATACTGTATATATATATATAAATTATTATTTTTTAACTATCCCCAGGGGCTTGCATCTGGTGAGTATAGGCTTGGCACACCTAGGGTCCTCAGCTGGATATCATCATTCTTCTCTCTCTCTCTCTCTCTCTCTCAGGGTAACTCAGAAATTTTTTTTTTAGCTGGTGCAGCATAAACCTCAGGCTTCCTTGCACTGTATGGCTAATAATAATAATAATAACTTCTTCTCATATTCCCACAAATTATTACATAAATTTTTCACAAACTATTCATAAAATATTAGTCTGACTTAATTATTCAACTAGTACATTAACGAAATTTTGCTTTTGTCAATAACAAACAATTTCTCAAAGTGCTCTGCGTCTAAGTCTATAAAGTTTTGGTTTGAATTATACTGGAACACACATTCACCTCCATTCAAGCCTGGGGCCGCAATTTCTAGCTCCATTTCACCTTTTCGGCTGTGCTCCAATATCAGCTCTGGGCAATTGTTCCTTGGCAGACTGACTTTCCACATTCTCTTCCTATATTTCTATCGTGTTTCTATCCCTTCTCCTAATGCTTCCAGACTTGGTATTCTCTCTCCACACAGGTTTCTTCATGTCATATACTCGAGTGTCTGGTTCATTCAAGGAGGGATCGGTCGTAGATACATGTGTATTTTCTTACACGAAATTTTTCTTCAGAAATGCAACAAACTCATATTTTAATTACTGGATTTATGGATAAACCGATAAATCTAGTAATTAAAATATCTTAAAAGTTAGAATGGCCGATGCCATCCTAACTTTTATACACGTATGCCTCCCAACTCAACTGCACTTCCCAAAACATCTCGTCCTCTCCTCATGTTTCATTTATGTACTGCTTTCCCGCTCTTCTCTCTCTCTCTTCCCGCCAAATTTCTTTTTATATATGAAACTGTTTCATTCTAAAATTTATTATAAATAAATTTTATAATGTTTATAACATTCTAAAATTAATAAAATAAAAACAAAATAAATAAAGCTGAACACGGGTTCAGCTTTATTTATTTTGTTAATAACATTTGGTTTGTTTATAATGTTCTGAAGTTTGGTATAATGCAGGGGCTCACATCTGGCTTGGCACCCAGTGTCTTGAGCTGGATATCATCATTCTTCTCTTTCTAGGTGATTCCTTTCCCTTCTCTCTCTCTCTCTCTCTCTCTCTCAAGGTAATTCAAAATTTTTTTTTTTTTTTTTTTTTTTTGGCTGGTGCAGCATAAGCCTGAGGCTTATGCTGCACCAGCCAAAAAAAAAAAAAAAAAAAAAAAATGCACCTTTCACTATACGCTAATAATAATAGTGCAGTATACAAGGTGCAGTGTACGGCTAATAATTATTATTAGCCGTATACTGCACCTTGCACTATACGGCTAATAATAATAATAATAATAATAATAACGTTTGCCTGTCCCCCAAGTACATTCTTATGGGTCATATTGCATTCGTTTAACTAAATTCCCTTCTAACCCTCCTTGTTTTAAATCACCTATGTAAAAAAGCAATGTTTTTCAGAAAGAAATGACATTTTTCTGCTTGTCAGGGATTTCTTTCCATTCCCAACATATTCCTTAGTTCACCTTCTTTGTACTATTTAGTGTTTATATTTCAATTTAACTGTTATTTAAATTTACCAAATTCATTATTTCCTTATTTATAATTTAATATTATTAAACCTTATTAATAATTTACAAATTTTACTGCCTTTCTGAATTTAATTCAGATTCAAATATTCATTTTATTTGTAAGAGTGTACTCGCACAATCCTCCCTTCTTTGGGCAAAATATATTCCTATTGGAAGAAATTTTCTCTCCTTTCTACTACTGTCATCATAACACAGAAATCTCCCTGATGTAAACTTTTATAATCCGTATTTTGTAATTTCCTAGGCGTGCATACATCACTGGAAACTCTGAAGTTTCCAGTGATGTATTACTGCTTTTCATTTCTGTCTTCACCTACCTTTCTTGTTGCTGCCCTTTCTCTCTCCCTATTTTGTGGTGGGTAAGCATATAAATACCCTCTCCAAAATACTACCATTTCAGTCTGCCTTCATGTTCTATTCGTTTTATCAGTGGATTGTGTACTTTCCATAGTTTTAAGCTCACAGGAGAAAGTTTCTTCGTGAATCTGAAAGGACGTATCACCTTGTGGGGGGGGGGGATTTTTAATCTGTATGAATGCCAATATTCTATTTGAACTTTATTCTCTTTTCCTTACCCCACCTTACGCATCTGACTCGTAGATCTCACAGAAGAAATCGGGTTCTTGGGAATTTCTATATTAAGTATATTCCTCCTTCGGCTTGGGCTGTGCGTTCAAAACGACTAGTCACTACTTCATTAAGGCTATATACATATCTTTATTACATATATATACAGGACAAGAAATTAAGAATAATTATGCACATATTATAACATGATAACACTACATATATGACACGTTGTATGAACTAATTAGTTATGTAAATTTATATTAATGTACATCACTTATTTAGCACAAGGATATTAATTTTCACATTTAACTTTCTTATACAATCCTTCCTTCTTATATAATAAATAAATCTTTATTTGTCCTACCAAATTTAAATATAGGTGTACATTGGTAAGTGACAAATTCCCTTCACGGCAGACAATGCCAGGGGATTATCATAAAATGCGAATAAAAGAATGTCTAAAATATACAAGAAAGGTTAAATATACACGAAAATATGACATTTAAACTATATTACTCTTCGCTACATTTCTGTCTAGAGTCCTGGCAATTGTAATACAAAAGTTCATCTTAACATCACATCCACTGATCAACTTGTGCGAGATATACATTATTCAATTGCGTACACACAGTTCTTGACAGAAATTCACACAACTACTAGGCAACAGTAGCCTCAGCGAGCCACACTGCGGTTTGTTTCCTATATTTCGGATCTTCTATGAGCCTTAGTAGATCAATTCCGATATGTGTTAGGCACTAAATTGATTCTAACGCACTGGCGGGTATAAACCTGTCGGCCATCTTCAGTCTGTTGGTCTTCATTCTCAAGGATTTTGTACCTCTTAATGCAGATGGCGGGATGTGCCACTCACAAAGCTGCCAGAAGCATGGTGATGATATCGTGCCAGTCATCATTTTGATTGTAGTCATTAATCGTTTCCAGGAAATGATGTCTGGTAAACGCTGCAGTTTAAGCTGTTCAGAGAGCTGCGTGGTCCTTAACTGTTGAGGGAGGTGGTGCTTATGGGTTGCCCACTTCAGCAGCCAGAATTCACTCGCATATATTCTCCTAATGTGGGTAGGGGTGGCTGACGCCCACAATTCAGCGCCATACAAAATGGCTGAATACACTGTGGTTCTTAAATATCGTGCGGTTGTTTCAGTCTGTTTCACGTGCAAGAGGTGCTGTTTTGTTGCCCAACGTAAGTAGTTCATTTTCTTTACAATCAGGTCAATATGAGAGTTGAACGTAAGTTTCGTATCAAATGTTACTCCGAGATCTCTATGCGTCTCAACAACTGGGATAGCTTTGCCATTAAGTTTCGGGTGTACGAGCGTAGGCGATTTTTGAGCGAGTACACCATGATTACAGTCTTCTGCGGATTTAGGGCCAAGCCAAATTTGTCCAAGTACACGAATAAGTTCAGAAGCTTATAATTAATCTGCTCACACAATGCCCTGTTGTTCATGGACGGTTGGATGGGTGTTAGGATCTTAATATCATCTACATAAGTGCATACATCATCCCTACCGTTGCAGAACGGGATCATCATGGCGGTAAAGGGGAGTTCTGATAAAACTCCACCCTGTGGAACTCCTGCATGGCGTTGGCGTTGGAGGATCTGACTATCTGTGCGGTAATAAATGGACCGACAAGTAAGTAGGGCCTGTAGGAACTTCAGCAAATTTCCTTTTATTTGGAAGGCGTGTTGGAGCAGATGAAGTAAGGCATGTACGTCCAGACTATCGAAGGCTGCTTTTATATCGGCATAAATTATTGCAATTTCCTTTCTGGCTTGGAAAGCATTTAGTATCGTGGCCTGAACTGTGAGGAGGTTAGTTATTGTTGATCTTGCAGTCATTGAATAATGAATTTGTTGAGGCTGCCCAGCCAGTATCTGATTCGACAACTTTGGCAACAGAGTTTTCTCCAGTACTTTTAACAGGGTAGATGCAGTAGATATTGGCCTATAGTGCTCCACAAGGTTAGGCTTTGTAATTTTCGGCATTGGAATTACAGCGTACTTATTCCAGTTCTCAGGGAAAACTCGGCAAGCAAGGATAGAGCTATAAATTGCTTGGAGTGGTTCAATTAGGTAAGGACTAAGACACTTTACCATGAAGTGGGGGACTCCATCAACTCCAGCTGTGTTAGTTGGCCTGAGGGAGTTAATACTGTGTATTAGTGCTTCTTTAGTGATAGGAACAGACTCCATCTCATTGTCAACTAATTGATCCCACTCAAACTCCCTGACTTGAGACTCATGATATATGCTGGAGAATCTGCTGATGTGGTCCATCCACGCTTCTTTGTCAAGCCCCTGATTTGTGTCACTTTTATGTGTGCAACGAGGTAGCTTTCCCCTGTCAAGTGTGTCTTTCATGTAGCGGTTGATTGCTCTAGATTTTTCCCTATTAAATATTGCTCTGGCCCTCGAGTAGTTAATTCTATCTTGTGTGTCATTAGACAGTTTCCATTTTCTGTGCAGAGTTTGCTTTAGTTTAAACAATGTAGATAGGCTAGAGTTCCACCAGGTTTTAGATTTTGATGACATCCTTACTACTTTGGAAGCCGCAAATTCTGTAATAGAGTTGATCCAACTTGTTAAGAGAGTTGTTGCAAATAAGGCATCACATTTGAGTAGACATTCCCACGGGATACAGCTGGCAGCAAATAAGCATTTATTTGGGTCCAGAAAGGCTGGCGAAGTGACAAGCTGGCTCTTAATTTTTTCCTTGACATTGAAGTCCACATACGGTAGCATTATGAGCATTGCAATTGGGCTATGATCGGATGGAAAGAACATTTCGGGGGGGGGGTACATAAATTATACATTTATCAGAAGACAGAATTAGATCAAGTCTATTTTCACCTCTTGTAGGTTGGTCATTCATAAGAGAGATGGAACATGGCTGTAGTTTATTTAACATGGTGTCCAGTAGGTTATTGAGCTGTGGTGTAAGGTTGAAATCTCCCCTTACTATATGGGTGGTTGACACATGTAATTTGTTGAGAAGCCAGTCTACTACATTATTTATCATTTCTAGACTAGGGAC
Source organism: Mastigoproctus giganteus (assembly GCF_048544385.1). Lineage (NCBI taxonomy): Eukaryota > Metazoa > Arthropoda > Arachnida > Uropygi > Thelyphonidae > Mastigoproctus > Mastigoproctus giganteus. The sequence continues at coordinate 48,779,800 of NC_143576.1, read as the reverse complement.
AGGTGGAATGTAAACGACTGCTATATCCAAGAGTGCTGAGTGGACTTTTAGAGTGACGAGTAATGCCTCATAAAACTCTGAATCTGAGTAGGCGACCGAGATTATTTGAAGTGCTATGTCACGTACATACAGGGCTACTCCTCCACCCCTCGCTACAGATCTGGATTTGAAAGGCATTGTATCCAGCAGCGTCAGCAGCGACCAGAGACTCTTGATGTGGCTAGAGCCAAGTCTCTGTAAGACAGATAACATCAGCAGACCGTGACAAGAGCATTTGTTCCAATGTGTTCCACACTGCAAATTCCTAAAGGTAAAAATTAAATCAACTACTGGCTGGTTAATTCACATTGCCAGATCTCTTTGGAACCTCAAATCTAGAACATTGGGTTTATACTACAAATCTATATTCCTCCCAATTGTTACATATGGCGCGGGTGCATGGGGTTCCCGTGTTCAAAACTCGCTCATCCTTAAAATTCTTCTACAGACGCAAAGATCCTTCCTTTTGGCCACGAGCGCAGGGCATATAGAACTGTTTCTACTGATGCCCTGCTAGTTCTGAATGGGCGCCTTCCCATTCATTTAGAAATTATCCTTGCATTTCTTAAATTTCACAGGAGGCGTCTTACCCCTGCTTCCATTGGTGTTTTTGAAAATAATTATAATAACTCTACCGACCTTGAAGTTTCTCGACTGCTCAGTTTAGCCCTTGATGAGTGGCAGCTCTCTTGGGATGACTCTCCCCTTGGCAGAATTACTTTCTCCTTCCTTCCTAAAGTCTTTGTAAAATCTAAGAATCTTTCCTGGCTTCAACCTGGACTTTTTTCCTCTTTTCTTCTTACGGGTCACGGCCTTTTTAGGTTTGGACTGGTCCCCTCTCCTCTTTGTCATTGTGGAGCTGAGGAGACGGTGGAACATTTAGTCCTAAATTGCAACATATATTTAGATTTACGTTACCAGCTCATGTTAGACACTAATGTTTACACCCTAGATGATTTCCCAAAATTTTTGGAAACATCAGAATCCTTCTCAGCTTTTTGTAACTATGCTAACTCCGTGTTTAGAAGACGAAAGATGCTAAACACAGCTCATCCTGTTTAACTCAAAATTTTGGATTAAAAAAAAAAAAAAAAAAAAAATCATTGTTTAGAATTACAACTTCCTCTTTATGTAATTGTGATCTTAATTTTATTATGACTCTCGGAGTTAATAGCCTTGTTAAATCTCAAGTTTTCCTCATTGTGTGTTAAGATACTAGAATTGCAGTTCTAACAAAATCACTGAAGGTTATTAGATTGCTTGTTATTTAGTGTAACTGTTTAAAACTCTTACCAACTATTGTTCAGACAAGTTCTTCTGGGCTTCTCAGAAGTCTCGTCTTCTCATTGTAAATTTTTGGAAAATTTTGTAATTAGATGCTAAGTTAAGTTAAGTTAAGTTAAGTTATTTTCTTGGTGTCTCAGACACAATTAAATTTGTTTCTTGAGTTTTCCTTTCTCTGGCTGGCTGAGGTTGGGCTCCTCTTCCAGTCGGAGAAAACCTAACTTTCCTCTCTGTTCTTAGTTGTTAATTCATCCTACCGTTTTCTGCTCCTTTCTTAAGAGAATATCTCTCTTCTTTCTTTGTCCTACTTCTCCTTCCCATAACTTTCACGGGTTTACCACTGGTTGGAAACCCTCTTTGCGGTTACTAACCCCTGGAGCGCCTCCTCGTGGCAAGGTACGGGAGTCTGGACGCAGGTGGCTTCCCCCCCTGCCTCCAGGCTGCAAAGTCTCCACGGCCGGCAAACAACACCCATCAGAACCTACACTAAAACATACACACATACATTTACACACACTTGCCGGCTATAAATAAACTACAGAAGATACAGCGGTATATAGGGGAAACCCTGGAGGCCGCAATCATTACACGAATACCTTGTACCTTGTACCTTGTGTCCAACTTGTTTCGTATATAGCAGGCCCGGGTAAACTATGTCCCGCGGCCCGCGAGCTTTATTTTCGAAAAAAGTTTACTTATTTTATGCCTTTTGCGACACCTTTTTGAAAAATAAATTTGTATATGTAATACATTATAGAATTTGTCAACTTGTACATTGTTTTATCATCTCTCTATTGTTCAAATTGAGATAGAATTTTAAATTGTGCGCGAACCGAAGCGAGCCAACGGGCGCTTTTATAATGGTATAATTTGCGATTATAAACTAACCGCGCGAAACTACGGTAACAGACAACCGGTGACAACGACAACGGCTTTGCTGCAGTGGCGGAGTAATACTATAGGACTGCTGACCGGCCGCAGATCCAATCTGTTTTCTCTGACGGTCATCCCGCGGTTAGTTTTTTTGCGTTATCTTCGGTTACCAGTAGCGATAAAAATATTTATGCCCTTTTAAAAATGAGTAAAAAACGAAAAATTCAACAAGGGCATCGTGTCTTCAATGAAGAGTGGAACACAAAATATTTTTTTGTTAACATAAATAACCAGATTATTTGTCTCATCTGCCGGGAGAGTGTCTCAGTGTTGAAAGAGTACAATATTAAAAGATATTTCACTACTAAACATTCCGAATATGGTGCCAATTTAACTCCGGAAGCGAGAAAGAAAACTGCTGATGGATTGATTCAAAATTTATCTATAGACAACAAATGTGTTTACGCGGCTAACTAAGGAAAAAGAAGCTACTATAGAGGCAAGTTTTGTTATTTCTCATATAATTGCAAAAAGCAACGAGCCTTTTTCTGATGGAGACTATATTAAAGAATGTATGACTGAAGCTTGTGGAATTATATGTCCTGACATAAACGCAATTTTGAGAATATAAGTTTATCTCGGCGAACCGTAGTAAGAAGAATTTAATGTATTGATACAAATTTGAATGAGCAATTATTATCAGTATCAGAATCCATAACATAGTACTCGATAGCTCTCGACGAGCTGATATATTTGAAAAAGTTGAAAAATGCTTAACAAAATATAATTTACAATGGAACAAAATGGTAAGCGTACTGACGGAATACAAAGTTTGACAGGTTAAAATGTTGGAGTGTTAAAGAAAATTCGGGATAAAATTTGTAAAAATTATCCTGATTATAATTTAATTACAGTTCATTGCATTATACATCAACAAGTATTATGTAAAAAGTGTTAAAAGTTGAACATCTCACATCTTGTATTATTAAAGTAGTAAATTTAATACGATCGAAGGGCCTTAAACACCGACAATTCGTTAATTTTCTTCAAGATATTGAATCTGAGTACACAGATATTCCTTATCATAATTTTCCTAAGCTAAGCCAAATTCGATGGCTTAGCTGAGAAAAGTTCTTCGGCGTGTATGGGATCTTAAAGATGACATCATTCTATTTTTAAAACTGAAAAATATTAAGGACTTTTCCGAATTAACTGATAATAACTGGATTTGTGATTTTGCGTTTACCCTGGACATAGTGACACACTTTCAACACCGTGTTACAAGGGAAAAATTTATACGCCCATGATATGGTAAAAAGTTTGAATGGATTTCAATTAAAACTCCAGTTGTTTGTTTGTTATTTGGTTTTTAGGAGCATTAGCAACTAAGGCCATATTGCTCCGGGGATATGCGGTGGTCATTCCCTGACCTTTCCACAACCTCCGTATTATGGCGGTCACGAACCACCGGTCTAATCAAGAAGCGTGTGCTACGCACTGCTGCTGCTGCTCCTGTCCACCTGGCTACTGAGGCGCCAAAACTCCAGTTGTTCCTTTGACATTTATTGATTAACAAGGTAGACCACTGTCCAACCATGAAGTTGCTGAAGATACCAGAAAATAAATTTGAAAAAATATTGTGAAATTATCAAAGCTTTGAATGATGACTTTTCACGAATATTTGGCGACTTCCGAAAAATTGAGACAAGTTTGGCAATAGTGCGCGACCCATTTTCAATAGAAATTGATAGTGCACCGAGTGAACTACAACTTCAGATTATACATCTGCAGTGTGATAACCGATTTAAGGAAATTGCACCGTCGTGAGGAAATCTGTAAATTTTACAATACTCTTAATTCGGACAAATTCGACGATTAAAAGATTTTGCCGGAAAAATGTTGGTTATTTTTGGATCAACCTACATATGTGAACAAACATTTTCCATCATGAATCTAAATAAAAATAATTCTTTACGATCAAACATCACCGATGAAAATTTACAAGCAGTTTTTAGAATCTCAACTACAAAATTAACATCCGAAATTTAAAAAAATGTTAAAAGATGTAAAACAGTGCCATTCATCTCATTAAATTCTTGGTTGTTAGAGAATATTTTTTTTATGTTATATTTCTTCTTCGTGATAACAAATAATATATATCTAAAAATAGTATTTTACGTGCGGCCCGCCTTCTTTTTGAATTCCTAATGTGGCCCTTCAGCCAAAACGTTTGCCCAGCCCTGTTATATAGCAATACTAATCACAAAACCTCCTATGGCTAAATTACCATGATACCATTTAAAACCATCCTATTAACTAGCGTTGATCTTAATTATCTGGTTCATACCACCACTAAACAAAAAAACCTTCTGACTTGGTCACCATAGTACAACTGGATCATCACATATAACAGTATTTCCTTAATCATCCCTTTTTAATTACCTCGTCTATATTTGCTACTTTACTTCTATTCATTCGTATGTAATTTGACCATCTCCATATATTCTCCGTTCATTACTATGTTCTAACATCACAACTCTACTCATCTACATATACATGCATAAATCTTAGTGTATATTTTCCCATATGACCTTCCCCTAAAATTCTCTTATTATTCCCTATAATTTAAATCTTAATCTTATAATTTAAATAATCTTATAATTTAAAGAGTGCTTATGTAATTTAAAAAATCTTATAATTTTAAGAGTGCTTATAATTTAAAGAGTGCTTAGGCACTTACTTCTAATTTCTGGCGGGATGTCTCCGATAGGGCCTTCTATCTTTCCTCATTCAGGGCTGCTATCTTCTGCCATCCACAACAATATCTTACGGCTTCCAGGGAAATATCGTACGGCATTCAGGACTGCTACTCAGCTTTCGGGATCTGCTACTCTGTCTATCAGGACCGCTACCTTCTGTTCCAGGGCTGCTATTTTCTGTTCCGGGGCTACCACTTTGCCTTCCAAGACTATTTCAGGGTATTATCGCCTTCCTCAGTGGACTTGGTCAGTCATCTATATGAATCTTCTTCTCTCATTCTCACTGTTTACTGAACTCCCTTTAACTACCCCTTACACGTTCATCCCTTATTTTCTCACTGCCTTACATTTCCAATAACCTCACTTCGACTTTTTCCGTCGACTATCTCCTCACTATAGTTCACTCAACTCATCCTCTTTTTCTTTCCGATAAATTCTCTTCTTTTTTTGCGCGCTCTCTGTTTTTGTTCCCCGAACTCTACACTGCCCCTCAAGACTGGCATGCCTCCCCCAAAGCCTCCAACCAATCCTCCCCCTACTGTTTAAATTTACTTTCCGTTTCATTCGCTAACACCTTTCTCCCAAGCTGTCTCCCTTGCGCGTAAACCAACCCTTTATTCAAACCTTCTTATTTTTTTTCTCTCAGGCGGCATGACCCTTTGATGTCCACCGGCAACCTCCACAAACACTCATTTTATTATCGCATCTTTCTTTTTAAAAGTATCAGAAACTCAAAATATCAGTCAGCCTGACGCCGGTTTTAATTTGAAACGAACACTGGACGAGCACTCCGTTCCTGTTTTGGTCTGACGGTGTTATAGATCAAAGGAGGCGCTTCGTCTAATTCCGTTTCCCATCCTATTGTTCGTTCTCAAGCAATCCTTTTCATGCCTATTCTCAAATGACATCCCTTTACTGTCCTGTGTAATGACTTTACTGTGTAATGACATCCCTCCTGCTGTCCCTGTTTTCTCTTTTGTATTATGGGAATTGATAGTTTACCCCTTTACTACCATTCCTAATTATCACGCTTAAATTATCTCATCTCTAAATCTAACGTTCTTCTATTTTAATCTTACTTTGAGAAAAAAAACAAATATTTTTATTTTAATTAATTTGTAAGATTCTACATCTCACAACCTGTTTATGCCACTTTTTTTGTTGTACCTTGTTCCTAATTAATACCCAGTCTTCTTCCTTGAACTTTCTTGTCATATTCCACTGTTTAAACGTCCCCGGCCCTTCTGACCACTATGCCAAGTGTCATCCCACGTCAGATCTCTGGCTGTCGCGAAACTACTTATCATTTTCTGCTTCTGTATATCCTGGTCTTGGTCGGGTACTCTCATCGGATAGATCTAATGAAAATTTTGGATGGAATCCCAGTAACAGATAAGCTGGAATTTCCATCACGCTGCGGTGTATCGATGTGTGAATTGAAAACAACGCATATGATAGTTGATTATCCCAATCATCCCCCCCCCCCGACTCAAAGAACTGTTTAGGCACTCGTACATTACATTACATTGGGCTTTATATGGCGCTGAAAATATTCCCTTTATCTTGAGTAGTTCACACAACTTTAATTCAGATTGAAACTTCTGGTGCCTATTTTCATAGCGGTGTTTTTCACCTAACTGTGGTCTGTGTAGAAGGATCCTTTAACGTAATCCGACCAAGGAAAAAGAAGAAAAGAAGTCTCGCAGGTCATCCCATTTTGCATTCTTGTAATGCCAAACAACACGAGGTTGGGAATAGCCATGGGATAAAGGGTCCATTGGAGAAGAGACAATCACCAAGTTGTGATCTGAAGTGCCTAAAGGACCTCTCACTTCGACCGTGTACTTAGAAGGGTTGTTTGTGAGAAAAAGATCAAGCGTATTCGCTGTATGATTAGGATTGTCCGGTATTCTTGTAGGTAAATGAACAATCTGTGCTACGTCATTAGTAATTGCAAAAGCCTCAGCATCTCGACCTGCTGGGTCGGTGTGACTAGAAAACGGAAGCCAGCTGGAGTTGTGAACATTAAAATCACCAAGGAAAATTACCTCACTGTTAGGAAAGTTGGACTGGAGGAAGTCAAGTTGCAAAGAGAGGAAGTCAAAGAGCTCCAAGTGATTAGTGGAGTTGGGAGAACGGTAGAGACAACAGATGAATTTGACACAACGAGGTAGAGAGATTTTAAGCCAGAGAAGATCAAAGAGAGGAGATTCCAAATTGCCAAGTCTCTGACAGGGAATATCAGAATGGACATATGCACAAGTACCACCTTTGAGGTGAAAGGAATCATACAGCGAATAATTTGGGCATCTGAGATAAGCAGTAGTTGAATCAAACGGTAACTGAGATTCTGTCAGAAAAAGTACATGGTGTTTGGCAGACTGCAAGTGGAAATGGACATCGTTGAGATTAGAATTGAGACCACGTATATTTGTGAAATGAATTAGGAAGTGCTTAGGAGGTTTAGATCTTTTCGCAGATAAGCTTGTTCTATTAGTTTGACAATTCATGGTGTATTCAGTAGTAAGAAAAAGTGGGTGGGACGTGCTCTATGAAGTAATGAGATTTTTGGATATGGCGTACATGTGGTAAGAATATACCCTGATCCTTGACATAACGTGGCCTCGACAATGCTCCCCGCATACACACTACTCGAACTACCTCCAGTCACTATCTGGCAGAGTAGAGGTAGCAAGATTATACACTAGCTGATCCGGAAGCCTCCTAAAGAGTTACCAATAGGTTCGGTCCAGTGTACTAACTAGCGGCCGGCCTGCGAACACCGTTTTAGAGCTGTACCCTCGAAATGTAAGGAAATTTTAGGAGCATTAGTTGCTAATGCTCCTAAAAAAAAAAAAAAAAATAGCTCCATCTAACTAGGCCTATTATTTTAATCTTTAAAGTTCCGAAAGATTTGTAATGAATAGTGATCAGACAGTATAATTCCACACGTAAAGCAAATACCTAGAATTCATGACAGGGAATAGATCTGATAATGCTTTACGGTGACCTGGTATATATTTCATTTCAGTATCATACTCCTATAATGCTCCACCTAACTAGGCCTATTATATATGCTCCATCTAACTAGGCCTATTATTTTTATCTTTAATGTTATGAAGGATTAATGGTTAGTGATCAGACAGTATAGTTACCTCCCGCCCGTAAAGCAAATATCTAGACTTCATGAGATAGAGAGAAAAAGAATTGATAATGTTTCCTACTCACAGGTAGCGTAGTTTTTCTTATGTTTCCCTAAACATGAGAAAAGCTACAATATTCTAGTGACTTCCTTCCATCTCCATCTTCCTACTGCAACACTCCTGCTATGGTGTAATTTGCAACATCACGTGAAAAAAATTAAAAAACTGCTTCCTAGGGGTTCGGATGTGCCAGTAATGGTCTCTCGGTCAGCAATTTTTTTTAAATGCAGAAAAGGCCTGTTTTGCATGACTGCTCCATATGAATTTGCTCACTTTCTTTGTAAGGGGTGTCAGAAGTTTCATAATTTCAGCTCTATACTTTATATATCTTTTGAAATGCACTGCTCGACAAATATGTTTTTCATGAATGGCATACAGAACATGAAAAACAGAACATGTTTTTCATGAATATTTTATTGAGAACAGTGTCGAATGCGAATATTTGATATTCGCCTTAGGCAACCTGGCATGCAAATTCTGCGTGTCCAATAGAAATCAAATTACCACCTTACAGAGCCACACATTATACGGCCCTGTAAGGTGGTAATTTGCATTATTCTTAAGTATAATCATTATTCGTGCTTATAAAAACACGGGTTGCGACCACATCATTTCATTCCTGTTTTTTTTTTTTTTTTTTTTGGCTTGCTCAGTGGGATAGCCATGTCTCCAGAACTCAGGTAGTCGTCATTTATATGAGAGCATTCTTGAACTTAGGGGGGCCCACATGGACTGAAAATGTGCAAATGTATCCCAAATTCACAAAGCGGGATCAAAGGGTAACTGGAGTAATCACAGACTTGTTAGTTTAACTTCTGTTCCACAGAATATAATGGAGACACTGGTTAAAGAAGCTGGTTAAACTGCACGATCATTTAGACCAGTGTTCCGCAACCGTTGTGCCGCCACATTGATAACAGGTGTGCCACGAACTTTGCTGAAGCTGTATGCCTATAAATAATACTATACGTATTATGACTAGAAATTGACAACTGAGAACTTTTACCTATTGTATGAAATTAACTGTACATTATTTACTCTCAATTATATATTTGTGATGCTACTCATTGTTATATTTCACAATACGCCAGTTTTACTGAAACACAATGCTGTAAATGTGGGACAGAAAAAAAAAAAAAATGATTACATCTACCCATATATTTATTTTTTCTGTAAATTGTGTGTATTCTCTGGTTGATTTGCCCGTTTTGCTGGATGAAAAAATCCCAGTTTCTGGGGGGGGGGGGAATCTTACGTGTGGGACAGTAAATTATTTTTCTCATGAGTATCCAACACTTGCTTTTAAAAGTTATTTGTGTGTTTGCCCTTCCAATATTTCTCGTTTTCTCACTGCGCTGACTGAAATAAGATGCCGCTTGTTAAAGTTAGATAGCTAAAGTAATTAGATAGCTTGCTGTTCCTTAAAAGTTTAATTAGCAAAACATCCCCCATCTTTTATTATTTTGATGGCTTGTTTTGATATTTGTCCCTGTGTGTCCGTGCTACATCAACTTTATTACTTTGTTCCTCTGCCGATGCACCCTCCCTTTGTTATAAGACTGTATTTTAAAGCGATATATTATTATTATTATTATCTGTTTATTTCCACAAGGAAACCACCCTGGGACGGCAAAGTGCCAGGAGATGTGTCTCTGCCTCTGTTCGAAGGCTCTGCCTCTGCTGATCCCGTCTATTACTTTCAGTTTCCTCACAGCTGCAGGCTCTGAAATAGTCAGAAAACTGTCATCGCGAGCTTTTACTATTTACTATTTTCTTTTTTTAACAACGGACAATTCCTCGTAAGGCGTATTCCATCCACGAGTGCAAGTACTGAAAGTGATGACCTCAAAAAAAAAAAAAGAAACAAAAATTAGTGTGCAGATTTCAGTACACGAATTAGTGCAGAAATGAGTGTCTTGAGTTTTTGTAATAAGTACGTAATAAGTGTAATAATTGTGATAAGTACGTGTCTTGAGTTTTTTCTGGTGTAGTGATAAAACATGCCCAATCCCCGAGTGTCTCATATGCGGAGAAAAACTCAGCAATGCTGCTATGGTTCCCAGTAAACTGAAACGGCATTTCTCAACAAAACATTCTTCTCTGGCATGCAAATGTATCAATTATTTTCAATGGTTGTTGCAACAAAAGAAAAAAAAAAAAAAAAAAACAGACAACATTCATGACCTCGTCGGTACGTGTTTCGGAAAAAGTACAGGAAGCTAGCTATAAAGTAGCCAAACTTATCGAAAAGATCAAAAAGCCACACACAACAGCCGAAACTTTGTTAATGACGGCTTGTAAAGAGATGGTGAAAATAGTCCTGGGCACAGAAGCTGCTAATGAAATTTCAAAAATTCCACTCTCAGCTCACAGAATCGGTCGCTGAGTCAGTGATATGTCTGGTGATATTGAAGACAACAGCAGTCAGAAGTCCTCCCTTCAGATCGACGAGTCCACAGATGTTAACAGTCACGCTCAACTTCTTGCCAACATTCGGTTCGTCGATGAAGATGTAATTGCAACAAATTTATTTTTTTTGCAAAGTAATCCCCTAGCGAGCCACCGGCGAAGAAATATCTCGTGTTACTAATGAATATATTATTATTATTATTATTATTATTATTAGCCGTATGGTGCAAGGAAGCCTGAAGCTTATGCTGTACCAGCCAAAAAAAAATTTCTAAGTTACCGTGAGAGAGAGGGAGAGAGAGAGAGAGAGAGAACAAGAGTTAGAAGTAGAAGGGAATCACCAAGAAAGAAAAGAATGATGATATCCAGCTCAGGACCCTGGGTGTGCCAAGCCCATACTCACCAGATGTGAGCCAAAGTAAATTAAATTGGAAGGATTGTGTTAGTGTTTGCACAGACAAAGCTGCTTCCATGACAGGTCGAGTTAAAGGCTTTGTAGCTAAAGTCCGTGAAGTGAATCCTGAAATACGATGTGACTATTGTCTTATTCACTGTGAAGCCATTGTTGCTAAGTCTTTGCCATCTGCTCTTAAAGTTGTGTTGGACGAAGTAGTAAAAGTCATTTATTTCATGAAATTGCGGCTCCCATTTTGTGTTAGGAAATGGGATCTGAACACACCACACTCCTGCTACATACAGAAGTATGGTGGTTGTCATGTGGTAAACTACTAACACAACTTTTTGAACTTACAAGGAGGTACAGACATTTTTAAAAGTTGAGAGGCATGAGTATGCAGAGTTATTTGCAGATGATACTTGGATGACTAAGTTGGCATTTCTTTCCGATATTTTTGTTCACTTGAATGAGCTGAACCGAAAAATGCAAGGCAAGAACGAAAATATTTTTACGAGTATGAATAAGATTCAAGGCTTTCAGAACAAATGGATTTGTGGATACAACGCATTGCAAATGGGTCATTTGAGATGTTCCCAACTGTATGGCTGCTTGCTGCTGGTAATAAAATGATGATATTTCGGTAAAAAGGTAAAGGTAACGTGCAGCCATTATCAACCCACTGCAGGATGGAAACCTCCTCAACAATTCATGCTGAGGGAAATGGACCATAATCTGCCACGCTGGTCCAGTGCGGGTTGGCAGATCGACCGTATTCAGCAGCCAGGAGCTTGAACCCCGGTCTACTCAAAGAGCGTGTGCTACTGCACTCCCGCTCCTGACCACTCGGCTACGTTCGGAGAGGGCATTAAATGTCCCAAATAATTAAATGTATGCAAATTATTGACGGGAAAATATCAACAGAAAAGAGTTTCATTGATTTTATAGAAAGTAAAGAAAAGCTGCCATTGGATTGGCGACAGAAATTCTTACCAAATTAGAAAAAGATGGATTTGACATTAAAAATGTAATGGGGCCAATATATACCAGAAAACATAAGGCATGCAGGCAATAACTAAAAAAAAATGAATTTGTCATGTTTGTATCATGTTCGACACATAGTCTTAATTTAGCTGGTGTACGTGCAAATTCAGTAATGCCTGGGATGATACGTTTTTTTTGGCATTGTTCAAAGAATATTTCCTTTTTTTTCTGGTTCCACACAAGATGGTCTTCCAAAGAACGAGCTATAAAATCTTGGTTCTTAAAAATAACAAAAGTTCGTGAAGTCTTAATTAATATTGAAGATACGTCTGTGAATGCAGAATTATCAGTATTGCTCTGTCTGCTTTTACAAATAGACTATCCATTTTTAGAAGATTGGCTATATGGAATAAAATTCTTCATAATATTAACCGTAAATAAAGCAATACAAGTTACAAAGCTTTGCATACATAACTGTTCTCAATTAACAAGCGGATTGATAAAAAAAAATCTCCAAGAAATATGGGAAAGCGAATTTCAAGATATTTTCGGATATGCTGCTACCACAGCAGAAGAAATGGATATATTTACAGTTACATTTTCAGATGAAAGAAGAAGAAAGAAAAAAGAATGACACTTTACAAATTTTTGGACCATTTAAATTTATCTGCCAAACAACAATTATGGAACAACTTCACTTGCATTAATTAATAAATCTGACTTGCAGAAGTCTTCTTCATACCTTGCATTAAAATAGAGCAAAGATTTAAATATGTCAGATATTTCAACAGATATTTGAAAAATCATGTTTTATCAATTCTGCAGGATATAAAATCTGTAGCCCCATTACAACTTCTCCAACTGGTTCATTATATTGTCTAATAGAATCTTATCCAAATATAGAAATAGCGCTTTGATTTTTTCTTACCCTGCCTACAACAGTTGTGTCTTGTGAAAAGTCCTTCAAAGCAAGAAAAATTTAATTCAAATAATACCTCTTCATTGCATATTTTTAGTTTATGTTATAATGTTATAAGTACTACATTTTGCAATATTTTGTTTCCATGATTTTATTTATTATTATTATTATTTGTTTTTTTATGAAAACCGCAAACATGAGAGGTATTAGAACCTATAGTACTTAGTACCGTTCTTGGGTTGGAGGTTGAGAAGACGAAAGAAGAATTTTTGTTGACATTAGACTTGAAATTCTGTTGAATGTAATTTTCAGGAAATACGTGTGAAGGAAGATTGTTCCAGAAAATGGCAGATAAATGAATAAACGAGGAAGATAAAAAGTTGGTTCAGTGAGTTTGAAGTTGGACAGTAAATTGATGTTGGCTGATGCGGCACTTGTTGGAACTGTTTTGAAAGAGAGAGCGGGAATTATAGAAGCCAATTCAGCCCATGGAAGTATTATAGAAAAGGCATGCAGCAGAAACAGTCCGTGTATGAGACAGCGAGCGGAAAGAATCTGTTAGAGATGAATCATTAATTAATCTAACTGCCCTTTTCTGAATGGAATCAAGAAGTCTGAGAGAGATTTTGGGGGCACCACCCCTGTTGTGGGAACAATATTCCCTGGTAGGGCGGATTTGCGATTTGTACAGAGTGAACAGCTGTTTGGAAGAAAAGTAACGCTGACAGCGAAAGAGAAAACCAAGTTTTTTTAGATGCAGAGGAAGCAATATTTGTAATATGCTTGTGCCAAGAGAGATTAGAAGTCAGGGTAATCCCCAAAAGAGATATATCATTTTGCCTAGAAATCGGAGTGTTATCGGAGAGATGAATCATTAATTAATGATTCATCTCTCCGATAAGCATAGGAGCAGAAGAATCCTTTTTTCGAGATATAAAACAAGACTGAGTTTTAGAAGGATTTAAATCAACTAAGTTGTGTTTGCCCCACTGGAGAATTACTTGGAGATCGCCATTTAAGGAATTGGTAGCAGATTTTCGAGAAGTTGAAGCTGATTGAGCAGAACAAGGTTTCTTAAAATGGAAAGTGGAATGCAATGTGCATATCATCGGCAAACTATGGATAGGATTTCCAGTCAATGGAAGAAGGTCATTAATATACAAGAGGAAAAGAGTGGGGGGAAGAACTGAACCATGGAGGACACTGGCATTAGTGGAGAGTTAGAAGGTAGAGAGCCATCTACCATCACCCTCAGTGAGCAGTCGGAGAGAAAACTGGATAACCAATTAGAAAAAAACAGTTGGCAAACCATAAGATGGAAGCTAGTTTAGAAGACCTTTATGCCAAACACGTTCGAAAGCCTTTGAGATGTGAAGAGCAACTGCTTGTGTTTCACTGAACTTTTCCGTTGAATTTGTCCTTAAATGGGTAACATAAGCCAGAATATCACCAGTGGATCGACACTGACGGAATCCATACTGGCGATATCTGATCAGAAGGAAGGTTTCTAGGTAATTTAAGAGTTTGCAGTTAATTGATTTCTCCATTATTTTAGAAAGGGTAGAAGTAATTGCAATGGGACGATAATTGGATGGGAGGGATTTGTCATCCCTTTTAGAAACTGGCTGGATATGTGGATATTTCCAAGCAGAAGGAAAAACACCTTTGGAATAAGAAAGTGAAAAAAGGCGGCAAAGAACAACTCAGTTATCAATATTGTAATTGAGCAACGTCAAGCCTGAGTTGTGTAACTGTGGGTATCTATTGTCAGCTGAAAGAATAGAGAGAATATTCCCATTGTAGCTAGACAAAGTTTGTATCCCAGGGAATGTGAAAACCTCTCTCTCTAACTAATTTCTCTCCATATCTAATAAGGAGTAAGGCAAAGTCTCCCTAGTCTCTACAAGATCTAGAAATGAATTAATTAATGTGTAAAGGGAAAGGAATGCAGGACCCTAACTTCTCACAATACATAGGGGATTTTACGACCTGAGTAACAGAACGGAAATCATGGGAGGATGGCAAGAAGGGAAACCAGCGCGAGAAAAGAGTAGGTGGGCATTTTATTGATATCTCCGACACTAGGACGCCAAGTAAAACACCAGAGACCAGGCGGACCCATTTAGGGGCACGAGTCATCCCTGGACCGTCTGGGACAGGCAACTCGTGATTTCCAGTGGCCAATAAGAGAGTTTTGCTCTCAAAGAAAAAGGAGCGCATAAATATAAAAGGGCCCAAAATGAGACCAAAGGGCTGTTTCCGTCGTCACCACTAGAGGCTCTGCTAATTGTGGCCGCCATCGTTCCTATGGATGCTGAAAGATCATCGCCTTAGTTGCTGTAGATTCACCGTTGTACGGTGGATCCCTGAGGTCATCGATGTTGGTCGCCGTCACTGCCGAAGTCACCATCGGCTTCTCGCTCATGCCACTTCAGTAGCTGCCCGCACCATCCGGTCTGGCTGAAGAGATAGAATTGGGATGGCCAGAGAAGACTACAGTCCACTCCACTGTAGAAGGAAGCTCCAGGTGTAACCAGCTCCAGGTCAAACCAACTTAATCTGGTAAGCAAACTATCCTTATTTTTAATTGAACATGTGTGAAACAGCCAAATATATTTTAAACTCAGTGCATCCTTTATTATTCTCTTCACATGTGGAAACTATAATTAAGTCAATAACGTGTAGGATAGTTAAGTTCTAGTATTGTTTATACGATGTTAGAAGTAAGGAATAAGATTTGTTTAAAAAGACAGAATGTACAATCGCATGAAATGGCGAGACCATTGAATGTTGTAACGCTAACTATGTCCTACTGTTAGCATATCGTTGCAGTTAGAATTGATGCGCACTTACTCATTGTACTATTATGGTGTGAAAGCAGATTATATACATGTCCTTTTTGTTTATAATAAATGTTGTTAAGTGTTATTTGCATATCTACCTCCCGCCCGCTAGAGGGTGCACCAAACTGACCAGAGGGGCCGGTCTACCCCTTTCCCCGCTAGAGGGCGCATAAAACTTACCAAGGGGGCGGGCTACTCCGCCCACTAGATGGCGCACCAAACTTACCCGGGGGCGCGGTCTTCCTCCCCTCTCCGCCGCCAGGTGGCGCTGCCATCGATGGTTGGTTGGTTGATAGGGTTTTATTGGCGCATCAGCAACTAAGGCTATAATGTGCCAAAAACTTGTTATAAAAAGTAAAATTTTCAGTGACGTAAAGAATTAGGTCGCTAAGTCCAGGTAAAAAAAAAAACAAGTATAAATAGTAAAAGACAAATATCAGTAAATAACCATAAGATTTTTTTTAAATATTAGTAAAAAGGTTTACTGATTTTAGAAAGCTAAAAATAGCAGACACATGGTCATTGTCAGATAAAATCTGACTAAGTGTATGGGGCTCAGTCAGATGATTAAAAGCGGTAAAACGAGCATTTCTAAATCTGGTACAATCACATAAAATATGTTCAATGGATAAAATGGTGTCGCATTGCTCGCACATAGGACAGTCATCTGCCCTCAGCAGAAAAGAATGTGTAAGATGACTGTGTCCTATGCGGAGACGAGCTAGAACAACTTCCTCCTTACGATTCCTGCGCAGACTAGACTGCCACGGTTCAATTACAGGCTTTATACGATATAATTTATTCGCAGTCTGTCTATTCCACGAATCCTGCCATTGGGAATGTATCTTTTGATGTACTATTTGCCTGTAGTCTGTATAGGGGGCTACAGGCAGCGGTTATTATTGGGAATTGCTGATTTGGCTGCGACGTCAGCCAAATCATTTCCCCTAATCCCAATGTGGCTGGGAATCCAGCAGAAGTGGATATCATATTCACGTCCAAGGAGGAAGTGAATCTTCTGCTGAATGCTAGACAGAACTGGATGAGGATTATATCTCACAGATATTAAAGCCTGTAACATGCTAAGAGAGTCGGAATATAAAATGAACCGTTGGTATTGGCATTTACTAATGTGATCCAAGGCTAACTCTACAGCGTGCAGCTCTGCAGTAAATATACTGCATTCAGAGGGAATCTGCTCTGATATAGTGCTGTCTGTAAAGAGAGCAGCAGATCCCACATATGATTCTGACTTCGAACCGTCTGTGTAGACTGGCCCGAAGTCGGAATATTCAGTTCGTTGTGCTGAATGAAGCTGCAGGTAGACACATGATGGAGTGTCCGACTTTCCCCCAGTTTCTAAGCGACAAGTCGCATACCGGGACACGAGCATGCCAGGGTGGAAAGGGTTGCTTTGATGTTCGGGCAACCTTGTCTACCTTGATATTAAGTTCTTTGAGTTGCTCTTGGAAACGAATACCAAAAGGACGATTGGCAGTCTTACGAGTATTGTATAAATTTTCCCATCGTGGCTCAAAAACGAATGGCCACGTAGGATGGTCTGGCAGGGATTTCAGTTTTAAAGCATACTTTAAAGACAACTGCTTACATCGAAGCGATAACGGTGGTTCGTTTGCTTCGACGTATAAGCTCTGGACAGGAGATGTGCGATATGCTCCAGTAGCAATACGTAGGGCCTGATGATGGACGGGGTCCAGCCATCGCAGGACACTGTCTCTGGCTGAGGAATATACTTGGGACCCATAATCTATTTTGGATCGCACAAGTGCATGGTAAAGCCAAAGAAGGGTCCATCGGTCTGCTCCCCAAGATGTAGAGGAGAGCGAGCGGAGAATATTAAGCCCACGTGTGCACTTTGTGCGGAGTTGACGAATATGATCTAAAAGGGTCAGTTTTTTATCGAATATGAGTCCCAAGAATTTTGTGTTCGCTGCTACTGGAATAGCATTTTGTCCAAGCCTTAATTCAGGTTCAGGATGAAGATTACGCTTGCGACAAAAGTGTACGCAAACGGTCTTCTCCGGCGAGAACCTGAAGCCATTAGCAAGTGCCCAGGAATTCAGACTATCAATGGCTTTCTGCAGTTGTCTTTCAATAACCCTCATGTTGCACGACTGGCAAAAAATGCTAAAGTCATCAACATAGAGGGCACTGTGTACAGTTGGAGGAAGTTGTTCTGTGATGGAATTTATTTTGATGGCAAAAAGCGTGACACTTAATACTGATCCTTGTGGTACTCCCTCCTCTTGGCTAAAGGAGCGAGAGAGTGAGGATCCCACACGAACTTGGAACGATCAATTGGCTAAAAAGTTTTGAATAAAAAAGGGCAGTGCCCTCTTAGGCCTAGGCTATGTAAATCTTTTAAAATGCCAAATCTCCAAGTTGTGTCATACGCTTTCTCCATGTCAAAGAACACCGACACCAAGTGTTCGCGTTTTAGGAAAGCATCCCGGATGGATGCTTCCAATCTAATAAGATGGTCCAAAGTGGACCGGTTCCTTCGGAAGCCGCACTGGATGTTGGAGAGAAGGTCATTTGATTCAAGATACCATATTAAATGAGAATTAACCATTCTCTCCAGGATTTTGCACAGACAGCTAGTCAGAGCAATAGGACAATAATTGGTGGTGACTTTTGGATCCTTTCCTGGCTTAGGAAAGGCAAGAACGATTGCCTTTCGCCAGGAGTCCAGAAACTGCTCTTCCCTTCAATAAAGATTCTGTTATACAGAAGGAGCAGACAATCCATAGATTTTGGTGAAAGATGTTTAATCATTTCATAATGGATGCCATCTGGTCCAACAGCACTTGCTTTGGAAAGAGTGAGGGCTCTTTTCAGTTCCTCTATAGTGAACGCCCCGTTGTAGGGATAGAGGCCCTTGGAGTTAAAATTAAGTGCTTGTTTTTCCAGTTTATGTTTCAGGACCAGGAACTCTGGGGAGTACGAGCATGTTGCGGAGATGTTAGAGAATGTTTCCCAAGAGCATTGGCTATTGCAGTTGGATCTGCAATAGCGCATCCATTATAATCTAGGATTGAAGAAGGGTGGGATGTATATTTCCCCTTCATTTTCCGGATTTTATCCCAGACTACCTTAGAGTTGGTAGACTGGTTAATAGATGGATCCACGATTCCTTTTGACTCTGACGACGGATGAAGCGTGCTTTGGCTCTTGCACGTTAGAAGGCTATAAGGTTGTTCGTGGTAGGATATCGGCGAAATATCCCCCACGCTTTGTTTTGAGCCTTTTTTGCTGCTGTGCATTGTGAATTCCACCAAGGTTTGGGAAATGGTGGAAACCGGGCTGATGTTTTTGGGACAGCATTAGCAGCTGCTTGGACGATGATTTCTGTGATGTACTTTACTGCGTCATTGATCGGCTCCCGACTGGCTGTACTGAGGTCGAAATTTGCCTGATGTTGGAAGGCATTCCAGTCACTGTGATCAAACTTCCACCGTGGTAACCTAAAAGGAAGACATGGTCTCCCACTGTGTAACAAGGTTATCACAGGGAAGTGATCACTTCCGTATGGATTCTCCTCCATTTCCCAAGTGAGTGAAGGGAGTAGAGAAGGGGAGCAGGTAGAGAGATCAATGGCAGAAAAAGTACGGGTAGGCGTGTGGAAGAAGGTGTTTGTTCCAGTATTTAGAAGGGAAAGGTCATTGTCATTTAGCATATGCTCTATGACTCGTCCCCTTCCGTTGATGTTAGCACTACCCCACAGGGTGTTATGTCCATTCATATCCCCGAGAAGTAAGAAAGGGGGAGGCAACTGCGTTAGAAGATCATCAAGGTCTTCCTGGGAGATGTCAGTCCCAGGTGGCAAATAGATAGAGCAGACAGTTAATAAAAATCCCACCGTAAGATGAATTGCAACAGCTTCTATGCTAGTGGTAATTAGCAAGGGCTGCACTGGGGTCTGGTTACCCACAAGGATAGCCACTCCCCCATGTACAGAGCCATTCGCAATTCTATCCTTACGAAAAATTGTGGTGTTATGCATCGTGGGATCGTCATTTGCCTTTAGATATGTCTCCTGCAAACAAAAGCAAACTGGCTCGTGCTTTTGCAGGAAGGCCTTGATGTCATCAATATTTCGCCGGAATCCACGACAATTCCATTGTAGGAATTTAGCCATTATTTTGGCTTGGTGGGTCCATCAGGCGGCTTCCGAGGTGCTGAGGGCTTACTTTTATCAGTCTTGGGTCTATCTTTTTTGGGGAAGAATGGACGCTGTCCCGTGTCCATTTCTTCCTCCGCAAAGAGTTCCAAGACTGAATGAGAGGTACCCGAAGATTCACTTCGGGTACCTCCTTCTGCTCGACATCCATCTTTTCTTGGGTACTAGGGGGGAATTCCCCTTTTTTATTCTTTTCTTTCATAGTTACCTTTGTTACTTGTGGAGCGTTAGGAGGTACCGATATAGGAGTGGCAGCTGATTGGTCCTTCTGCGCAGGTTTTTGAGAACTTAAAAGATAACGCGCGATGGGAGTGAAAGACTCCTTTGGAGGAATGGTCATGTCCGTCTGAGTTCCGACGGAACATCTCCCTGCTACCTTCTGGGCGTAGGTAGGTTTCTTGATATTCAGGGGTTTCACCGATTTCCTTGCCTCCTGGTATGTTATATTTAGCTCTGCCTTCAGCCGTTGAATTTCTTTTTCTTCTTTCCACCTCTGGCATGCTCGTGAATAGGCCGGGTGTTCGCCTTCACAGTTAATACAGGTGGGTTTTGCGGCTGAACATGCTGTTGTTTCGTGGTCCTTTGCACCGCATCGAGCGCATGCAAGGACTCCACGGCAGGCCATTTGAGAATGTCCATACTTCTGGCATTTAAAACACTGTAAAGGGTTCGGAACGTATGGACGCACTGAACAGTTGATGTATCCAGCTTTAATCTCGTCAGGAGGTTTAGGAGAGTTAAAAGTCAGGATAATGCTCCTGGTTTTAACAATTTTTCCATCCCTTCGCGCAGTGATTCTCTTGACGGCAATGACTCCCTGTGGTTTTAATTCGGAGCAGATTTCCTCCTCGGTTACGTCGAGAAGGTCCCACTCCGAAATGACACCTCTCGATGAATTGAGTGTTCTGTGTGGTGTCACTGTTATAGGGATTCCTCCGATTGATGTTGTTCGGAGTAGATGTTCTGATTGCCTGTCATTTTTAGTTTCAATTAAAAGGTCTCCAGAACGAAGCTTTTTAACTGATTTGGGTGAACCTGCTAACCCATCTAACCCTTTTTAAATAAAAAAGGGCGACATTTTACCAACCGGTGTCTCATTGGTAGAATGCATGATTAAGAACCTTGGGACTGGCCCTGATGGTAATTCGGTTCGCTGCCTCTTTTTAGCAATAATGCTATCTGTATCTGTGTCTAAATTTTCAGATAATGACCGGGTTGGGGCCCCTGAAGTAGTAAGTTTATCAGGATTCATATAGTTTTTTAAATTGTTCAGTGCCCGGGCTCCCCACCCACCACGGAGCCCAAAGGGACGCCCACTACCCGGCATGCAATAAACGCGCTCGGGAGTGGAACGCCAGGGCTACCCAGACATTATACCCGCACCGCCGCCAGCCTGAATCCTGTCCCTCGGACCATGAGGGTAGGGGCGTGGCATTGACACGGTTGACCCTCGCAGGCGAGCCTACTAGCCGATTGATCCTAGCCGGGCCTTCCAGGACCACCCGTCTTGTCGAAGCAGGGGCCAAAGTGGTGTATGAAGCTGGGCCCCTCAACCACCAAGATCCCCCTTTCCGAATTTCCACGGGTCACAGCGCACGGCAAACACGCCGGATTCCATTGATGTAAGCCTGAAACCTGGGCTGTGGGCGTTGGATCCCAGTGATGCTAGTCTGGAAGTCCAGCAGCGTCACTGGGAGGTCCCCTCACCACGTACAGGTGCCCACGTCGAGGGGGCTGCCATCGAAACATTTAGAACCGATTTAGTCAGCGGGTAATCTTCCGCCGCCATCGAAACACTTAGAACCGATTTAGTCAGCGGGTAATCTTCCGCCGCCATGTGGCGCTGCCACCGAAACACTTTGAACCGATTTTATCAGGGGGTGGTCTTCCACCCTCCCAACATATGCCGCCAGGTGGCGCTGCCACCGAAACACTTTGAACAAAACTGACTGGGGGTTGTATTCTACCCTCCCTCTTCTCATCCCAGCCGCTATCTGGCGGCACGTCACACAGTGTTAAAACATGCATGGTGTAACTTGTCTTATGACGTCACAATCCTTTCTAGTAATTCTTGGAATTCAGAGAGAGGGTTTTGTTCCCCCATGCATTTGAAGGCGATGACGTGTTTTTTAAATTTTGCTGCTGGATGGTACCACATGTATATTTTAAAAAGAATTTTAAAAGAGAAGACTACAGTATTTTAAATATGTTAATGTTATTTTAGGCAATAAATTAATTAGTGCTATTCATGAACAAATCAGTGGTATTATTTGAACATAATTAAAGTATTCATGAAGAAATCAATGGTATTTGATGGTAATCAATGGTCAATGGTCCTTGAGGTTGTCACAGACATTCTCTCAGATATGCCAGACAAGGTGTACTTGCTACCTGGGAGTCTAAAACGCTGATGGAACTGATATTCGGGTGACACTCAAATCAAGTGTACCCAATTTCGGCGAAATACGGATGGTCTGTGACAGCCAAATTCTCTGCTTGCACCTTCACGATGGTGAGACTGATAGTAATCCTGGGTATAACCTCCATGCACAAGTACATGGTGGGTGACCACCCAGGTGTGAACCAACGTAATCAGGGGTCCATGTGTGGCACCTACACCACATAGAGGAACGCCGCCCCTCTATGGTACCAGGCAGTACTAGGTGGTACATGACTCTCATCAACCTGTGGAATGCCACCACTTTGCTTATTGGAGGCTTGAATGGTGGAACCCATGTTTAGTCTCTAGAGCTAAGTTCCGGTCAACCCTTCCCTATCTCTTCCATCACGGATGATGACTGATGATTGATGACTTTTGAGGTTATGATGAACGTCGTGGCGAGATCCAATATTCCTTACATTTTGATGGTACAGCTCTAAAACAGTGTTCGCAGGCCGGCCGCTAGTTAGTACACCGGACCAAACATATTGGTAACTCTCTAGGAGGCTTCCGGATCAGCTAGTCTATAATCTTGCTACCTCTACTCTAACAGATAGTGACTGGAGGGAGTCCGAGTAGTGTGTATGCGGGGAGCATTGTCGAGGCCACGTTATGTCAAGGATCTGGGTATATTCTTACCACGTGTACGCGATATCCAAAAATTTCATTACTTCATACAGCATGTCCCATCCACTTTTTCTTACTATTGAATACACCATGAATTGTCAAACTAATAGAGCAAGCTTATCTGCGAAAAGATCCTCCCAAGCACTTCCTAATTCATTTCACAAATATACGTGGTCTTAATTCTAATCTCAATGATGTCCATTTTCACTTTCATTCTGCCAAACCCCATGTACATTTTCTGACAGAATCTAAGTTATCGGTTGATTCAACTAATGCTCATCTCAGATGCCCAAATTATTCGCTGTATGATTCCTTTCGCCTCAAAGGTGGTACTTGTGCATATGTCCGTTCTGATATTCCCTGTCAGAGACTTGGCAATTTGGAATCTCCTCTCTTTGACTTCTCTGGCTTAAAATCTCTCTACCTCACTGTGTCAAATTCATCTGTTGTCTCTGCCGTTCTCCCAACTCCACTAATCACTTGGAGCTCTTTGACTTCCTCTCTTTGCAACTTGACGTTCTCCAGTCGAACTTTCCTAACAGTGAGGTAATTTTCCTTGGTGATTTTAATGTTCACAACACCAGCTGGCTTCCGTTTTCTAGTCCCACCGACCCAGCAGGTCGAGATTCTGAGGGTTTGCAACTACTAATGACCTGGCACAGATTGTTCATTTACCTACAAGAATACCGATAGAGCTAATATGCTTGATCTTTTTCTCACAACAACCCGTCTAAGTATACGGTCGAAGTTAGAGGTCCTTTAGGCACTTCAGATCACAACTTGGTGATTGTCTCTTGTCCAATGGAAACTTTATCTCATGGCTATTCCCAACCTCGTGTTGCTTGGCATTACAAGAATGCAAAATGCGATGACCTGCGAGACTTCTTTTCTTCTTTTCCTTGGTCGGATTACTGTTTCAAAACTTCTGATGTCAACGTTTGCCCAGATCGTTTCAGTGAAATTATTTTCGCAGGAATGGAATCCTTAATCCCACACTCCACTTTAAAATCTCGTCCTTTATCTAAACCTTGGTTTTCCAATAAATGTGCTAAGACTGTTCAAGAAAAGAATGTAGCATATCGTAATTGGCTTATTTCTAATTCTTCAGTTTCATTTTCTGCCTACACCAAAGCTCGCAACATTTGTAAAGCAGTTATTAATCAGTCCAAACTAGAGTTTGAACAGGCTAAGGGTAGAAAACTTGCTCCTTGCCCTAATGGTAGCCGAGCATTCTGGTCTCTTGCCAAAGCTATTGGCCGCAACTTTTGCCCATCTCTGTCCAAACCAGATGGTTCTGTTGTTCCTTCAGCCAAGGATAAAGCTGACCTGCTCGCATCCCATTTTTCTTCCAGCTCATGTATTAATGATCTTGGTAAAACACCTCCCACCATTCCCAACACGCTCCATTCAATGCCTCATGTGGTCTTCCGTGAAAAGGATATCAGAAGGATTTTGATGAATCTTGATGCCTAGAAAGCTCCAGGTCCTGATGGTATTTCTCCACTTGTTCTCAAAACCTGTGCTCCTGAACTTACTCCTATTCTTTGCGCCTTTTTCGATTTCTTATTTCAAAGGTATTTTTCCTTCTGCTTGGAAATTTGCTCATATCCAGCCAGTTCCTTAAAAGGGTGAGATATCCCTCCCATCCAATTATCGTCCCATTGCAATTACTTCTACTCTTTCTAAAGTAATGGAGAAATCAATTAACCGCCAACTCTTAAACTACCTAGAAACCTTCCATGTGATCAACGATCACCAGTATGGGTTTCGTCAGTGTCGATCCACTTGTGATATTCTGGCTTATGTGACCCATTTATAGACTAATTCAATAGAAAGGTTCTGTGAAACACAAGTAGTTGCTATTGACATTTCAAAGGCTTTTGATCGTGTTTGGCATAAAGGTCTTCTAAACAAGCTTCCATCTTAGGGTTTGCCAACTGTTTTTAGTAATTGGTTATCCAGTTTTCTCTCTGATCGCTCACTGAGGGTGATGGTAGATGGCACTCTGTCTTCTAACTTGTCCACTAATGCCGGTGTTCGCCAAGGTTCAGTTCTTTCCCCCACTCTTTTCCTCTTGTATATTAATGACCTTCTTCCATTGACTGGAAATCCTATCCATAGTTTTGCTGATGATAGCACATTGCATTCCACCTTCCATTTTGAGAAACCTTGTCCTGCTCAATCAGCTTCAACTTCTCAAAAATTTGCTACCAATTCCTTAAATGCCGATCTGCATGTAATTCTCCAGTGGGGCAAAGACAACTTAGTTGATTTCAACCCTTCTAAAACTCAGTGTTGTCTTATATCTCGCAAAAAAGGATTCTTCTGCTCCTATGCTTATCTTTAGTGACACTCCGATTTCTAGGCAAAATGATATATATCTTTTGGGGATTACCTGACTTCTAATCTCTCTTGGCACAAGCATATTACAAATATTGCTTTCTCTTCATCTAAAAAACTTGGTTTTCTCTTTCACTCTCTCGGCGTTACTTTTCTTCCAAACAGCTGCTCACTCTGTATAAATCGCAAATCCGCCCTGATGTGGCATATTGTTCCCACATCTGGGGTGGTGCACCCAAAACCTTTCTCAGGCTTCTTGACACCATTCAGGAGAGGGCAGTTAAGTTATTTAATGATTCAACTCTAACACAGTCTCTCCACTTGCTTTCTCATAGACGTACTGTTTTTGCTACATGCCTCTTCTACAGATACTTCCATGGGCACTGTTCTTCTGTGTTGGCTTCTATTATTCCCGCTCTCTCTTTCAAAACAGTCCCAACACGTGCTGCCACGAGCCAACATCCATTTACTGTTCAACTTCAAACCCACAGAACCAACTTTTCATCTTCCTCATTTATTCATTCACCTGCCGTTTTCTGGAACAACCGTCCTTCATACGTATTTCCTGAAAATTACAATCTACAGAAGTTCAAGTGCAATGTCAACAAATGTCTTCTTTCGTCTTCTCCAACCTCCAACCCAAGCGCGGTACTAAGTACTATAGGTTTTAATACCTCTTGTGTTTAGGGTTCACATAAAAAAAAATATATATATATTTGAACGTAATTAAAGTATTCATGAACAATATTTTTAGCCAATGGTATTTTTTAAGGTATTCGTGAAGAAATCAAAGGTATTATTTGAACATAAAGTATTCATGACCATTATTTTTAACCAATGGTAATTTGTCAGTTGAAAGTGATTTTAAGTATAATTTTTAAGGAAGACACAGAATTATAATGAACGACGTCTTTTATTGAACATTATTAACTAATGTTCAAAGGAATCATTATTTACAAAGGAATCATTATTCTGATAAAATCTTGACACAGCTCTCTTTTCAAGGACAGTCCACAATTCTCTAATTACAAAAAGTATGAAGAGTACTATAAAGGTGAGTATCTTCTGCTCCAGGGTTAGTGTTGTTTTACCTGCAATAGAGAGAACATATCAGAAGATTATTATAATCCTACTGTAGTGGGGAGCTTTGTTAGTGTTAATGCTTTACAAAAACATACAAAATTACCCAAACATACTGTGAAAGAATGGTTATTAGGACAACACACATATGTGAGACACAGACAGCAACGGAGAAATGTTCCTCGTAACCACATGAAAGTTCCTGGTCTTCACAACACATTTCAATGTGATTTAGCCAACATGTCAAATCTTGCTAAAGCAAATAATGGTGTTCATTTCCTTCTCGTGTGTATTGATTGCTTTTCACGATATGGTTGGGTAAGACCATTAAAATCTAATCATTCACAAGAAGTAGTTAAAGCTTTCAAATCTATTTTTAAAGAAGAAGTACCATTTAATATTAATAGTGACCGAGCAAAGGAATTTACTAATAAACAAGTGCGTGCATTATTCAAATCTAAAAATATCCACTTTTATACTACAAGAAGTGAAAAGAAAGCTTCTATGGCAGAAAGATTTATTCAAACATTAAAAGAAAAAATTTATAAATGGGTTACATATTCAAAAAATGATAAACATATTCATGTGCTGCAAAAGTTAGTGAAAACGTATAATGAAACTGTACACAGATCTATTGGTATGGCCCTGCAGATGTCACCATGCATAATGAAGAAACAGTGTATGCTAAATTGTATAGACCCCATACAAACGTTTTGGAACCCAAGTTTAAAATCGGTGACCATGTTTTTCTTAGTGATGACACCCATCATTTTCGAAAAGCGTTCAGAGGGAATTGGTCTGAGGAGGTGTTTTTCATAGCTCAGGTAATCAAAAGATACCCTGTGGTATATAAGGTTAAAGGGAGAGATGGTGAGGTGATAGAAGGTACATTTCATGAGCATCAGCTACAGAGAGTCAGTTTTTCATAACGAGGTACCTGAAAACGTGTATCTGATTGAAAAATACTTGGGAAGTGTACAGTGCGTGGCCAGAGACAGTTATTTGTGAAGTGGCTTGGATACCTACAATTCTTGGGTACGAAGCAAAGATGTTTTACCTAACCCTACCAGGTAACACAAGTATGGACCTGTATCCTGATAACACCCAATCACGTTTCAAAGTTCAATTACCCAGGGAAATTAATCTAAGTGGGAGGTGGCACTTTCTGATATCCATCTACCAGGAGTGTGGAACAATATCACAAAAGGATACGATGAATTTCATGTACTTCGCGATGATTATGACTCTGAACAAATTTTACATGTGCTTTCTTTAAAGTATAAAGATTATCAACATCTTTTAGATGTGTTGAACAGTGTTCATCCCCTTCTTTCATTTACAGTACACACATTCTTTAGAAAAACTTCTAAAGAATATTTAGATTTTGGAAAAACATTTTTACGTCTGAAAATTCGTGTTACACATAGTGATGGGAAAGAGATAGATGCCATATCTGTGAGTGTGGTGAACAATTTTTTTCATTCCCGTTTCAGTAAGGTCGATCTGTTTTTACAAGATAAATTAATCAACGCAGCAACAGATACTTATCCCTACAGGGAATATTTAGAAAAACTTCTGAATTACGATCGCAGTGGCAAATGTACCCAATTAACAACAGAACTGTACGTGAAAGATGACGCTGCGGATGTCAGTGAAATGTTCACCAAGACAGAATATGGGATGTGTTAACGGCAGGATTCTATTGCAAAATCAAGGATTGTGGAACTCCTAGGGCGCCTACATCTGGATTTGTGTCACCAGGCAAGATATATCGTTAATAATGTGTCACTGCGTATTCGTCTAGTCCGAAGTAATCCAGAATTATGTTTACTGGCCGTCACCACAGACACGAAATGCAGAGTTCATATTCAGGAAGCAACCCTCTTCGTGCACAAAGTAAGATTAAATCTTAAAGTCCTGTTAGCCCACTTGACTGTGCTTGAAAAAAATTCTATTCACTACCCCATAAACAAGGTGCAAGTCAGCTAGTACTCAATTCCTAAAGGTATGAGTGATTCTACAAGAGGCAACATCTATCTGGGCGACATTCCTTCTCGATTAGTTACAGGTCTAGTTGCAAGTGAAGCATTCAATATTTCGTACAGTCACAATCCATTAAATTTTGCCCACTTCAATTTATGTTACCTGGTAGTGGCAGCTGATGGTATTCATCATCCAAGTCCACCTCTGACACCTAATTATAAAGAGGGTCATTACACCAGTTCATACCTCTCTCTTTTCACATCACTGAACAAGTGGACACGTGATGTGGGTAATGATATTTCCTATAAAGAATACCTAGAGGGTAATGTGTTGTATGGATTTGACCTCTCTCCTGACCATAATGCCGTAGACGAACATGTCAACACTCATCAACGAGGAAGTTTACGTATAGAACTGAAATTTTCTGCTCACCTACCCGAGAACGCTACAGTGGTGTTGTTCGCAGAGTTTGAAAACATCCTTTCGGTCACCAGAGATCGCTCGGTACTTCTGGGTTATGAACATTGAACAGATTTTACAGATGGATGTCTACACACGGAAATTTACATTGGGAGGGTCTGCACGTGATGAACTACCTACAGGGATGCTACCAAAACCGTGTCTTCTTGTAGTCAATACAGATCCCTTATGTCAACCTGAGCAGCATTGGGTTCCTTATTTCTACAGGAACAATGTGGTGAATACTTTGCTATGGTCGCAAGCCAAAAAAGGATTTTGTTAAATTTTTAACTAAACAATGTAAAAAATGGACGTATAGTGCTACTGTTATCCAACACATGTTGTCTTTAGCCTGTGATTTACACTGTATTTATTTCCTTACACACAGGTGTCCTGGCTTAACCATGCACCAGATTGTTAATGTGTGTTATTCCCCCGATTTGTAGATGAATGATGTTATTGTAACCGTTGACATAACAGAACATTTATTTCTAAATAAAAATAATTTTAAATAAAAAAAGATGTTTTTTTACTTACATTAGAACCCAATTCAGCTTTCTTGTTCTCAACCGCCTTTGGGCGGGTAGGAAAAGAGATGATTTTTTTCTTTTCTTCACAGCAACATCTTAAACAGGTACGGGTGGTGGCATTTCTTCCATGTGTACTGATGATGCAAGCTGTCTTTTTAGACCTAAATAAGTCTGTAAAGTGGTTAAATATTCTCTAACTTTACTTTCAACATCCAAATCTTTCCTTTGAAAAAGAGATGACATTTTGTCATCCAAACTTTAAATTTCTTTCTGCTCTGGGGTGTTTAGCAGGGTGAATTTTTTATACAGCTGATTCATTTCTTTATGAGGGATGTGAGCAATGGTACTATTATGCTACCAAGTAGGAGAAACAAAGCACCACCGTGCTGATGAATAAGTTTTCGCCTTTGTATGAATGGCACTTGTTTATTTCCTAGTAATCTCAAGATTTTCTTTTTCTTGGAGTGCTGTGAATGGCGATTTTTACAAATTTCAAAAAGAGATGTGATTTGTGCTGGTGTAGTGTGTTTTAGGACAGCTGCGGCTTTTTTTGAAGTGGCTTCAGAAATAAACTTGATGAGGATTTTGTGCTTTCGGAGTCTAGAAGCCATATGGGTACATAAAGAACATTGGGGGCCTCTTCTGGCAAAATATTACTTCGGAGATGGAGCACCTCAGGTGTGTCCTGTTTAAAATCTAGGAGCAAATAAGAATGTGCTCGATTTGTTGCTTCTTTATAAAAGTCTATCAGTACACCCGACCGTCCAGGAAAAACGTGTGTGGCAAGATGAGAAAATTGCCAAAAGTCACGTGGGTTTTCGAAAACTATCAGAAAGTGTGCGTTAAGACTGATAATTCTAAACTGTGTACCCTGACAAAATAAATTTTGTGTGATGTGATCCTTTTATAAAAATTTCGGCTACTTCGGTATTGTCTCTAGCCTGATGAATTAAATCATCGATAATTGGCAAATTTTCAATATTTGGGTCAAACTGTGGTGGTTTAACCCGTTTACAAACTCTACTTCTAGGAAACTGCTGAATTTTTGCTGGTACTCTGAATAGTGCATGATTTTTTTGGGTGGTTGGGTTATTAACAGGTTTCTATTACGAATGATGGATAATACAAATGTTGTTTTCCCTGACTGGGTACCCTCAGAGACAATAGATATATACGGATGTACAAACATTTTAAAACTGGTTGTTGTGAGTGGTTGGATATATATATATATATATGTGGATACTGTTGCAGGTGAGAAATCTTTACACACGGAAATAACCATAAGGGTAGGTTCGAGTGTCTTTCCCTTACCACACGTTTTGTAAATGTGTATCTAAATTTCTTGGTTGTGGAAGTTTCCAAGAGGCGGCAATTCCACTTGTTGCGACGAATAGCAAAGGGGACAGGCACAGAAATATCTGTTGGTTCTCCCATAGCCGCTGCATACATTGATTCTATGTTAATCAACTTGTTAGCATAGGAGTTAAGTGTGATTCCCTTGCATTTTGTTACCATCTTATTCTTGTGAGTTCTGTAGGAATACGATTTAGGGCATGTAGTGACAAACTCAACAATGTAATCACCAATGTCAAGTTCATTAGTCAGCTCTCCTAAAGAGTATTCACCCGGTTTTTGAGTGAATATTACACTGTCAGTGTCTGAGTACAAGACAGGTTCACGGAGAGAGTCTAGAGCCTCATGAAGATTTATCCTACCATAGGCAGCAACAAACGAAGCAATAACAGCATTACCCTTCCTGTATGCCGGTTGTTTTCCGGCAACAGGAGCAGAGGTCACTAACATTTTTTCTTCTCTAACACGTCTGGCATCATGAATAACATTTGTGTTGTCCAGAAAGAGTTCAACAAGATTCTCATAAGTGGAAACAACCTGTGTATTCACCTGCGGTGTCCTCATATCAAGTCTTCTTCAGAGAGAATTAAGGCAAAGCTTAGCTAATGAATGCTTTGCAGGATTTTTCTTAATTTGGGCTACATCTATAATGACACCTTCTCTGTTTTTAAATTCTTGAATATATTCATCACGATTCTTACCCTCGGGGGGCAGCCTGAAGCTTCTTGTTTCACCTTGAGGAAAGTATCCATGTATGGCCTGAATAAATTTTCGAATTTTTCAGAAAAATGCCTTACTTCATGAAATTCTAGCACTTTGTAGCCATGGGATACTGCAAGGTCAAGTTCAACTGTACACCATGTTCCTGTGAATGATCGATCTGAATGAGAGCTCTGGGGTAAACATTCATTAGCACACTGACCACATAGTGGGAAAACGAGCTTATCATTGCTATTGATGGGTAAAACAGGTAACAGAAGCTGATCAGGAGCAACAACACGGGTATGGCAAATGCCAAAGTATGCCCCTGGTGTGTAATCAAAATTTTCAAGTATTACTTTAGGGTGGCCAGGAGGAAAAACACCATATTTCCACACTCATGGATAAAGGGAGCAGAAATCAAGATAGTGGATTTCTTCACCGTCTTCGATCTTGTGATAAAGTTTATAACAGTCTGTTCTTCCTCCTTTTAAGGCACTCCTAGTTGTCAGACCTTCGAAATGAATGGCCCCATCTGCATGTTGTTTTAGCGTTATATCAGTGTTAACTAATTCATCGAACTGACACTCCCATACGGAGACCACCTGAAAACCTTGTGACTCTAAATATGCCTCTCTGTCTAATGTTGCTTCATAGAGAGCACCCATTGTAATATTTTGGTGTGACTGTTGTGTGTAGGGCTTATAACATTTTGGACACCCGTGATAATAGCATCCGTTAAATTCATACAGTTTGTTTATACAAACCATCCACTAAGTATGGGCCAATTTTAACCTCTCCATCTACTCTGCGTGCATGCTGAATCCTAATATTGTGCTTTTTTTTCTAAATAAGAGAGCCATATTAAAGCTTTACGACTCTATATGTTTTTTCCCTTGTAACCTGCAGGTGGAAAGATGGCCATTGAGTTATGAGGAAGAAATTTTTGAAGGAATACCCTATTGCAATAGTAATGTCCTGGTGGAAAGGGTCAACACCTGTAGTTTCTAAAAAAAAGAGAGCGGAACTTATCACAGGCACCTTAAGTCATCTTGACAGTAGCAAAGCAGTTCAGATTTCAGATTGTAGGTGTCGTGTGTCCACTGTTCGTACCATGTTTCAAACTCAGCTAGGGTCTCTTTCCCCATATATTCAGGTTGAAAATACTGTTTAGCAGGTAATGGGCACTGGTAATCACCGAACTGTTCGGTGTGAAATATGTGGGGGAAGAAACCCTTTCTGACCTCTGGAAGTTCAAACATGGCAGGTAATTTTCAAAGTGGGAATGCCAAATAAGAAAAACTGTCGAGAAAGACGATATTCAACTGGTCATGATAAATACCAAGGATTTTGGAACCATCGTACACTACTCAGGGTTCATAAGCCTGGCCGTAAAGATACTCAAGGATGAAATAGACATCGAACCCCTTAAAGTTGTCGGCTAGAACCCTGACATTAGTATATTTTGGTCCGATGGTACGAATATTCCTACCATCACGTGCACGTTTAACCGTTTCCTTGACAGCAAATAATTCGTTCATAAATTGCGTGACACAATCTTCTCCCCAGAAGACACGTTCCTGGTCCCCAAACGCAGCCACACAATGAACAGCAACTTGCTGACCCTGCTTTAGAGTAGTTTCTGTGTCAAAGTATATAACTGAGATTTTGTCTTTTGGTGGTTCTGGTTTGAGGACAAAACAGTGTTCAGGTTCATGTTCAACCTTACAGTAGTGACAATAATCCTGTGATCTGCAAACATGCTCTTTGTTTGATGAAAAGGTGAGCATACATTTGCTGCAGCGATGGAACTGAGAACATATATTTTTTGTCCTATGTTTCCAAACATTCGCGGCCACGAAAATATCTATTGAAGGACTCACACAAGAGAGAGCGCTCGCCACTATGATAGGCTTTCGCCTTACATCAAGTACAGACCTTAGGACATGTGTGTGAGGTTAACTTCACAGCATTTTTAAAGGTTTTTAAACACTGTGGACAGTAGTATGCACCGCCGAATAATGCTTTAGGGGAACGCACCAAACCATCGTGACTACTGTGATACAGGAGACAGATTTGTTTCTTGGCATCTGAACCCCTGTAAATAGTGTTAAAACCGTCTTCAGCAGAAAACACTATAATTTGATATTCACGGGCCAGATGTTTCTGAAATAAATCCAACTCCTGCAATCCACATTTGATCAGAGGGACTCCTGCAACCTTGTCAGCTCGAATTTTCTGAGCCCTTTTCATGTCTTCCCGCACCTGTCTGTATGTTTGCTTGTCATCCACAAAAGCAGAAACACTCACCACGATCGCTCGGGCCATACAAAGATTATCCAAGTTTTTTATATGGATTACTGATTTTTTTGAAGACAAAAATGCTTCCAAATTGAGTATTGCCCTTGTTTTAACGTTGTTACGACCTCCTCCACGATTTGCAATATTAATTAAAATGATATCAATTTGCAAATCCTCACGTTTCACGCCAGGAGAAACTCACGTTTCGACTGCTCCACTGCAAAAAAAGTCAAAAATGCGGTCAAGTGTGAGGTCACCAATTAACATGAAAGGCAAATTAACATTGGTATCAAGTGTACTGGCCCTCACACACAGTCTAACATGGGAAAAGGTTCCTTCCTGGCTGAGAAGCCTAATAACCTCTTCAAGAACCTCTCTAAAAACTGAAAGAAATGTCCCTTTGGGCAGCTGGTCAAGGTCTTTATATTTTGTTGTATATGTTATGAACTTTGTTTTATATTTGTGAGAAATTTTTTCTATGCCAGCACAAATATCATAAAATCTATTATAAGGGGGAGAAATAGTAACACTCTCACCGTTGTGGCTCCCTTCACTAGCATTATCTTCCTGCAAACCCCTGCATGTTTGATTCTCATTACCCTAAAAATTAAAAAAAAATATTAAATAACAAAAGAATTATTGTAAAAAATTTTAAGCAAAAAATCTAATTTTGAAAAAAAATTACAAAAGAAATGAAAATACACACCTGATCCAGAGAAATGGTCACCTCAGGGATAATATCACCTCCTGGTTGGTTGAGAGTCTCCATCTCATTATCCTAAAAAAAACAGAGTTGTATTAAATAACAGTAAATCACAAAAGAATTATTGAAAAAAAATTAAGCAAAAAAAAAAAACACACACACCTGATCCAGAGAAAAACCAAGATTAAAATTGGGGGGGATCATGTACTCTAACAGCCGATATCAGCTCCTTTTCAACATCTGTGGTGTATGTCTTCTCAATCCTATTAAAAAAAAATTCAGCAAAAGGTTATATTTTAAAAAAAATTAAATTCAAATTATTCTTAACTTACACAAAATTGTGAAATTTATTGGTTGAAAGTATAAAGTATCGTTAAATTTACCAATAATTCAGGTTTCTGAAAAAACAATAACGATTATTTAATTGGGGGATTAAGAGAAAATAGTAGGAATAGACTAAAATTAGCCGAATAAATTTACACTTAGCTTAATACTAATTGTTCAGAGGTGTTTGTAAAAAAAAAAAGAAAAAGAAAATTGCATGCTTAAAGTTTATAAATAGGAATTTCAAACAATAAGATCGATCCGGAAATATAAACACAACCCCCCAAGTGTTCTAAAATATAATTTACATTATAAAAATCACCCTTCAGCAATGCTTAAGGCTTGTAAAACTATGTAGCTAATTGTTCACAGGTATTTATAAATATAAATAAATAGGAACTGATAACCCACAGAATTTCAATAAATAAGGTTTATTGTACACAATAAACTAGTTAGCTGTTGTTCTACTTCTAGACTTCTTCAAAAATCTATAAAATGAATTTTTGATTAAAGTACAAACCAAATGCTGAAATAACACACAAATTCCGACTTTAGAAATAATATTTAGTGTTGGATTCCATAATTCCAATTATAGTCAATATCCACCAAATAAACACATGCATGAAACAAAGGTAAAATGGACACATTCAGCCCCGCAAGGGCTCATATAAACGTGCCATCATCAACGAAAATCGACGTCACGTGGTATAAAAGCGATGGTCAATCATCATCGACGATCGCCGTCACGTGGTATAAATGCGATGGTCAATCATCAACGACGATCACTATCACATGGTATAAAATCGCCCGTCAACGTCAACTGACCACAGACAGTTCCAGGGAATGGGTCAAAAATCAGCAGTCATTGATTTCCAAATGTTTCTAAATTCTGATGAAAATTATTTTATAAAGGAAGTTGCATTTTTTGACAGTGAAAATTTATTTAGCAATGTAATGTACTGGGTGGAATGAATTACCAAACGCAATTAAGAGACAAAATATTTGGATTTTTAAAAACTGTCATCAATTACCATGGAATTTGGGTTTCATTCATTATAAAGATTTAAGGATGCGGTTGTATATGGTCACTACAAAGTGTAATTTATGTGAAAGGAGAAGAAAAGAAACACATTTTGTCAAAATATACCAATGCATCTGTAATTAATTTAGAAAAAATGGTTGTCCACAAAGAAAGGAAATTCAGCTTGAAACGATCCCGTGTTTATACAATCACAATAGTTATTATTGCGCTCATATAAACGTGCAATTATTTTTTATTGGCTACAAAACAAATTAAAATAATGTAAAAAATAAACTATGTAATTAGGAATTGTGCTCCAAGAATTACACCAAAGGACCATGAGTCATAAGATTAGTTATACCCTGTATGGGGAAGAAAACCTTCTCTTTGAATTCCAAGAATAACCACAAAGAATTATGACGTCATAAGACATGTTACACCATGCAAAGGTTTTTAATCATGATTGAACATGTCTAAAGTTCAGCAATTTACAGATTTAAAAAGCTTTGGAAATTTATTCCTTTGCACATGTTTGTACGCATCTTTTTTTGATTGGTTGAAAACTAGGGTCATATATGGTTTAAAAAGGGTTTTTGATCTGTGCTCATTTCAGTTCTCTCTCTAGCCATGCCGTCTAAGTTTTGCTATTACAGTTCCTATTGCTCTGTCTTCAAAATGGCTTGTCCGGGTTGGATTTGTAAATTTTAAACCCTGTGTCCAGTTGGAGTCCGATTCTAATGTAATTGTTATTAAGTGTGAAGAATTGATGATGCTTCAAAAAAAACTTCCGGAATTTACAAAATATTTGAACCAAAAAGAAGATGCCAAATGCAGAATAAGTGAAAATCTGGCAACAGTGTGTGTGTGTGTGTGTGGGAATGGATTTTTGACTATTCGTCATATAGAGAACAACGATATTCACGATGTTAAACTCGATGATTTAGAGGTGCAAACTTTATCAATTAAAACCACATCCATTCAAAAACGACTGCAGCTTTTACTACAGGAGGAAGCGGCTATCTTCAAACTTATGGGTGATATTATTGTTTCATGTTTATATCAAGTTCGGGACGTGTTCCTAAAAAGGAAACTCTTCGAAACAAATACTTTCTTGAACGGCGCTGAGGATGAAAATTTCATCGATATATACGAATTATATTTAAAGACTGTATATAATTATGATGTTTATGAATATGACGGGGGAAAAGAAAGGTAAAGGACTCTTCTCACAATTCGATTGTTATCAAATATGCAATGCTGTAAATTCAATGTTATCTAAACTGAGATCCATGTTGTTAGACAAGCACGTGCTCATTTTTATTATTAGTTTCAATTGTGCACATTGCAGAGGGGGCGGTGTGTAACGATTTCATCAGAATAATTGTAAATAATTTTGTTAACAGTGTTCAATAAAAGACTTCGTTCATTATAATTCTGTTTCTTCCTTAAAAATTTTATTTAAAATCACTTTCAACTGACAAAATACCATTGGTTAAAAATATTGATCATGAATACTTTAATTACGTTCAAATAATACCAATGATTTCTTCATGAATACTTTAATTAGGTTCAAATAATACCACTGATTTGTTCATGAATAGCACTAATTAATTTATTGCCTAAAAATAACATTAACATGTTTAAAATAGTCTTCTCATTTAAAATTCTTTTTAAAATATACATATGGTACCACCCAGCAGCAAAATTTAAAAAACAAGTCATCACCTTCAAATGCATGGGGGAACAAAACCCTCTCTTTGAATTCCAAGAATTACTAGAAAGGATTATGACGTCATAAGACAAGTTACACCATGCAGGTTTTAACACTGTGCGACGGTGCCGCCACCTAGTGGCTGAGGTGAGAAGAGGGAGGTGGGAATACAGCCCCCAGTTAATTTTGTTCAGTGTTTCAGTGGCAGCGCCACCTGGCGGCATATGTAGGAAGGGTGGAAGAACACCCACTGACAAAATCGGTTCAAAGTGTTACGATGGCAACGCCACCTGGTGACGGACTTGGAGTAGGAAGGAAGACCACCCGCTGACAAAACCTGTTCAAAGAGTTTCGATGGCAGCGCCTCCTGGCGGCATAAGGGACAGGAAGACCACCCACTGAAAATATCGGTTCAGAGTGTTTCGATGGCAGCGCCACCTGGAGGGGGAGAAAGACCGCGCCCAAGGTAAGTTTCATGCACCATCTAGTGGGTGGGGATAGCCCGCCCTCTGGTCAGTTTGATGTGCCCTCTAGCGGGCGAAGGGGGTACCAAAATGACCACCCCTGTGGTCATTTTGGTGAGTCTGTAGCGGGCGGGGGATAGACCGCCCCCCTGGTCAGTTACGTTCAAAGTGCCTCCCCTCTTACTGTCGCATTCTCTTTATGAACATCTTAAACCACTCCAGGATAAACAAATAAAGAAAATGAATTTTGCGGGATGGAGAGATGCTAAGCGATCTTTCCATTAAAAACACAACGCGATCTGTTGCTGTAGAAATCCGAGGCCCGCTAAAACCCATTATTTCCGAGGACAGATAATTGTCCTAACTGATTGCCTAAATTAAAGCAGGATAGACAGTAGTAGTGCTGGCACTTTGAACCAAACTCATCAGGGGGCGATTTACCCCCTGCCCCCACCCACTAGAGGGCACACCAAACTGACCGAGAGGACGGTCTACACCCCACCCACAAGAGGGCGAACAAAACTGACCGGGGGGACAGTCTACCCGCACCCTCGCCAGCTAAAGGGCACACCAAACTGACCGGGGGACGGTCTACCCCTTCCCATGCTGGAGGGTGTATCAAACTGACCAGGGGGTTTCCTCCCCTCCGCCAGGTGGCACTGCCATCTAAACACTTTGAACCGATTTTGTCAGCGGGTGGTCTTCCTCCCTCCCCAACCTCCGTCACCAGGTGGCTTTAAAAAGAATTTTAAATAACAAGGGTATTTTAAAAAATATGTTAATGTTATTTTTAGGCAATAAATTAATTAGTGCTATTCATGAACAAATAAAAGGTATTATTTGAACATAATTAAAGTACTCATGATCAATATTTTTAACTAATGGTAATTTTTCAGTTGAAAGTGATTTTAAATATAATTTTTAAGGA
This sequence comes from Mastigoproctus giganteus, assembly GCF_048544385.1. NCBI lineage: Eukaryota > Metazoa > Arthropoda > Arachnida > Uropygi > Thelyphonidae > Mastigoproctus > Mastigoproctus giganteus. Next base: position 48,740,929 of record NC_143576.1, on the reverse strand, counting down.
AGACACAGAATTATAATGAACGAAGTCTTTTATTGAACACTGCTAAAAAAAAGTATTTACAAAGGAATCATTATTCTGATAAAATCTTGACACAGCTCTCTTTTCAAGGACAGTCCACAATTCTCCCAATACAAAAAAGTATAAAAAGTACTATAAAGGTAAGTATCTTCTGTTCCAGGGTTAGTGTTGTTTTACCTGCAATAAAGAGAACATGTTAGAAGATTATTATAATCCTACTGTGGTGGGGATCTTTGCTAGTGTTAATGCTTTACAAAAACATACAAAATTACCCAAACATACTGTGAAAGAATGGTTATCAGGACAGCCCACATATGTGAGACACAGACAGGAACGAAGAAATGTTCCTCGTAACCAAATGAAAGTTCCTCGTCTTCACCATACATTTCAATGTGATTTAGCCAACATGTCAAATCTTGCTAAAGCAAATAATGGTGTTCATTTTCTTCTCGTGTGTATTGATTGCTTTTCACGATATGGTTGGGTAAGACCATTAAAATCTAAACATTCACAAGAAGTAGTTAAAGCTTTCAAATCTATTTTAAAGGAGAAGTACCATTTAATATTAATAGTGGCCAAGGAAAGGAATTTACTAATAAACAAGTGCGAGCATTATTCAAATCTAAAAATATCCACTTTTACACCACTAGAAGTGAAAAGAAAGCTTCTATGGCAGAAAGATTTATTCGAATATTACAAGAAAAAAATTATAAATGGGTTACATATTCGAAAAATCATAAATATATTCATGTGCTGCAAAAATTAGTGAAAACGTATAATGAAACTGACTGTACACAGATCTATTGGTATGGCCCCTGCAGATGTCACCATGCATAATGAAGAAACAGTTTATGCTAAATTATATAGACCCCATCCAAAAGTTTCGGAACCCAAGTTTAAAATTGGTGACCATGTTGTTCTTAGTGATGATAACCATAATTTTCGAAAAGCATTCAGAGGGAATTGGTCTGAGGAAGTGTTTTTCATAGCTCAGCTAATCAAAAGGCACCCAGTAGTATATAAGGTTAAAGGGAGAGATGGTGAGGTGATAGAAGGTACATTTTATGAGCATCAGCTACAGAGAGTCAGTTTTGATAACGAGTTAGCTGAAAACGTGAATCTGATTGAAAAATTACTTGGGAATTTTTGTGCGTGGCCAGAGACAGTTACTTGTGAAGTGGCTTGGATACCCTGCATCCTACAATTCTTGGGTACGAAGCAAAGATGTTTTACCTAACCCTACCAAGTAACGCAAGTATGGACCTGTATCCTGATAAAACCCAATCACGTTTCAAAGTTCAATTACCCCGGGAAATTAATCTGAGTGGGAAGTGGGTGGTGGCACTTTCTGAAATCCATCTACCAGGAGTGTGGAACAATATCACAAATGGATACGATGAATTTCATGTTCTTCTCGATGATTATGACTCTGAACAAATTTTACATGTTCTTTCTTTAAAGTATAAAGGATATCAACATCTTTTAGATGAGTTGAACACTGTTCATCCCCTTGTTTCATTTACAGTACACACAAAGACTGTTGTAAAATATCAATTTTCAGTGAATGTGCATGGAAAAGTTAAAATACAATTGCCCGAGAAACGAGTAAAATTATTGGGACTTCAAAAAGCAGGTGTACAGGGAAAAGGCTGCCGTGTATTTACAGATACATCTGTTGGTGAGAGTGTATTACCTATCAAAGGTCAAATTTCTTTCGCCCCAAGTGCAAGAGATGTTGTTTTTACTCTTGTTACTGGTGGCAGTTACCAGATGTGTCGGCTTCCACATGGAAACTATAAATCCATCTCTAGTATTCTTGATGCAATGTTGAGTGTCTGCCGGAGTTTAAGTGGAAATGTTAATTCAGACGATACTCTGACTTTACATATACCAGAAAACTTTTCATTAGTGTTTCCACATGATTCCCCAGGTTTAGGTCTTATGCTAGGCTTTCACCAGATTGACACTAAATTGGAGTGGAGTTGTCAGCTGGGAGTACCCTGCAGATATAAAACGGGGTGTCTCACCGTATTTTGTTTATTCCAACCTGATTCAGGACCAGATAGTAGGCGATACGTGTGCTCCGCTGTTACGTGTTGTTCCCTGTATTGAACAGAATACATTTACATACGAAAACCCAGAATATTACCCCCTTTTGAGACACAGGTTTCACACCGTATCCATCAGTATTTGTACAGACAGTGGACAGTTTCTAGAGTTCAGAAGTGGGACTTTAGTGAAGCTGCATTTTCGCAAAGATGGGTGAATACATTGATTATTACATGGTATAAGCAGGAGGTGGTAATGCATTCGCCGGTAAACCTTTGCAGCGTAAGTACGGACTTGGAAGCATTTTTCGCTCAACATTCTCTTTTCTAACACCACTTTTGAAACCCGCAGCCCGTTTTGTGTTTTAAAAGGAGGTCAAAATGTGATTGGTGATGTTTTGGAGGGGGTGCCCCTCAAAGGATTCTTTATAAACAGAGCATCGGAAGTCGGTCAGTCCATTTCAAACAAAGTTCTGAACCAGAAAGGAAGAGGGAAGAAGAGGAAGCGCAGAGATATTTTATAAACATGGAGCTTATGATGTCAGAACTAGACCTATTTCAAAAACCAGCTATTAATCTATCTATCTTTTCAACCACTAGGCAGTGTGGATAGTGTCGGCCCCATCGAATTTTTTTATTCCTGGTATTTCAGAAGAATATTTAGATTTTGAAAAACATTTTTACGTCTGAAAGTTCGTGTTACACATAGTGATGGGAAAGAGATAGATGCACATCTGTGAGTGTGGTGAACAATTTTTTTCATTCCGTTTTCAGTCAGGTCGATCTGTTTTTACAAGATAAATTAATCAACGCATCAACAGATACTTATCCCTACATGGCATATTTAGAAAAACTTCTGAATTACGATCGCTGTGCCAAATGTACCCAATTAATAGCAGAACTGTACGTGAAAGATGACGTTGTGGATGTGAGTGAAACGTTCACCAAGACAGAATGTGGGATGTGTAAACGGCAGGATTCAATTGCAAAATCAAGGAGTGTGAAACTTCTACGGCGCCTACATCTGGATTTGTGTCACCAGGCAAGATATATCGTTAATAATGTGTCACTACGTATTCGTCTAGTCCGAAGTAACTCAGAATTTTGTTTATTGGCCATCACCACAGACACGAAATGCAGAGTTCATATTCAGGAAGCAACCCTCTTCGTGCACAAAGTAAGATTAAATCCTAAAGTCCTGTTAGCCCAATTGACTGTGTTTGAAAAAAATTCTATTCACTACCCCATAAACAGGGTGCAAGTCAGCTATTACTCGATTCCTAAAGGTATGAGTGATTCTACAAGAGACAACATCTATCTGGGCAACATTCCTTCTCGATTAGTTATAGGTCTAGTTGCAAGTGAAGCATTCAATGATTCGTACAGTCGCAATCCATTAAATTTTGCTCACTTCCATTAATGTTACCTGGTAGTGACAGCTGATGATATTCAGCATCCAAGTCAACCTCTGACACCTAATTATAAAGAGGGTCATTTCACCAGATCATACCTCTCTCTTTTCACATCACTGAACAAGTGGACACGTGATGTGGGTAATGATATTTCCGATAAAGAATACCTAGAAGGTAATGTGTTGTATGGATTTGACCTCTCTCCTGACCATAATGCCGTAGACGAACATGTCAACACTCATCAACGAGGAAGTTTACGTATAGAACTGAAATTTTCTGCTCACCTACCCGAGAAACTTACAGTGGTGTTGTTCGCAGAGTTTGAAAACATCCTTTCGATCACCAGAGATCGCTCGGTACTTCTGGATTATGAACACTGAACAGATGATGAACAGATGATTGAACAGATTGAACAGATGATTGAACAGATTTTACAGATGGATTTTATGGATTTTACACACGGAAGTTTCCATTGGGAGTGTGTGCACGTGATGAATTTCCTACACGGATGCTACCAAAACCGTGTGTCCTTGTAGTCAATACAGATCCCTCACATCTACCTGGGCAGCACTGGGTTGCCTTATTTCTACAGGAACAATGTGGCGAATACTTTGAAAGCTATGGTCGCAAGCCAAAAAAAGGACTTTGTGAAATTTTTAACCGAACAATGAAAAAAATGGACGTATAATGCTACTGTTATCCAAAAGAAGTTAACTATAGCCTGTGGTTTACACTGTATTTATTTCCTTACACACAAGTGTCGTGGCTTAACCATGCACCAGATTGTTAATGTGTGTTATTCTCCCGATTTGTGGATGTATGATGTTATTGTAATTGTTGACATAGCAGAACATTTATTTCTAAATAAAATTAATTTTAAATAAAAAAAAGATGTTTTTTTTTTTTTTTTTTTTACTTACATTCGAACCCAATTCAGCTTTCTTGTTCTCAACCGCCTTGGGGAGGGTAGGAAAAATGATGATATTTTTCTTTTCTTCACAGGAACATCTTCAACAGGTGGGGGGTGGCATTTCTTCTGTGTGTACTGATGGTGCAAGCTGTCTTTCTAGACCTAAATAAGTCTGGAAAGTGGTTAAATATTCTCTGACTTTCCTTTCAACATCCAAATCTTTCCTTTGAAGAACAGATGACATTTTGTAATCAAAACTTTCAATTTCTTTCTGCTCTGGGGTGTTTAGCAGTGTGAACTTTTTATACAACTGATTCATTTCTTTATGAGGGATGTGAGCAATGGTACTATTATACTACCAAGTAGGAGAAACAAAGCACCGCCGTGCTGGTGAATAAGTTTTCGCCTTTGCATGAATGGCACCTGTTTATTTCCTAATAATCTCAAGATTTTCTTTTTCTTCGAGAGCTGTGAATGCTGTTTGCTATTTAGAGGGATATTGCCACAAAGGAGATATTCACAAATTTCACAAAGAGATGTGATTTGTGCTGGCGTAAAGTGTTTTAAGACAGCTGTGGCTTGTTTTGGAGTGGCTTCAGAAAGAAACTTGATGGGGTTTTTGTGCTTTCGGAGTCTAGGAGCCATATGGGTACATAAACAACGTTGGGGCCTCTTCTGGCAAAATATTACTTCGCAGACGGAGCACCTCAGGTGTGTCCTGTTTAAAATCTCGGAGCAAATAAGAATGTGCTCGACTTGTTGCTTTTTTATAAATGTCTATCAGTACACCTGACCGTCCAGGAAAAACTTGTGTGGCAAGATGAGAAAATTGCCGAGAGTCACGTGGGTTTTTGAAAACTATCAGTGTGTTAAGACTGATAGTTCTAAACTGAGTACCCTGACAAAATAAATTTATTGTTAGCAGAATCACACTTAGCTCCCGTGATGTGACCCTTTTATAAAAATTTCGGCTACTTCGGTATTGTCTTTAGCCTGGTGAATTAAATCATCGACAATTAACAAATTTTCAATGTTTGGGTCAAACTGTGGTGGTTTTAACCCGTTTACAAACTGTACTTCTAGGAAACTGCTGAATTTTTGCTGGTACTCTGAATAGCAGTACACGATTCATTTGGGTGGTGGTGGTGGGGTTATTAACAGGTTTCTATTACGAATGAGGGATAATACAAATGTTGTTTTCCCTGACTGGGTACCCTCAGACAATAGATGCATACGGATGTACAAACATTTTAAAACTGGTTGTTGTGAATGGGTGGATATATACATATATATATATCCACCCATCCACAAGTGAGAAATATTTACACACGGAAATAACCATAAGGGTAAGTTCGAATGTCTTTCCCTGCCACACGTTTTGTAAATGTGTACTTAAATTTCTTGATTATGGAAGTTTCCAAGAGGCGGCAATTCCATTGTCGCTACGAATAGCCAAGGGGACAGGCACAGAAATATCTCCGCTGCATACATTGATTCTATGTTAATCAACTTGTTAGCATAGGAGTTAAGTGTGATTCCCTTGCATTTTGTCACCATCTTATTCTTGTGAGTTCTGTAGGAATACGATTTAGGGCCTGTAGCGACAAACTCCTAATCGAGAAGGAATGTCGCCCAGATAGATGTTGTCTCTTGTAGAATCACTCATACCTTTAGGAATCGAGTAATAGCTGACTTGCACCCTGTTTATGGGGTAGTGAATAGAATTTTTTTCAAACACAGTCAAGTGGGCTAACAGGACTTTAGGATTTAATCTTACTTTCTGCACGAAGAGGGTTGCTTCCTGAATATGAACTCTGCATTTCGTGTCTGTGGTGAGGGCCAATAAACAGAATTCTGGGTTACTTCGGACTAGACGAATACGTAGTGACACATTATTAACGATATATCTTGCCTGGTGACACAAATTCAGATGTAGGCGCCCTAGAAGTTCCACACTCCTTGATTTTGCAATTGAATCCTGCCGTTTACACATCCCACATTCTGTCTTGGTGAACATTTCACTGACATCCGCAACGTCATCTTTCACATACAGTTCTGTTGTTAATTGGGTACATTTGGCACAGCGATCGTAATTCAGAAGTTTTTCTAAATATGCCCTGTAGGGATAAGTATCTGTTGCTGCGTTGATTAATTTATCTTGTAAAAACAGATCGACCTGACTGAAAAGGAAATGAAAAAAATTGTTCACAACACTCACAGATGTGGCATCTATCTCTTTCCCATCACTATGTGTAACACGAACTTTCAGACGTAAAAATATTTTCCCAAAATCTAAATATTCTTCTGAAATACCAGGAATAAAAAATTCGATGGGGCTCCACTATCCACACTGCCTAGTGGTTGAAAAGTCACATAAGATGAACGTTCGATAAATAGATTATTAGCCGGTTTTTTGAAATAGGTCTAGTTCTGACATCATAAGCTCCATGTTTAAAAAGTATTTCTGCGCTTCCTCTTCTTCCCTCTTCCTTTCTGGTTCAGAATTTTAGCGAGAAGGAATGTCGCCCAGATAGATGTTGTCTCTTGTAGAATCACTCATACCTTAAGGAATCGAGTAATAGCTGACTTGCACCCTGTTTATGGGGTAGTGAGCATTAGCATTAGCATTAGCACTAATTAGCATTAGCATTAGCATTAGTAGAGGCATATGATGCAAGAAAGCAAGCTTATTCAGCATCAGCCAAAAAAAAAAAAAAAAAACCCACTCCCATTTCACCCATCTGTTCGTTCGAAATACCTGTCCAGTTGAGCTTTAAATTTGTTTAGGCTATCAACTTCTACAACAAGTGATGGAAGTCGGTTCCACCAACCAACCACCCGCTGGCCAAAGGCAAATTTCCGCACATCTATCCGATATCCGTCCTTCCTCAATTTGAATTTATGCTCTCTGAGGTGATTATTCTGAGCAAGATGAAGAATCCCATTGCATTGAGCATGCTCAAACCATTCAAAGCCTTATACACCTCTATCAGATCACCGCGCCGGTGCCTAGTCTCCAGACTCTGTAATTTGCAAAACTTAAACCTTTCTTCGTAAGAGCAACCCTTTGTTCCATTCACTAATCTTGTTGCCCTTCTCTGTACCCGTTCCAGCAGTTCTACATCCTTCTTGAAATGAGGCCTCCAGACCTGTATACAGTACTCAAGATGTGGCCTAACCATTGCCTTATTTTGTTTGAAATGGACTGACCGACTTCCGATGCTCTGTTTATAAAGGATCGTTTGAGGGGCACCCCCTCCAAAACATCACCAATCACATTTTGACCTGCTTTTAAAACACAAAATGCTTACCCACAAAACGGGCTGCGGGTTTCAAAAGTGGGGTTAGAAAAGAGAATGTTGAACGAAAAATGCTTCCAAGTCCGTACCCACGATGCAAAGGTTTTCCGGCGAATGCATTACCACCTCCTGCTTATACCATGTAGTAATCAATGTATTCACTCATCTTTGCGAAAATGCAGCTTCACTAAAGTCTTCCCACTTCTGAACTCTAGAAACTGTACACTGTCTGTACAAACACTGATGGATACGGTGTGAAACCTGTGTCTCAAAAGGGGGTAATAGTCTGGGTTTTCGTATGTAAATGTATTCTGTTCAATACAGGGGAACAACACGTAACAGCGGAGCACACGTATCGCCTACTATCTGGTCCTGAATCAGGTTGGAATAAACAAAATACGGTGAGACACTCCGTTTTATATCTGAATGGTACTCCCAGCTGACAACTCCACTCAATTTAGTGCAATCTGGTGAAAGCCTAGCATAAGACCTAAACCTGGGGAATCTTGTGGAAACACTAACGAAAAGTTTTCTGGTATATGTAAAGTCAGAGTAACGTCTGAATTAACATTTCCACTTAAACTCGGGCAGACACTCAACATTGCATCAAGAATACTAGAGATGGATTTATAGTTTCCATGTGAAAGCACACATATCTGCTAACTGCCACCAATAACAAGAGTAAAAACAACATCTCTTGCACTTGGGGCGAAAGAAATTTGACCTTTGATAGGTAATACACTCTCACCAACAGATGTATCTGTAAATACAAGGCAGCCTTTTTCCTGTACACCTGGTTTTTGAAGTCCAAATAATTTTACTCGTATCTCGGGCAATTGTATTTTAACTTTTCCATGCACATTCACTGAAAATTGATATTTTACAACAGTCTTTGTGTGTACTGTAAATGAAACAAGGGGATGTACACTGTTCAACTCATCTAAAAGATGTTGATATCCTTTATACTTTAAAGAAAGCAGATGTAAAATTTGTTCAGAGTCATAATCATCGAGAAGTACATGAAATTCATCGTATCCTTTTGTGATATTGTTCCACACTCCTGGTAGATGGATTTCAGAAAGTGCCACCACCCACTTCCCACTCAGATTAATTTCCCGGGGTAATTGAACTTTGGAACGTGATTGGGTTTTATCAGGATACAGGTCCATACTTGCGTTACTTGGTAGGGTTAGGTAAAACATCTTTGCTTCGTACCCAAGAATTGTAGGATGCAGGGTATCCAAGCCACTTCGCAAGTAACTGTCTCTGGCCACGCACTGTACGCTTCCCAAGTAATTTTTCAATCAGATTCACGTTTTCAGGTAACTCGTTATCAAAACTGACTCTCTGTAGCTGATGCTCATAAAATGTACCTTCTATCACCTCACCATCTCTCCCTTTAACCTTATATACTACAGGGTGCCTTATGATTAGCTGAGCTATGAAAAACACTTAATCAGACAAATTCCCTCTGAACGCTTTTCGAAAATTATGGTTATCATCACTAAGAACAACATGGTCACCAATTTTAAACTTGGGTTCCGAAGCTTTTGGATGGGGTCTATATAATTTAGCATAAACTGTTTCTTCATTATGCATGGTGACATCTGCAGGGGTCATACCAATAGATCTGTGTACAGTCAGTTTCATTATACGTTTTCACTAATTTTTGCAGCACATGAATATATTTATCATTTTTCGAATATGTAACCCATTTATAAATTTTTTATTTTAATGTTCGAATAAATCTTTCTGCCATAGAAGATTTCTTTTCACTTCTAGTGGTGTAAAAGTGGATATTTTTAGATTTGAATAATGCTCGCACTTGTTTATTAGTAAATTCCTTTCCTTGGCCACTATTAATATTAAATGGTACTTCTGCTTTAAAAATAGATTTGAAAGCTTTAACTACTTCTTGTGAATATTTAGATTTTAATGGTCTTACCCAACCATATCGTGAAAAGCAATCAATACACACGAGAAGAAAATGAACACCATTATTTGCTTTAGCAAGATTTGACATGTTGGCTAAATCACATTGATTTAGTAATCAATGTGATTCCTCGTCTTCACCCAAGACGAGGAACTTTCATCTGGTTAGGAGGAAAATTTCTTTGTTGCTGTCTGTGACTCACATATGTGGGCTGTCCTGATACTCATTCTTTCACACAGTATGTTTGTGTAATTTTGTATGTTTTTGTAAAGCATTAACACTAGCAAAGATCCCCACCATAGTAGGATTATAATAATCTTCTAACATGTTGTCTTTATTGCAGGTAAAACAACACTAACCCTATAACAGAAGATACTTACCTTTATAGTACTTTTCATACTTTTTTGTAATGGGAGAATTGTGGACTGTCCTTGAAAAGAGAGCTGTGTCAAGATTTTATCAGAATAATGATTCCTTTGTAAATAATTTTGTTAACAGTGTTCAATAAAAGACTTCATTCATTATAATTCTGTGTCTTCCTTAAAAATTATATTTAAAATCACTTTCAACTGACAAATTACCATTGGTTAATTAGATATTGATCATGAATACTTTAATTATATTCAAATAATACCTTTGATTTGTTCATGAATAACACTAATTAATTTATTGCCTAAAAATAACATTAACATGTTGTTTAAAATACCCTTGTCATTTAAAATTCTTTTTAAAATATATATGTGGTACCACCAGCAGCCGAAATTGAGAGTCTTCTAGATGAGCAGAAAACCCACTACACTATTATTATTGGAGACTTCAATGCTAAGGTTGGAAAAAGGCAAAACAGCGCAGAAAGAGGAACTATAGTAAATTTTGGAATTGGTGAAAGAAATAAAAGAGGTGAAAGACTTGTGGAATTTGCAGAATCTCAAGGACTGTCAGTAATGAACACTTTTTTCAAGAAAAGGTTGAACAGAAAGTGGACATGGAAGACTCCAAATGGATTAACAACTAATGAAATCGACTTCATCCTCACTAACAGAAGATATATTGTGAATGATGTTACCGTCCTGAATAAGGTAAATGTTGGAAGTGTCACAGAATGGTAAGATGTACACTTGATATAGACGTAGGAAAGGAAAGGAAAAAACTGACTCGAGTAAATAATACAAAGGTCTTTGAGATAACAGAGGAGGAGAAAAAGCAGTATGTACTGGAACTTAAGAACAAGTTTGAGCTTCTGCAGACTGCTCAGGACCAAGATATCGACGAGGAATATTACAACTTTCTGAAAGTGATAAAGCCCAAGAAACCTATAGGGAAACAGAAATCCAAAGAAGAAAAAATTAGTCAAGAAACACTTGTCATGATGAACCGAAGACGACAAATGAAGAGCAAAAAAACACTGACAGGGAGGAAATTGAGTATACTGAGTTATGCAAAGCCATTAGAAAGAGACTCAGAGAGGACATAAGAAGATTTAACACAAGAAAAGTAGAACAAGCATTAAGGGAAAACAAAGGATTGAAATCAGCAGCCATGAGCAGTAATACAGAAAGACAAATGATACTGAAACTGAAGAATAGCGATGGTGTACTTATAAACAGCAGAGAAGGCATAATTCAAATAGCAGAAGACTACTATAGAGAATTATACAAGGAGCGAGGGAATGATACCAGAAGTGGGGAAGCTGGATTGCAAAGTAGCAACACATACGACATACTCGATATTCTTCCTGATGAGGTGCAACATGCATTGAAGAAAATGAAGAATCGGAAAGCCCCGGGGGAAGATGAAGTTACTGTAGATTTGTTAAAATTGGGAGGAAGAGACATAACACAAAAACTGGCAAGGCTCTGCACAAAGTGCATTAAAAAAGGTGTGACGCCTAAGCAGTGGAATAATGCAATCATAGTTTTGCTGCATAAGAAAGGAGATAAATCAGAAATTGGAAATTATAGACCAATTAACTTGTTATCCCACATCTACAAGTTGTTCACAAGGGTCATTACTAACAGATTAGAAAGAATACTTGATGAGAATCAACCGAAAGAGCAAGCTGGCTTTAGGACAGGATTCTCAACTATGGATCACCTTCACGTAATATCACAGCTAATGGAGAAAGCAATTGAATATAAAACACCATTATGCCTGGCATTTGTGGATTATGAAAAGGCATTTGACTCCATACAGCATAAGGCAATGTTTCGGGCACTGGAAAGACAAGGCATAGATACCCCATATATTATGATTTTGAAGAAAATATATGAGAGTGCTACCTCCTTTATTAGACTAGACAAAGACAGTAGGAAATTTAAAATCGAGAAAGAAGTTCGACAAGGAGACACAATATCTCCGAAGCTGTTTACTGCTGCCCTTGAGGAAGCTTTCAGATGATTAGACTGGTCGTAGAAAGGAGTCGATGTGAATGGAGAATACCTAAACCATTTACGATTTGCAGATGACATTGTGGTCATAAGCCACGATCCCAAAGAATTAGAGGAAAATCTTAATCAGTTATGCACAGTTAGTAAGGATTTTGGACTAAAGATGAATATGGCTAAAACAAAAGTAATGAAGAACAAGTATGCCACGGAAAGGGAAATAATGATTGAACGAGCAGTAATTGAAAAGGTGGAGTCATATACTTATCTGGGACAAGTTATTAGCTGTAATAATGAAACATGGCTGGAAGTCAAGAGAAGAATAAATTTTGGATGGATAGCATTCAGGAAATATAGTCACATACTGAAGAGCAATATCATAGTTTGTCTGAAACGTAAAATAATGAATCAATGTATACTCCCCACCATGATTTATGGAAGTGAAACTTGGGCACACACCAAAAGAATGGAAGAGATGCTGAGAACTACACAGCGAAGAATGGAACGAATTATATTGGGAATCAGACTGTTAGATAAGAAGAGAAACACATGGATTAGGCATCAAACTCAAGTAAAGGACATTCTTATCAAAACTAAAGAACTAAAATGGTCTTGGGCAGGACACATAGCTCGAAGACATGATGACGGATGGACTAAGAAAATAACAGAATAGTACCCAAAAGGAGCTTGAAGAAAACCTGGAGGACAAAGGTGGAGATGGATAGATGAAATTCATGAGTTTTTGGGTAGTAAATGGATGGCCAGTGCTCAAAACAGAAGGAACTGGAATGTTGCTGGAGATCATCATCATCAGCCATTTTCAATCCTGCAGTGGATTGAAAATGGCTGATGATGATGACCACCAGCAGCAAAATTTAAAGGACACATTACCTTCAAATGCATGGGGGAACAAAACCCTATCAAAGTACAAAGTATGTTGAGGGTCAAACGGCACCAGGAATTTCTCCCATCTCCGCGAGTGTTCTCTGTATCGAGGGACAGTACTCTGTCAAGACCAGAGATTTAAAAGTGTGTGGATCATGTGTTGTGTAGTATGTTGTGCCTATTGTTCTTCTGGCCTATTGGCCGTCGAGCCCCTGATGAGACCCGACGTTGTCCGTACTATGCCAACGAGGAGGCTGGCCAGGTGTACCTTGAAATTTATTATACTCTGGCAGGTCCCGCCGCCTAATTTCCTGGGATTTCAGCGGCTGGGTCCTATAGAAAAAAAAAAAAAAAGAAAGAAAAAAAAAAAAAAAGATGGATAATCGCGGTGGTATAATTGCAAATTCGCTATTAAGTTAGTATGTGGGGTTTGTTCCCCGAAATTACCATGGGATTGTACGCTAAAATGACAAGTTCTAGAGGCCTAATGGGGCGGGCAATAATTTTGGTGCTAATTTAAATTTGGATGCGTGGGGCTTTCGCGGTGTATAGTCAAAGAGAAGGGTAGGGAGACTGAAGGCTGGGGGGAAGAAAGAGAAGTAAGGGGCCGATAGGGTAGATGGCCCCTGCAGTCAGTGGACATGCCCATGCCCAACCAGAGGGAAAGGGGGATGGCAGGAGGAGGAGAAGACAGCGAGCCATCTCCTCCCCCCCTGCCAAGGAATAGGAGTGAAAGCAGGCTGGTCAAGGTTGCCAGCCCAGATCGCCATATGGCTAGGTGGCAGCAATGTGCTGCAATCATTTCTCTGAGCCCTTGCATGGTAGTATCTGGGAAGGTTTCCGTGGTTGTGCAGACATTCTGCTGGCCTGCACGGCATGGTTGTTTACTGCAGTGGTTGAGGCTGTGGGAGCGTCCTTCTCCTTGTGAAGAGGTACTGGGCCAGCTGCGCGAATGCCTTGTATGTGTCAACTTCAGTTATGGCGAGGTCTTCTTGATTACGGAGGTTAAGCTGTGTTCTAGTAATGAACCTGCAATAGAGGTCCTCATATAGTGGGCAACTGTACATTAGGTGCTCCCACGTTTCACGTTCACCACAGAGGCAGAACGGTGTATCACTCAGTCCAAATCCTTGTAGTTTGTCTCTAATGGCCCCGTGTCCCGTCAGCAGGTAGGTGGTGTAGAGTCCTGGTGAGAGCCACGGTGGATAATTCGGGTATACCAGCCGTATGTTGGGTAGAAATTTTTTAGGTATTGCACCTTTGCTGGAGGTCTCCCAGCGGGCCTGCCAAGTTTGTTGGAGGTAAGCGGAGAGACGGCTCCTTTCTACTTTGGGATCATTTGACAGATCTATGGTGTAGTCGAGGCATGTTGCCGTTCTGCCTTTGGTCAGTTGATAGAGTAGCCCATGCTTAACAATCTCCAGGTCCAGAGGGAGGGATCCCGTTAGAGCCTGGAGTGCGTGGGTACTTACAGTGTTACATGCTCTCAAGATGGTTAAGAGTATGTGTCGCTGTGTAGTCTCCAATTTTTTCCGGTTCAATGCAGTGGTAGCCTTGCGATACCATATTCCAGAAGCATATGTAATCGCTGGCAGGAAAATAGCTTTATAGTAGAGGCTGAGGGTTTTCCGCCTCAAACCCCATTCCTTGCGTGTGATTCGCGCAAAAAGTGCGGAGTATCCTCTAATTTTCTTCCGTAAGTGCACTATATGTGGTGTAAAGCTCAGGTTTTTGTCTAGTACGACTCCAAGGTGCTTTAATTCGGTGGTAAGCTTGATTGTGTTGCCTTGTATCTTGATTTGAGGGGGTCGTCTGGTGTCTAGGGCTCCTTTTAATAATATAGATCTTGTCTTCGAGGATGAGATCTTCAAGTTATTGTTGTTAGCCCAGTCTTCTAGAGTTTCTATTGCTCTGTTGGCGGTGTTCTCCAGTTGTGCCCTAGATCCCCCAGGCAGCATCAGAACCACATCATCCGCATAGGCTAGGGGAACGACGTCGCGGAGTTCCAGGTTCAAAAAGCCATCTAGAACCAAGTTCCATAGGAGTGGGCCCAGGATTGAGCCCTGTGGGCATCCTCTGAATACTTCTCTTGTTACTGAACAATATGGTGCTCTGACTGTCACGAACCTATTCGACAGGTAGGCTTTGATGACTTGATACAGATTTGATGGTAGGTTGGCTTTCCGGAGTCGGGCCAGGACGCTTGGCCACCATAAAGTGTCAAACGCCCCAGCAAAATCTATTGCTATGACCAGAAAGTATTTCTGATCTGAGGTAGTTGCAGCATTTGTAATATTTTCCAGGACATCCAAGGTTGAGCATCCCTTCCTAAATCCATATTGTCGGGGTGACTGCAAGCCGGCTGCAGAACCTATCTTTGAATTCCAAGAATTACTACAAAGGATTATGGCATCATAAGACAAGTTACACCATGCATGTTTTAACACTGTGCGACGGTTCCGCCGCCTAGCGGCGGGGTGAGAAGAGGGAGGGTGGAATACAACACCTAGTCAGTTCTGTTCAAAGTGTTTCGGTGGCAGCACCACTTGGCGGCATATTTGGGGAGGGTAGAAGACCACCCACTGACAAAATCGGTTCAAAGTGTTTCGATGGCGGTGCCACCTGGCAGAGGGGGAGGAAGACCCCCTGGTCAGTTTGATGTGCCTCTAGCGGGAAAAGGGGTAGACCGTCCCCCCAGTCAGTTTGGTGCGCCCTCTAGGGGTAGACCGCCCCCCTGATCAGTTTGGTGCGCCCTCTAGAGGGAGGGGGCAGGGGGTAGACCGCTCCCCTGGTCAGTTTAGTTCAAAGTGCCATCACTACTACTGACATCATAGTAGAACAATCTGCACCCCTACGAAGAAAGGGGGCGTTAACGTTTCACTGACACGATCTGAGCAAACGTTGACATCAAGTTTGAAACAGTAATCCGACCAAGGAAAAGAAGAAAAGAAATCTCGCAGGTCATCCCATTTTGCATTCTTGTAATGCCAAACAATATGAGGTTGAGAATAACCATGAGATAAAGGCTCCATTGGAGAAGAGAAAATCACCAAGTTGTGAACTGAGGTGCTTAAAGGACCACTCATTTTGACTGTGTACTCAGAAGGAGCGTTTGTGAGAAAAAGATCAAACGTGTTGGCTGTATGGTTAGGACTGTCCGGTATTCTTGTAGGTAAATGAACAATCTGTGAAAGGTCATTAGTAATTGCAAAAGCCTCAGTATCTCAACCAGTTGGGTCGGTGTGACTAGAAAAACGGAAGTAAACTGGAGTTGTGAACATTAAAATCACCGAAGAAAATTACCTCACTGTTAGGAAAGTTGAACTGGAGAAAGTCAAGTTGCAAAGAGAGGAAGTCAAAGAGCTACAAGTGATTAGTGGAGTTGGGAGAACGGTAGAGACAACAGATGAATTTGACACAATGAGGTAGAGAGATTTTAAGCCAGAGAAGACCGAAAAGAGGAGATTCCAAATTACCAAGTCTCTGTCAGGGAGTATCGGAACGGAATATGCACAAGTACCACATTTGGGGCGAAAGGAATCATACAGCGAATAGTTTGGGCAACTGAGATGAGCAGTATTTGAATCAACCGATAATTGGGATTCTGTCAGACAAAAGTACATGGGGTTTGACAGACTGCAAGTGGAAATGGACATCGTTGAGATCAGAATTGAGATCACGTATATTTGTGAAATGAACTAGGAAGTGTTTGGAAGGTTTAGATATTTTCGCAGATAAGCTTACTCTATTAGTTTGACAATTCATGGTGTATTCAATAGTAAGAAAAAATGGAGGGGACATGCTTGTAAGGTGTAAGGTGTGTTGGGAGTCTAACGGCTCCTGGGGATTCCCCCATCTCAGCGTATTTTCTATGTTTTGGGCAAGCCTGAGATTTTTTTAAAAATATATATGGTTCGTGTGCTATGTGGTATGTTGTGCCCTTTGTTCATCTGGCCTATTAGCCACCAGACCCCTAGTGGGACCTGACGTTTGCACACCCTGCCACGGGGAGGCTGGCCGGGTGTACCCAATGAGGCTATTTTACTCTGGCGGGTCCTGCCACTTACTTTCCTGAGATTTCAGTGGCTTGGACCTAAAAAAAAAAAATATATATACATATAAAATAAAATACATTGGAGAAGTCGCGAGCGTAGTTTAGTTGGTTAAGGTTCTTTTAAACATCGTTTGGGGTTTATACTGAAAGTCTGTCAGGCCTAAAAGGTCGGGCATAAATTTTGGTGTGTCTTAAATTTTGAAGTTGGGCTGATTGCTATGTAAGATGACAGTTTTGGGTGGGTAGGCAGAAGACTGGGGGTGGAAATAGGAAGCAAAGGGGTCTATGAAGATGACCCCCCCGTTTTTCAGTGGGGCATGCCCTACCAGAGGGAAAGAAGGGTGGCAAGGGGAGAAGAGGGTTCTCCCCCTGCCAGGAAATGGGGTTTAAAGAGGCTCCTGCAGGTGCAGGATCTGAGAACCAGATAGCGCTCTACTTTAGCTCTGGGACGCTTCAGTGTTAGTCTCTTTCAGGAAATTCGTCAGTATGACGACAATTTGTCTTGTCTGCGGTAGTTTTCCTCAAGATAGTTGTTTCTCCTTTTTCTGTGAGCAACTTTGATTAGTCTTTTAGGAACTAATGGTGAGTTTTTCTGTACTGTTGAATTTTCTTTGATTCCGGATTGTTTGAGTTTCTCTGTTGTTCTGGTTCATCCATTCCTTCTAAGTTTAGGCTTTTCTATTGAGTGTTGTCTTCCTGCTGGACAGGTTGTAGTGCAATAATTGTTTTCCTACTTGTAAATAGTTGAGTTGCAAAGTTGGTAAAAGCTACAAACTCTTCTTGTGTATTCAGGAGTTGGGATTCTTGGTTAATTGGATTGTACAGGATGTTTGTAATGAGGCTCGCTCTTATGTCGTCGTAATTTTTACATTCATGTATGACATGAGTCCATGATTCGAGTTCTCCGCAAGTACAATTTCTATCTTCTGTTATGCCTAGCATGTTTAGTTTTTCCTTAAACGGACCATGACCCATTAGTAGATATGTAGTGTTAAGGCCCGGGAAAAACCACGGTGGGGCTTTTGGGTTCATTTTTGTCACTAGTGGAAGAAATTTATGGGTTATTGCTCCTTTTGTGGTTTCATTCCACCTTCTTTGCCAGGTTTCTGTTAGGAATTCATCTATCCTTTTTTGTTCCCTCTTCCAGCCACTAGTCACGTCAAGGGTTTTGCCACAGGTTTTGCCATTGGGATCACTTTTTTGTGATAGTACACTAGTCCCACGCGAGCAACTTCCAGGTCAAGGGGTAGTGCACCTGCAATGACCTGGAGTGCCGCCGTACTAACTGTGCTACTCGCTCTAGTGATTGTAAGTAGTATGTTCCTCTGAATTGTTTCAAGGATTTTCCTGTTTGTTACTGTGCTGGCTTTCGTCATCCATACTGGTGACGGGGACATGCTATATGAAGTAATGAAATTTTTGGATATGGTGTACACATGGTAAGAATATACCCAGATCCTTGACATAACGTGGCCTCAACAATGCCCGCCGCATTCACACTACTTGGACTCCCTCCAGTCCAAACTGTGCCAAACTGGATAACTGATTCGTCTGTTCCCTGTCTAGCATTGCTGAACTTCTGTAATTGTGATATGACAGGTTGTGTACGTTCAAATCTTGTCAAGAATATTTCTTTAATTTTACCATAATCCTTTTCTGATCTTAACTCGATTGAGTGAGACAAGAACTCAGCAGCACAATCTCTAAGCCGACTTTTAACCCTGCGATTTTCTCCCTATTTGACCACCCAGCAATGACCGCGATTTCTTCTAATATCTCGAAAAAGTAAGAAATCGTCATAACTTCGTCATCTTTACCGTGGTACATTGGGACCAGATTAAGAAAACCAGCAATTTGTGGTGGATACACCCTCGCACGTGTTGCCTCGGGTTGGGTGGGAAATAATGGTTCAGACATTTCTAAATTTGTCCCATCTAAACTACTTGGTTCTTCCATTTTTTTTAAAATCAACCACTGTGTCACAATTGCCCCACAAAAAATATAATGCTAAGGTTAGGCTAGCAACAAGCAGTTTTTGAACTGTTTATAGATCTACTGATCTAAGTTGAAACTTAAATTTTCCTAACTAAATTTTCTTTAGTTAACTAGCTCATGTTCTTAAGCCAAAATATATAACTCCCTTACTTTATTAAATATTACTACTTGTTGCTATGCATGATCAAATAATAATAACATATTTCATAATAATAATAATTCAGCAATACTAAGTAAGAACAGAAAAACATAATACCTGTTGCTATGCTCTCAGAGCATCAGTAATCATTAACTTTTTGCTTCAGACATTACTTTTAGCCTTTTAATACTTATTCACATACTTAAAGAACATTAAAAACCTTAGTAAACTTCCCCTAATTTTTAATAAAGCAATAATTGCTTATTCGTGCTGGTCGCAACAATAAAATGTTATTCATCCTGATCACGGCACCAAATTGTTGGGGGTTACGGCAACACAAATTGTTGAGGTTTTGTATGTGAAGATAATATGTATGGGGATAGATGGATAGACGATCCGGCAACCATTTATTGGGGTGTGAAGAAGAAATAGCATCTTCTATTGCGAGGAGCTGTGACTGCTATAAAGGCTTATTATTAAGATACATCTACATAATTAAGTTTTCCTCCTTAATCAATAACCTCCCCCCAACATAGTTATAGCTTTATCTGTGTGCCTTGTGGCTTTGTTTAGGACCAGGTTTCGTACACCCTGAACATAACAGATGTGATGGATAATCCATTTTTCTATTATATCGCAGTTTGAACATGTTTTGTGTTGTGTACTAAAGAAGATTTAATTAATTATTATTATTAATTATTATTTTTCTTCCCTAGCACAATAGTTTTAATTGAACTTAATCAACCCCAGGTGATTACTGATGTGATCTGAGGACAACGAGACAGTATTGCTAACAAAACAATCATTTATTACTAATATATATAAACACATTACAAAAGAAAAATACACATATATACCTCACTCTTGCTCTCATAGCATTTATCTTCTTATTAAAATTAAAAGTTATTACAACTTAATTTAAATCTTTTTAGTATTATACTGCTTTAACATTTCCATGATTCCTTAAAGTTACATTCCTCTTACAAGGGGCATGTCGTTAATACAACAATTTATAATATCCATAAAACATATATATATTTGGCTATTTGCCCTTGTTAAATATCAACTGGATACCAACATCTCTTTCACCCTTTTGCTCCTCTGTTTAACTTTAAAACAGTTAATATTCCAGACATTTTAATATTTTAAACATTTAATATTTGTGAACTTTTAACATTTAAGTCATTTAATATTTTAAGTACATACACTGGATTATCAAAGCTTTATGTTAACCAGTTGATATTCAGGGTACCTATGCTACTGTACTGCGACATATAATACAACTCATGTGTAACATACATAAAACATAGAAAGAAATCAACTTAGAAAGGAATCATCTTTTAAAACTGCGTCACCTAATATTCTATTTAAACAATCTCTCGTTCTCATACATACATGATGAAACATTTCAGCTTACCGTTCTCCTGTATCTTTTCCCTTGCTTCGTTCAAGATTCCTCCTTCTCAGGGCGTTTCCCTCTGCTTGTTTATGCTGGCTGGAAATTCCTTGGTTCCTTCAATACGATTTGCACTGGCACAATTTTTACTAGATAGCGTTTTTCACTATAACCAAAAGTCGCGACTCTTTTAATCTTCTAAGTCGAACTATTTTTCAATTTTTCTCTCTTGAACTCTTTCTATACTTCTTACGAATACTATACTATCTGTTTCTAACTTAACAACAACAACTCAACAACTCAACAACTCAACAACTCCAACTAATACTCATCTTTTTTTGTCTCTCTCTCCTTTTGCTTTTATATCAGGGTCAAATATCTTTTTTGTATCTTTCCATCACTTGTCTCATTGGATGCTCTAGGCCAAAATCTTAGGTGGTCCAAGTATCGTGTCATGGTCCAAGATCTGTTGACTCTTCTTCTAGACCACTTAACGAGCAACCAACCCTGTGCACGTCATGATTTTCTTATGGTCGCTAAGGCGGCGCTGCTGTCGCGGATATTACTCTTGACCATTTTTGGGCAAGCGAGAATGTTCCCCAATATCATCATCATTCGGAAAGAGCTCAAGGTATTTTGTTGTTTATGTGGGGAAGGAACTGTTCTTCCCCTGCTATAGCATCTTCCCATACTTGCAGAACGCTCGTGTGTTTACAAGAGCTTGCTTGGGTTTTATTGGTGCATTAGCGACTAAGGCTATAATGCTGTGTTTACAAGAGAAGACACTTTTCCCTTGACCCACGTGACCTTTCAACGGAAGCTCTTACAGCTGAACTGTACTGTACATCACTTTCTTCTAAGCAAGGTTACGAGTGGGCTGGGTCTTTAGAAGATATTTAATATTTTAATTCTAATTTCAAATAATATTTGTTTGATTTTACTGGTTTCCATCCTTGCTGATGGTATTACAATTTTATGGATTTCAACACAATCAAAATATACATCAGCAACTAGGGAAATCAGACTAATAGTTAATTTATCAAATACTAAAGATTTGATTTATCCGAAAAGAGAAAGGTGGGATTCATACCACTCGTAACAGAGAGGTGGCAAATGAAGTTTAACATTGACAAATGTAAAGTACTACATATGGGAAGCAGTAATCCCAGAGTAACTCTGTGGTACCACACTGAAAGTGGTAGAGAATTAAAAGGACTTGGGGGTAATTGTGCAGGTAGATATGAAGTTTTCTGAGCAGTGCAGATGGTCTGCAAGAGTAGCTCATGGTGTCTTGTCAATGACATACAGGAATCACCTTATACAGGTGATTATCCCCTTGTATAAGGCAATGGTCAGGCCACACCTTGAGTACTGTATACAGGTCTGGAGGCCTCATTTTAAGAAGGATGTAGAGCTGTTGGAACGAGTACAGAGAAAGGCAACAAGATTAGTGAATGGAACAAAGGGTTGCTCTTACGAAGAAAGGCTTAAGTTTTGCAAATTACAATGTATGGAGAGTAGGCACCTGCGAGGTGATGTGATTGAGGTGCATAAAGCCTTGAATGGTTTGAGCATGCTCAATGCGGATGGGATTCTTCCTCTTGCTCAGAATAATCGCCTGAGAGGGCATAAATTCAAATTGAGGAAAGACAGTTGTAGGATAGATGTGTGGAAGTTTGCCTTTAGCCAGTGGGTGGTTGATTGCTGGAACAAACTTCCATCTGTCGTTATAGAAGTTTATAGCTTAAATAGATTCAGGGCAGAACTTGACAAACATTTGGAGGGAGTGGATGGATGAAATAAGGGTTTTTTTGTTTTTTTTTGGCTGACGCTATATAAGCTTGCTTTCTTGCATTATGTGCCTCTGCTAATTCTAATGAGTATTAGTATTAGTATTAGTATTAGTAATGGCCGCATGGTGGAAGAAAGCCTATGGCTTATGCTGCAACGGCCAAAAAAAAAAAAAAAAAAAAATCCGAACAAAACAATGATAAAAAAAAATAATGATAAAAAATAATAATAATTAATAAAAAAAAAGGAAATTAAACCTATCATCCTATGTGCTTCCCTTACCCGAAAGTACTATCCAGATGACCTTTGAATTTCCCCAAACCGTCGGCTTCTACCACCCCAAACCGTCGGCTTCTACCACCCATGAAGGCAACTTATTCCAGTAATTTATAACTCGCTGGCTAAAATAAAACTTCCTGCAGTCCAATCTAAACATTTCCCCCTGTAACTTGAATTTATGTCCCCTGTTTTAGCATCATTTATAATCTTGAAAATTTAGTCTTCATTCATTTTACTGATGTCTCTCACAGCCTTAAACACCTCAATCAAATCTCCTCTAAGGTGTCTGGTTTCCAAACTCTGCAACCCACATATTCGAAGTCTTTCTTCATAAGGACACCCTTTTGCCGATCTCACCAGGCGAGTTACCCGTCTTTGCACCCTTTCAAGAAGCTCGATGTCTTTCTTTAGGTGCGGTCTCCATACTTGAACACAGTATTCCAAGTGTGGTCTAACATAAGCCTTATATAATGGGATTATCACATCCCTATCTCTACTTGCAAAATTTCGATAGATCATCGATAGGACACCATGGGCCTTCCTTGTAACCTATTTACAATGCTCAGAGAATTTCATGTCTGACCGTATCGTAACACCCAAGTCCCTTTCCTCCAGTACTGGGTTTAGTTGAACTCCATCAAGTGAATAAGTTATTTTGGGATTACTGTTTCCCAGGTGTAATTCCTTACACTTTGTTGGATTAAAGCATAGCTGCCATTTTTCTGACCATTCCTGAAGTCTATCTAGGTCTCTCTGAAGAAGCTCAGCTTGACAGTGATCATTAACTACTCTACCAATTTTAACATCATCTGCAAATTTAGACATCACGCCCTCTATCCCTTCATCAATGTCGTTCATGAAAATTAAAAACAACAGTGGCCCTAATACTGATCCTTGGGGAACCCCACTTCTTACATCAACCCAATCTGAGGAATAGCCATTTATCACAACCCTCTGCCTCCTGCCCTGAAGCCATCCTTCTATCACTGGGAAAATCTAAGGATTTTCCTAGTGATTCCAACCTGTTCCAGCTTATAAAGCAACCGCTCATGTGGGACTGAGTCAAAAGCTTTGCTGAAATCTAAATAAACAATGTCAAAATTATTCCCTAAATCCAGCTCGTGAGTGACCCTTTCGAAATAGCGAACCAGATTTGTTAAACATGATTTGATGAGAGTATTTACATGCAAGCAGGATGAGCATGCAAGTGTGAATGTTTTATTATGGATGAATTCAATCTGCCCTAGATTGATCATTTGGAAGATGAAGAAAAAGTAAAGGCATGGGTTGTAATTTCAGAAGAAGAAACTTTGACAGTTTAAGGAGCTACATGCCATCTGGACAGATTAAAGAGTGAGAGCAAATACACTTGAATTATGGAATACATTTGAAGCAAAATTGCAGAAGCCATGCATTTAGAAAATATTGCAGGAGGAGGATGTCGAAATGGAGGCATAAAGAGCTGGCCAGTCAAATAGAGCAGAAAAAGATAGCATGTAACAGTTACAGAGCAATAAAAATTACTGAAGCCCATAACATCTACTAGTTGACTTGTAATTGTTCTACAGATAAGGTTTTCATAGGTATGGTAATTTTTTTATAGATAAGGAATTTATGAATGTCAATACAAGGATGAAAAAAAGCAAATCAGATTAGACTCTTGTGCACTGGGTGTGGGAAAGTTTTAGACAACCCAGCTGATGTTTTGAATGAATAGAACAGGTATTTTGCATCTGTCTTTGCTGAACAAAGACTCTTCATGCTAAGAAGAGGTTGTGAAACATCTCATATAAAATTAGTGATTTCAAAATTTCAAACAACTGTTTATTAGAAATACAGTAAACCCCCGCTATTCGCGGGGGTTACGTTCCTGAGAAATGCCGCGAATACTGAAAACGCGTCTGCTGACGAGGCTACTAGAGACGGTCGTGTTCAAAGCCGCTAAGTGGATTTTTCTTATTTATTGATTTGAAATTATTGTTTTTCTAAAGCTTTTGATTTAAATTTAGTAGTATAGCGTTATTTTGTGATTTTCTGATTAATTTGGTGTATTTATTCTTTACTCGGCCTTGTAATTGCATAAAAGTATCGGTAAAGGTTTCCACTTGTTTCAACTCCGGTACCGTTCGTAATTTTCCCGCCTTTGTGATACGCTAGTTATATACCATACTAGATAGCGTTAGTTGAACTTCGTTAGCAGTTAAATTGTACTTTTAAATAAATACATATAACGACTTAGATTACAAACATAATATAATTAATTATATTTAACATAATTAATAACATAACATAATTAATTATAATTAATTAATAAATTAATAGAATAATGACTCAGACCAGAGCGGCAAAGCAAAAGGCTCAAGCTAATGGAAGTGCTGTGGCTCAGAGCAGAACTGAGGGGGGGGCAGTTGTCCTCTGACTCACAGCCTTATAAAATGCACTGTTTGCTTGATGTTTGCAGAGCAATCGGGTACGGGACATGATACTGCCAAGGGGGATGTCTTTGTGTGTGCGCGATGCAAGGAGTGTATCGATATCAAGCAACATCTCGGCGTTCTTGTGGGCCTATATGAGAGCTTGAAGGACAGGGTGGATGCCCTCGAAGAAACTAAATTGAGGGGCCCATCAAGCTCTCAGCTGCCCACATCAACGCCAGAGCTTGCACTTGGGCATCGCGTGACACAGAGGCAACCCCCAAGGCAGAATGCGCTGGTCCCGAAGGAACTAGTAGTTGTTGGTGACTCTATTGTCAGGGAAACGGGGAACATGCTTTGTAAAAAAGATAGGTGGAACAGGACCAGGGTATGTCTGCCAGGGGCAAAGGTTGATGACGTAGAGCGAATATCATCTTTTAAGGGCACAAAAGGTGATATAGTTGTACACGTTGGCACTAATAATATTAAGAGTAGGAGACCGGCAGAATTACTTAACAAGTACAGGTCACTGTTGAACAAAACCCGAGAATTAGGGTTGAATTTGAAAGTGTCTGCAATTCTGCCCAGACACGATAGGAGGGAGTATATGATGAGAGCCTTGTCGATCAATTCGGCCCTGGAAAGATTGCGCAAGGCTCAAGGGGTAGAATTTTTTTCAGCCTGGACTGTACTTGTTAACAGGAGAGATTGCTTCTACAGGGATGGGATACACTTAAATAGAAAGGGTGCAAGAATATTTGCTGATGCTATCGAGGCAGTGTTAGGTGGGTCGGAAAACTGCTAGCTTGGGGGGAGACAAAGACCAATAGATTGACAGTAGCCACTGGCAGAGGTGAAAGAGATTCTTGCACTGCTTCTATTAGAATGAGCAGAAGCCTGGAAAACAAGATGCATGGTATTTCAGAGACTGCTGGGAGCCATTGCGGTACAAGTAAACACATGGGTTGTGTTAGGGTAGCTAAGAATAGAAACAGGTGCAGGTATACTTGCGTGTACACCAATGCTAGGAGTTTAGTAAATAAATTTGATGAATTTGAGGTATTGCTCAAAACATCAAAGGCAGATATTGTTGGGATATCAGAGACGTGGTGTCACACAGATATAAGGGATGCAGAACTGCAATTTGGGGAGTACAACGTCTACAGAAAGGATAGACAGGATAGGAAGGGGGGAGGGGTTATGCTATTAGTTAAGAAATACAAAAACCAAGGAAGTGAAGCCAGTCGACATCGCCGGACAGTGCAGTGTTGAGTCAGTTTGGTGTGACATAAGCATTGGGAGATCAAAATTGAGAGTAGGAGTGTGCTATAGGCCTAATGACTCTGATGAGTATAATAAGGAACTGTACAGGGAAATAGAGTGGGCCAGTAAATCAGAGAGTCTTATAATGGGAGATTTTAATTTCCCAGATATTGACTGGAATTTGGGGGCTGGTTACTCACACACTAGCAGGGCTTTTGTGGATTTATTGGATGATTGTTTTCTACATCAGCATGTTCGGGAGGCAACTAGAGGGAGTAATACTCTTGATTTGATTATCAGCAGTGATTCTTCATGCATTAAGAATCTGCAGATAAACGAACCACTAGGTGGCAGTGATCACAGTGTGCTGAAGTGGGATTTACTCAAAGAGGTAACTACCATTAGGGGTAAAGGGAAGGGTTATTGCTTCCGTAAAGGCGACTACGATGGACTGAGACAGTATTTAAATTCTATACAGTAGGACCAACTGATGATGTTACCAACAGCAAATTCAAAATGGGAAGCATTAAAAGAACTTATCTTGGAAGCTACTAGGCTTTACATACCAACTAAGAAATATTGTTCAAGGTTTAGGCCAAAATGGATGTCAGATGAACTAATGAGGCATATGGCAGAGAAGAAAAATGCATGGGATACTTACAAATTAACACATGACACAGAAGCCTATGATAGATACAAGTTGATATGCAACCAAGTTACAAAGGAGGTTAGGCAGGCAAAGGCAGATTACGAGAAATCCTTGGCAAGGGATGCAAAGAAAAACAGCAAAGAGTTCTTTACTTATGTTAACTCTAGAAGGAAGGGGATGAATCAGATTGGTCCACTTGATATTGATGGGTCAACTGTTGATGATCCTGCTCAGGTAGCTAACAAACTAAATGAATATTTTGCATTGACATTCACACATGAGGAGTTATTCAGCAAGGGGAATGCCAGAGGTGTATTCAACTCTAGCAGTAAGCTACAGAATCTTGAAATAACTGCGAGTAAAGTGGAGGAGAAACTGTTGAAGATAAACACAAGAAAGGCAGCCGGGGTGGATGGGATCTATCCAGTTATATTAAAGGAGGCAGCAAAGGAAGTAAGCAAACCCTTAGCCATAATTATGAGAGCTTTCTTTGACTCAGGGGAGATACCCATAGACTGGAAATGTGCAAATGTGACCCCAATATACAAAGGAGGATCAAAGGCTGACACAAGTAATTATAGACCTGTGAGCTTAACTTCTGTTCCAGGAAAATTAATGGAGGCACTGGTTAAAGAAGCACTGCAGGCTCATTTAGACAAGACTTCAGTTATAGCTCAGACACAGCATGGTTTTGTTAAGGGGAAGTCTTGCCTGACCAACGTGATTGGATATTATGATGCAGTCACAAAAGAACTGGATGCAGGGAATAACTTTGATATTATATACTTGGATCTTAGAAAGGCTTTTGATACTGTTGCACATGGAAGACTGCTACACAAATTGGAGCAGTGTGACATTGGAGGCAAATTGCTGCTATGGATAAAGGGGTGGTTGAGGGGGAGAAGACAGAGAGTGGTAATCAATGGACACTGCTCATCGTGGACTAATGTTATTAGTGGAGTCCCTCAGGGCTCAGTGTTGGGTCCATTATTGTTTTCTGTATTTATAAATGATATTGATGATGGTATATCAAGCTTAATGTCCAAGTTTGCAGATGATACAAAGGTTGGCAGGGTTGTCAAGGACACTACTGACACTATGCTGCTGCAACAGGATCTGGAAAGGTTGAGCAGATGGGCTGAGAGGTGGCAAATGAAGTTTAACATTGACAAATGTAAAGTACTACACATGGGAAACAGCAACCCCAGAGCAACGTATCAACTCTGTGGTACTACACTGACAGTGGTAGAGAATGAAAGGGACTTGGGGGTGGTTGTGCAGGCAGATATGAAGTTCTCTGAGCAGTGCAGACGGGCTGCAAGAGTAGCTCATGGAGTATTGTCAATGATATACAGGAATTTTTCCAGCAGGGATAAGGAGGTGATTATTCCATTGTATAAGGCAATGGTCAGGCCACACCTAGAGTACTGTATACAGGTCTGGACGCCTCATTTCAAGAAGGATGTAGAGCTGCTGGAACGAGTACAGAGAAGGGCAACAAGATTAGTGAATGGAACAAAGGGGTGCTCTTACGAAGAAAGGCTTAAGTTTTGCAAATTACAGTGTCTGGAGACTAGGCACCAGCGAGGTGATCTGATAGAGGTGTATAAAGCCTTGAATGGTTTAAGCATGCTCAATGCTGATGGGATTCTTCCTCTAGCTCAGAAAAATCACCTGAGAGGGCATAAATTCAAATTGAGGAAAGACAGATGTAGGATAGACGTGAGGAAATTTGCCTTTAGCCAGCGGGTGGTTGGTTGGTGGAACAGACTTCCATCCCTTGTGGTGGAGGTTGATAGCCTAAATAAGTTTAAGGCTCAGCTGGACAGGTATTTGGAACGAACAGAGGGGTGAAGTGGAAGTGGGTTTTTTTTTTTTTTTTTTTTTTTGGCTGATGCTGCATAAGCTTGCTTTCTTGCATCAAATGCCTCTATTAATGCTAATGCTAATGCTAAACGCGAATACTGAGTAATGGCTCCCATAGTAATAAAGGGTTCCGTTCCAAAGTATGAAATATATAAGAAAAGTCTAAAACTAGTCTAAAATTTTGTCTATGTATGTATGTATTATATGTACCTTCATAATATGACTATGCACATAGTGAAATGCAAGCATATGGCATCCAAATGAAAATAAGAAACAATTTAATATTAAATGTAATATTTATTAGAAATTTCGAACAAATCTTTCAAACCAGCGCCTTTGTAGAAAAAAAAAAAAAAAAAACTTATCCCGCCAGTGCTATCACCAGTTTCGCTAAAGTGTTGATAAAGGAGTTTTGCCTTTTCACGAATGATGAGTGAACTTAACGGAATTTTATTTTTTGAGTTCGGTCTTCTATCCACAGATTTAAAGCCTTTCCCATTTTTTCCAATTTAACATCACGAGTTACAGAGCAAATTTTTGAAGCAACTAGCGCGTTTTCACGGACACTACGGCGGATTTTTTGATTGATCGTACCGTTGCCTCATTGATTTTATAATGTTTTGCCACTGAGGAGACACTTTCACCTTTAGAAATTTTGTCTATTAACTCAATTTTATTCGCTAATGTCATCACCTTCTTTGATATTTTCACATTTCTCTTGTTATTCGTAGCCATATTTTTGTACGGGTTAGAAAGAACTTGTCCACAATAAAGTCACTTTCGTCCGTTAACACACTCGAAAAAGTCTGTTTTACACTGCAAAACGGTAGATTTATCACTTTTATAAGCATATCAATTTATAAATTGATAAATTTATTCAATTTATAAGCATATAAATTTAAAGCAAACGACAAAAACTTCCATTGCAAGCGCATAACACATACTGAACAAGATTAGCGAAAAACATCCACGCTGGCGATTTTGTCACCCCTCTCCCCACACCCACTGATCGCTGTTTTGATCGGGAAAGATAATTTTAGCCACGCCCATGTTTTTTTATGGCGGATAATATTCACAGCGCTTTAAAATTCACATTTTTTTAGGTTTCATTTTATATTAAATCAGCAATCGCGAATACGCGAAACCGCGAATACAGATACCGCGAATAGCGAGGGCTTACTGTACTTTTGAGCATTAAAGCAAGTAAGGCTTTTGGAATTGATGGCATATACCTAATAATTTTGAGTGATGCCATGGGGAGTGCATTGAACCACTGAAGTTAATTATGAGGGCATCTTTGGACTTGGGAGAGATCCCCTTGGATTGGAGAAGTGTCAACATATCGCCAATACATAAAGGCAGTTCTGAGAGCAATGTTGGTAACTATGGACTGGTTACTCTGACTTCAGTGGTAGGAGAAAATCTTAGAAGCAATAATTAAGAGAATATAGTATTCTGGATAACACCAAACATGATTTTCTTAAGAGAAAATCATGTTTAACTAACTTAGTAAGCTATTTTGACACAGTTACTCATGAGCTGGATGTAGGGAATAATTTAGTATAGTTTATTTGAAATTTAGTAAGGCATTTGACTCAGTCCCTCATGAGAAGTTATCATATGAGCTGAAACATATTGGGATTACTGAAAAAATTCTAAGATGAATTTCTGGGTGGCCCCAAGGGAGAAGGCAGATGGTTGTGATTAATGGACAATCTTCAGATTGATGTAATGTCAGGAGTGGGGTCCCTCAAGGATTGGTTCTTGGACCACTGTTGTTTTTCATTTTCATAAATGACTTAGAGGGATAGAAGGCATGATGTCAAAATTTGCAGCGACGTAAATAATGTTCAGTGCCACTCAGCGCTCCTTCAGGATGACTTGAACATGCTTCAAAGATAGTCAAAGAAGTGAGAGCTATGTTTTAATTCTGATAAATTCAAAGGGGGAATAGCAACCGAAAAATAAATTATACAATTTGGTGGGGTTGAATTAAAAGCTGTAGAGGAAGAAAGGGAGCTAGGAGTTATAATATGAGCAGATATGGAGTTTTTTGAGCAGTGTAAACAGGCAGTCAGGAAATTTCATGGGGTCCTATCGATGATTATCAAACATTATCCTGTAGAGATATGGAGGTCATAGTCCCACTTTTATAAGGCAATTGTTAGACCACATTTAGAATGCTGTGTTCAAATATGGAGACCTCATTTGACAAAAGATACTGAATTTTTTGAAAGGGTGCAAAGGCAGTAAACTCACATGGTGAGATTGGCAAAAGGATGACCATATCAGAAAAGACTCCATATAAGTGAGCTGTAGAGGTCATATTGCATATGGGCAGTTTGGCAACCAGGCACCTCAGGGGTGACCTGATTGAAATTTATAAGACTCTGAGAGGGGTTAGTAAAATTATTGAGGGCAGAATTTTCACTGTTATAGAGAATCCCAGAACTTGATGGGCATAAATTAAAATTACTGGATAGTTATCTATGTGAGAAAGGAAGCAAATAATTAGTATTTTCGTATCTATTCCTTTTTTTTCCCATTGGCCAGGGCAGCAAAAGCCTATAGCCTCCTTGCATTATATGGTTATTACTATTACTATTTCCCTAATGTAATGACAATCCCGATATCAACCTCTGGCATGGTACCAAAGAGCCACCATAAGAACCTACCAGCAGTAGGCCTTGCACTGACGTGGAACAATAGAAGCTGTATTCCTTAACATTTGTAGAATAGTTAGAAAGTTCCTCCAACAGTAATAATAATAATAATAATAATGGTAACTGGACACAACTAACTGCCCAACATGTTTTGTACCAGTACCTTTCATGAGGTGGAGAAAATGACATAAGGATCAAAAAATCATTAGCATTAGCAGAGGCACATGATGCAAGAAAGCAAGCTTATACAGCATCAGCCAAAAAAAACCCCTTCCCATTTCACTAATCCATTCATTGTAAATGTTTGTCTAGTTCTGCCTTGAATTTATTTAAGCTATCAACTTCCACAACTACAGGTGGAAGTTTCTTCCAGCAATCAACTACCCGCTGGCTAAAGGCAAACTTCCACACATCTATTCTACAACTGTCTCTCCTCAGTTTCAATCTATGCCTCCTCAGGTTTGTAATCTGAGCAAGAGAAAGAATTCCATCATCATTGAGCCTGCTCAATCCATTCGAGGCCTTTATACACCTCAATCAGATCACCATGCAGGTGTCTAGTTTCCAGAAGCTGCAATTCGCAGCACTTAAGCCTTTCTTCATAAGAGCAACTCTTTATTTCCTTCAGCAGTCTTGTTGCCCTTCTCTGTACTCGTTCTAGCAACTCTATATCCTTCCTAAAATGAGGCTTCCAGACCTGTATTCAAGGTAGCAGTACTCAAGGTGTGGCCTGACCATTGCCTTATACAAGGGGATAAACATCTCTTTATCCCTGCACACAAAATTCCTGTATATCATTGACAAGACCCTATGACCTACTCTGGCAGCCTGTCTGCACTGTTCAGAAAACTTCGTATCTGACTGCACAATTACCCCAGGTCTCTTTCATTCTCCACTACCCTGAGTGTAACACCACATAGTTGGTACATTTCTCTGGGGTTACTACTACCCATGCAGTACTTTGTATTTGTCAATGTTAAACTTCAGTTGCCACTTCTCAGCCCATCTACACAACTTTTCCAGATCCTATTGCAGCAGAATACTGTCATTATTGTTATTAACAACCCTGCCAACCTTTGTATTATCTGCAAACTTTGACATTAAGCGCGATATACCTTTATCAATATCATTCATAAATATACAAAACAACGAGCCCAACACCGAACCCTGAGGAATACCATTAATAACATTAGTCCATGTAGAGCAGTACCCATTGATCACCACTCTCTCTTTTCTCCCAATCAACCATCCTTTTATCCATTGTAGCAATCTGCTCTTAATGCCATACTGCTCCAAATTGTACAATAGTCTTCCATATGCATCAGTATCAGAAGCTTTCCTGAAATCCAAGTACATGTGTATGATATCAAAATATTTTTTTGCATCCAGTTCCTTTGTGACCACATCATAGTATCCAATCAAATTGGTCAAACAAGGCTTCCCCTTGACAATCCCATGCAATTTCTGAATTATTACTGCTGTCTTGTCTAAATGATCCTGCAATGCTTCTTTAACCAGTGACTCCATTATTTTCCCTGGAATAGAAGTCAAAATAACAGCTCTATAATTACTTGTGTCACCCTCTTTGATCCCCCTTTGTGAATTGGAGATACGTTTGCGCATCTCCAATCCATGGGGATTTCCCCTGAGTTCAGAGATGCCCTCATAATTATGGCTAAGAATTTGCTTACTTCCTAGGTTGCTGCCTTCTTTAATATAACTGGATAGATCCCATCCACCCAAGGTGCCTTTCTTAAGTTTAACTTTTACAATTTCTCCTCCACTTTGATCTCAGTTATTACAAAATCATTTAACTTCCTGTTAGAGTTTGATAAACATCTGACCCTCTCCTCCTTGAATAACTCCTCGTGTGTGAATGTAGATTCAAAATATTCATTTAGTTCGGCAGCTATCTGAGAATGATCATCTACAGTCTAACCATTGATATCAAATGGACCAATCTAATTCATCCCCTTCCTTTTAGAATTTATATAAGTAAAGAAGTTTTTGCCATTTTTCTTTGCATCCTTTGCCAAATATTTTTCAAAATCTGACTTCGCTTGCCTAACCTCCTTTGTGACTTGATTACAGACGAGCTTGTATCTACCATAGACTTCTGTGTCACCTGACAATTTATGTGCATCCCATGCATTTTTCTTCTCTGCCATGAGTCTCATTAGTTCATCTGACATTCATTTTGGCCTAAACCTAGAGCAGTATTTCTTAGTTGGAACAAAAAACCTAGTAGCTTCCAAAATTACATCGTTGAATGCTTCCCATTTAGAATTTGCTGTTGGTAACATCAACAGTTGGTCCCATTGTATGGAACCTAAAAAATCTCTGAGACCACTGTAGTAACCTTTATGAAAGCAAAACGCTTTCCTTTACCCCTGATGGTAGTTACATCTTTAAGTAAATCCCACATCAGTACACTGTGTTCACTGCCACCTAGTGGTTCCTTTATCTGTAAATTCTTAATGCATGAATCATCACTGCTCATAATCAGATCAAGAGTGTTACTTCCTCTTGTTTCCTCTCTATCATGCTGCTGTAGAAAACAATCATCCAATAAATCCACAAAAGCCTTGCTAGTGCGCAAGTGAGCAACCTACAAGTTCCAGTCTATATCAGGGAAGTCAAAATCCCCCTTTATAAGACACTCTGATTTACTGCCCACTCTGATTCTTTGTATAATTGTTCATTGTACTCATCGGAGGCATTAGGCCTATAACAAACTCCTACCTCATTTTTGCTTTCCCAGTGTTTATGTTACATCAAACTGACTCAACATTGCACTGTCCATCTGTGTCAACTCCATGCACTTCCTTAGATTTCATGTGAAGAGCATAACCCCTCCTCCCTTCCTATCCTGTCTTTCCTTTCTGTACACATCATACTTCCCAAATTCCAATTCTGCATCCCTTATATCTCAGTGGCACCACGTCTCTGATATCCCAACAATATGTGTCTTGGATGTCTATCATAACAATAATAACAGTTATTCCTGATCACCAAAGAGTTCAGTTGTGACAGCAGGATGCAATATGGCCAACACAAATGCAAGACTCTTGGATTGCAGCAGGGAAATCCAGTTAGCCGAAACTACAAGCTGCAAACCAGTGACAATTATCTGGTGGATAATGCTGGTTCAACAGGTAGAACACAAGGAGCTCAAGGTCTGCTTGAATAAGAAATGCCATCAGAGACTGAGAAGCCTGCTAAAAACAAATCTGAATGACAGGAACATGGTCAGAGCCATAACCACATACACAATCCCAGTACTAAAATATTCCTTTGGGATCATAGATTGAATCAAAACTGAGCTGGAGAAGATTGTTAGATCAACCAGGATAATGATAACCAAGAGCTGCCAGCACCAACGATCTTAGCTTGGAAAAGAGGTAGGGATTTTGAGGGACCTCATTGAACAACAAAAGATAGGAAATTAAGAAATTTAGGAATTACTTCCAGGAAAATAGTCCCAATCTGTCAAGCCATAAGGAAGCCACACCGATCAACCTCAACAAGGAGACCCCACTTGCACAAACAGAAGAAACAAAGACAGAAAGATGTGTGAAGAAAGCACTCCGTGGCAGACGCCGCAATGTCCTCCATTAAGACTACATAGATAAGAACGCTTCCAATGCATGCCTGATGAGCAGTAGGCTCTTTCCCAAGACCATAGGATTCATGCTTGCCATCCAAGCCCAGGTAATCATCAGGAACTTTAGAAACTACATCACCAAGGGCCCCCTGGAGTGAGAGATGATCCATTTTGATGATGCCACCTGGCCCCAGAAACAATCCAACACATTACCATGGGATGGTGAGGGATCACCCTAACAGAGAACACTCATAGACATGATAATGCATTCTATCACAAATATACTACCTCATCAAAGAATGTATACTGTATTACAAGTACGAGCAGCAGGCATTAATAGAAGCATCTATTCATAAACCCTACTGGTCTTGTGCAAAAATAATGGTAAATACAATTACGCAACACACCAGACATAACCCACATTGAGAAGAAAGGAAGGCTACCCACCTGATCAATATAGCAATACCTAACACAAAAATCTCCAGAGATCGTATGAGGAAAAGATCAGGAAGCAGTAGTAGTAATAATGGCAAATAATACAAGAGCCCCAGGGGCTCATATCTGGTGAGTATGGGCTTGGCACACGCAGGGTCCTGGATATCATCATTCTTCTCTTTCTTGGTGATTCCCTTCTCTCTCTCTCTGGTAACTCAGGAATTTTTTTTTTTTTTTTTTTGGCTGTTGCAGCAAAAGCTTCAGGATTCCTTACACCATATGGCTAATGATAATAATAATTATTATAATAAAGCAAGCGTATACATAAAAAAAAAAAAACCTACACATTTCATCCATCCATAGATTCCAAGAATTTTTCTAGTTTTTCCTTGAATTAATTCAACTCAACCACTTCCACACAACAGATTGGCATTAGCATTAGTAGAGGCATATAATGCAAGAAAGCAAGCTTATGCAGCATCAGCCAAAAAAAAAAAAAAAAAAACCTCCCATTTCACCCCTCCATTCATTTCAAATATATGTCCAGCTCAGTCTTAAATTTATTTAGGCTATCAACTTCCACAACAAAAGATGGAAGTCTGTTTCACCAATAAACAACCTTCTGGCAAGGAAAATTTCTGCACATCTATTCTACAACTGTCTTTCCTCAATTTGAAATTGTGACCATCAGATTCTTAATCTGATCAATAGGAAGAATTCCATCAGCATTCAGCCTGCTCTACCCATTTAAGGCCTTATACACCTCAATCAGATCACCTCGCAGGTGTCTACTCTCCAGGCGCTGCAATTTGCAGAAATTAAGCCTCTATTCGTAAGAGCAATCCTTTATTCCACTCACTAATCTTGTTACCCTTCTCTGTACTTGTTTTAGAAACACTACATCCTTCCTACAGTGAAGCCTCCAGACCTGTACACGACTCTAGGTGTGGCTGATCACTGCATTTTATAATGGGATAATCATCTCCTTGTCCCTGCCAGAAAAATTCGTATATATCATTTACAAGACTCCAGGACCTGCCCTGGCAGCCCATCTGCCCTGGCAGCCCATCTGCACTGCTCAGTGAACTTCACATTTGACTGCACACTTATCCCCAGGGCTTTTTTCATTTTCCACTTCCATGAGTGTAGTACGACACAATTGATACGTTTTACTTCGGTTATTGCTACCCATATTGCATATGGGCAGTACTTTGCATTTGTCAAAGTTGCCACTTCCCAGCCCATTTTCCCAACTTTTATAGATCCAGTTGGAGTAGCATACTGTCTTTACTGTCGTTAAAAACACTGCTAACCTTTGTATCATCTGCAAGCTTGGACATTAAACCTAATATACCTTCATCAATATCATTGATAAACATACAAAACAACAATGGGCCCAACACTGAACCCTCGGGACCTTCGCTAATAACATTAGTCCATGATGAGTAGTGTCCATTGATTACCACTCTTTGTCGTCTCCCACTCAATGGTCCCTTTATCCATTGTAGCAACTTACCCTTAATGCCATAACTCTCCAATTTGTACAGCAGTCTTCCATGTGGAAGAGTATCAAAATTATTTTTGGCATTCAGATCCTTTGTGACCACATCATAGTATCCAATCAAATTGATCAGACAAAACCTCCCTTTAACAAACACATGCTGTGTCTTAACTATTAGTGCAGTCTTGTCTAGATGATCCTGCAATGCTTCTTTAACCAGTGATTCCTTTATTTTTCCAAGAACACAAGTTAAACTAACAGGTCTATAGTTACTTGTGTCACCTTTTAAACCCCCTTTGTGAATTGGTGGTGATACATTTGCACACCTCCAGTCCATGGGGACCTCCTCTGAACACAAGGAAGCTCTCATAATTATGGCTAAGGGTTTGCTTACTTCTTTGCTGCCTCCTTTAATATAACTGGACAGATCCTATACACCCCAGGCACCTTCCTTATGTTTAACTTCAACAATTTCTCCTCCACTTTGCTCTCAGTTATTACAAAATCACTTAGCTCCCTGTTAGAGTTTGATAAACGTCTGGTATTCTCCTGTTTGATTAATGCAACATGTGTGAATGTAGATGCAAAATACTCATTCAGTTTATCTGATATCTGAGCACCATCACCAGTAGTCAACCCATCATTGATAAGTGGTCCAATCTGATTCATCCCTTTCCTCTAGAGTTTACATAAGTGGAAAACTCTTTGCTGTTTTTCCTTGCATCCTTTGCCAAAGATTTCTCGTAATCTGCCTTCGCCTGCCTAACCCCTTTGTGACTTGATTACAGACTAGTTTATATCTGCCATAAGGTTCTATGTCACCTGATAATTTATAGGCATCCCATACATTTTTCTCCTCTGCCAAAAGACTCCTTAATTCATCTAATATCCATTTAGGCCTAAACCTTGAACAGTATTTCTTAGTTGGAATGAAAAGCCTAGTAGCCTCCAAAATTAAGTCCCATTTAGAATTCAACATTGGTAACATCATCATCAGTTGATCCCACTGTACATAATTTAAAAACTGTGTGAGACCCCTGTAGTCACCTTTACAAAAGCAAAAGCCCTTCCCTTTAGCCTTGTTGGTGGTTACATTTTTAAGTAACTCTCACATCAATACATTTATTTAGGCTATCAATTTCCACAACAAAAGTGAAAGTTGATTGCCTAAATCTGTTCCACCAATCAACTACCCACTGGCTAAGTCTGGTCCACCGATCAACTACATGCTGGCTAAAGGCAAATTTCCACACATCTATTCTACAACTGTCTTTCCTCAATTTGAATTTATTTCCCCCTCAGGTTCTTATTCTGAGCAGCATTCAGCTTGCTCAACCCATTCAAATCCTTATACACCTCAATCAGATAACCACACAGATGCCTACTCTCCAAGCACTGCAATTTTCAGAAATTAAGCTTTTATTCGTATAAGCAACCCTTTGTTCCATTCACTAATCTTGTTACCCTTCTCTGTATTCATTCCAGCAGCTCTACATCCTTTCTAAAATGATGCCTCCAGACCTGTACACAGTACTATAGGTGTGGCCTGACCACTGCCTTGTATAATGGGATAATCACCGCCCTGTATCTGCTAGCAAAATTCCTATATATCATTAACAAGACTCCATGACCTGCCTTGGCAGCCTGTCTGCACTGCTCAGCGAACTTCATATTTGACTGCACAATTACCCCAGGGTATTTTTCGCTCTTCACTTCCCTGAGTGTAGTACCACACAGTTGTCACGTTTAACTTGTGTTATTGTTACCCATATGCAGTATGCTGGGCAATTCTGCCACTTCTCAGCCCATTTTTCCAACTTATCTAGATCCAGTTGGAGTAGCATACTTTCTTTACTGTCGTTAACAACCCTGCCAACCTTTGTATCATCTGCAAACTTGGACATTAAACCTGATATACCTTGATCAATATCATTGATAAATATACAATACAACAATGGGACAAACACTGAACCCTGGAAAACTCCACGAATAACATTTGTCCATGAAGAGCAGCGTCCATTGATTACCACTCCCTGTCATCTCCAACTCAAACATCCCTTTATCCATTGTAGCCACCTAATGCCATACCTCTCCGATTTGTACAACAATCTTCCATGTGCAACAGTATCAAAAGCGGTGCCTCTGTAGCCAGGTGGGCAGGAGCAGCAGTGGGTAGCACATGCTTCTTGATTAGACCGGGGTTCGAGCCCATGCCCACCAAATACGGAGGATGCGGAAAGGTCAGGGAATGATCATTGGTTGACTTGAAGCCCGGACGAAAAGATGTGAGTGCCCAGTGGCCCACTTTTGGTAAGCAGAATTGGTGCTGTGGGATGAACCAAAAGCCAGGTTACGGCGCCGATGCGAGACGCAATATGGCCTTAGTTGCTAATGCTCCTAAAAACCAAACAACAACAAACAATAGTATCAAAAGCTTTCCTGAAATCCAAATATATGATATCAGAATTATTTTTGGCATTCAGTTACTTTGTGACCACATCATATTATCCAATCAAATTGGTCAGACAAGACGTCCCTTTAACAAACACATGCTGTGTCTTAACTATTAGTGCAGTCTTGTCTAGATGATCCTGCAATGCTTCTTTAACCAGTGATTCCTTTATTTTTCCCAGAACACAAGTTAAACTAACAGGTCTATAGTTACTTGTGTCACCTTTTAAACCCCCTTTGTGAATTGGTGGTGATACATTTGCACACCTCCAGTCCATGGGGACCTCCCTCTGAGTCCAAGGAAGGTCTAATAATTATGGCTAAGGTTTTGCTTACTTCCTTTGCTGCCTTCTTTAATGTAACTGGATAGATCATGTCCACCCTAGGCACTTTCCTTATGTTTAACTTCACCAAATTCTCCTCCAATTTGCTCTAAGTTATTACAAAATCACTTAGCTCCCTGTTAGAGTTTGATAAACTTCTGGCATTCCCCTCATTGAATAACTCCTCATGCATGAATGTAGATGCAAAATAGTCATTCAGTTTATCAGCTACCTGAGCATGATCTAATTAGTCAACCCATCTATGTTAAGTGGTCCAATCTGATTCATCCCTTTCCTTCTAGAGTTTACATAAGTAAAGAATTCTTTGCTATTTTTCTTTGCATCCTTTGCCAAAGATTTCTCTTAATCTGCCTTTGCTTTCCTAACCTGCTTAGTGACTTGATTACAGACTAGCTTATTTCTGCCATAGGCTTCTGTGTCACCTGATACTTTATATGCATCACATTAATTTTTCTTCTGTGCCACGAGACTCATTATTATTATTACTGTTATCATGATTATTATTATTAGCCATATGGTGCAAGGAAGCCTGAGGCTTATGCTGCACCAACCAAAAAAAAAATTTCTGAATACCCCGAGAGAGAGAGAGAGAGAGAGAGAAGAGAAGTAGAATGAAATCACCAAGAAAGAGAAGAATGATGATATCCAGCTGAAGACTGGGGTGTGCCAAGCCCATACTCACCAAATGTGAGTCCTTGTGGTTGCATTAATTCATCTGACATCCGTTTAGGTCTAAACCTTGAACAGTATTTCTTAGTTGGAATGAAAAGCCTAGTAGCCTTCAAAATTAAGTCCCTGAAGGCTTCCCAACGTTGGTTGAATTAAACGTTGGTAACGTCATCAGTTGATCCCACTGTACACAATTTAAAAACTGTCTGAGACCCCTGTAGTCACTTTTATGAAAGCAAAAGTCCTTCCCAAAAGTCCTGATGGTACTTACAGGGTTCAGTGTTAGGTTCATTGTTGTTTTCTGTATTCATCAATGATACCGATGATGGTACATCAGGCTTAATGCCCAAGTTTGCAGACAATACGAGGTTTGGCAGTGTTGTTAATTACACTAATCACATTATGCTGTGATGAGTGTAATTAACAAATTAGTGTAATTCGATCTAGAAAAGTTGAGTAGATGGTCTGAGAGGTGGCAACTGAAGTGTAACACTGACAAATATAAAGTACTGCATATGGGAAGCAGTAATTCCAGAGTAACATATCAACTGTGTGGTACACTGACAGAGGTAGAGAGTGAAAAGGACCTGGGGGTAATTGTGCAGGCAGATATGTAGTTTTCTGAGCAGTGCAGACAGTCTGCAAGAGTAGCTCATAGTGCCTTGTCAATGATATACAGGAATTTTTCTAGCAGGGATAAGGCAATG
Source organism: Mastigoproctus giganteus (assembly GCF_048544385.1). Taxonomy (NCBI): domain Eukaryota; kingdom Metazoa; phylum Arthropoda; class Arachnida; order Uropygi; family Thelyphonidae; genus Mastigoproctus; species Mastigoproctus giganteus. The sequence goes on along the minus strand of NC_143576.1, from coordinate 48,699,820 downwards.
GTTAGGCCACACCTTGAGTACTGTATACAAGTCTGGAGGCCCATTTTAAGAAGGATGTAGAGCTGTTTGGAAAAGTACAGAGAAGGGCAACAAGATTAGTGAATGGAACAAAGGGTTCCTCTTACGAAGAAAGGCTTAGTGAATGGAACAAAGGGATAATTAACTCCTTATCCCTGTTGCCAGGTCTTTTTTCATTCTCCACTACCCTGAGTGTACTTCCACACATTTAAGTACTCTAAGGTTACTGCTACCCATATGCAGTACATTAAGTTTTGCAAATTACAGTGTCTGGAGACTAGGCACCTGCAAGGTGATCTGAATGAGGTGTATAAAGCCTTGAACGATTGAGCATGCCCAATGCTGATGGGATTATTCCTCTTAGAATAATCGCCTGAGAGGGCATAAATTTACATTGAGGAAAGACAGTTGTAGGATAGATGTGCGGAAGTTTGCCTTTAGCCAGCGTGTGGTTGATCGCTGGAACAAACTTCTATCTGTCATTGTAGAAGTTGATAGCTTAAACAGATTCAGGGCAGAACTTGGCAAACATTTGGAACAGGTGGATGAGTGAAATGAGAAGGGGGGGGGGTGTGTTTTTTTTTTTTTTGGCTTATGCTATATAAGCTTGCTTTCTTGCATCATGTGCCCTTGCTAATGCTAATGCTAAAGTAATTCCCACATTGGTACATTGTGATCACTGTCACCCAGTGGTTCCTTTTCTGCAAATTCTTAATGCATGAATAATTACTGCTAATAATCAGATCAAGAGTATTTCTCCCTCTGGTAGCCTCCCAAACATGTTGCTGTTGAAAACAGTCATTCAATAAATCTACAAAATTCTTGCTAGTGTGCGAATGAGAAACTCACAAGTTCCATTCAATATCTGGAAAGTTAAAATTCCCCATTATAACACATTCTGATTTACCGGCCCACTCTATTTCTCTGCACAATTGCTCATTATACTCGTCAGATTCATTAGGCCTATAACACACACCTACTCTCGTTTTTCCTTTCCTAGTGCTTATGTCACATCAAACAGACTGAACATTGCATTGTCCACCAACATCAATTAGATGCACTTCCTTAGATTTTATGTATTTCTTAACTAAAAACATGGTGCCTCTGTAGCCAGGTGGGCAGGAGCAGCAGTGCATGGCACACGCTTCTTGATTAGACCGGGGTTCAAGCCTGTGACGACCAAATACAGAGGATACAGAAAGGTCAGGGAATGACCACCGCATATTCCCAGAGCAATATGGCCTTAGTTGCTAATGCTCCTAAAAAAAAACCAAATAACAATAAATAACTAACAGCATAACCCTCCTCCTCCCTTCCTGTGCTGTCTGTCCTTTCTGTACACATTGTACTCCCCAAATTTCAATTCTGCACTGCACATTTCTGTGTGACACCACAGATGGAAACCTGATCCAACAATCAACCACCTGCTGGCTGAAGGCAAACTTCTACACATTTATCCTGCAAACATCCTTCCTCAACTTGAATTAATTCCCTCTTCTCAGCAAGTGGAAGAATGAGATTAACATTCAGCTTACTCAGTGCATTCAAGGCTTTAAACACCTCAATCAGATCTCCCTGCTGGTGCCTAGTCTGGAGATGTTGCAATTTGCAGACCTGAAGCCTTTCTAGGTAAGAGCACCCATTCAAGCAGATCTACAACCTTTCTAAAGTGAGGCCTCCACCTCAAGTTGCAGCCTAACCATGACCTTGTACAAAGGGATAATTACCTCCTTATCCCTGTTGCCAGGTCTTTTTTCATTCTCCACTACCCTGAGTGCAGTTCCACACATTTAAGTACTCTAAGGTTACTGCTACCCATATACAGTACCTTAAATTTGTCAATGTTAAAACTTCTTCTGCCATTGCTCAGTCCATCAACCCAATTTCTTAGATCTTGTTACAGTAGCTCATCTTGATGACTGTCATTAACCACCCTGTCAACCTTTTTGTATCATCTGAAAGTACACAGACCTAAGACAAAATATCAATGAAATATGGCACTGAAACAAGTAATTACCATCCAGATTACTGTTTCAACCACCAGCATGGTGGCAAAGAGCCTCCATAAGAACCTAGCAGCAAAAGCCCTCACAGAGAACAATTATATGGAGCTCCATAAAGGATAATCAGATAGTTCCTTAACCACCAGTACTAATAATAGTAATTGGATACTGCCAACCACTCTATTCACTTGGTTCCAGTACAGGGTAGAAAAATGCCACAAGGGCAAAATATTCATAATAATACAAATTAATAATAAGCACTTATAGATATTTCTTGGCTAACTGCCTAAGAGTATGAAGGAGTTTAATTATGCATGGGTAATGCACACATATTCATTCAAAATTTAAATTAAGGAAAGTCAGTTGATATGGGTGCTGTAAGTGGCTGCTGTCTATGCTAAATGCATTATTATGTGCTCCTGAATTTTATGTTGAAAGTGTGGTGTTAAGTAGAGTTATTTGATTTTCTTGGTGATCATTTTGTTGACGGAGTTGGATTATGGTGGGGTTCAGTGTATTTTTAACAATATCAGGTAGTATTTAATTACTTATAGACATTAGTTTATTTTGACAGTTGGAATGTTCTTCCTTCTAATGGTCAGTTGATTGTTTGCCTATGCTAGAGCATAGTCAGAATTATAGCCAGATAAAATGTTAAATACTTAACATTTTATCTGGCTATAATTTAAAATCCTGATGCTTAGAGACTGGGGGACCTTAATTAATGAAAACGACTTTACGGTTCTGTGTGTCAGGGTTTGAATCTGAGGAAATATAATTAAACTTAAAAGCTTAAAAGAAGTGATTTTTTGAAATTGTAGTGGCACAGCATATTATGATTGAATTTTGATTAATAAGCATAAATTAATAAAATGAATGCTGACAAAGATACTGTGTCAGGGGAGGATAACAAAATAAATAGGAAATCCACTGTTAAAATTCAAGAGCTCCCCAAGATTGAGCCTTTTTAAGTAATGATGAGGTAAATACAGTGAACGGGTTTTTTAACAAACCTGTGGAAGACAGTGACAGTTTCAAATTCTGATAGTATGGGTTCCCATAAGATATTTAAGAAGGTCTTAAAGCAAGGTAATAATCTAAAGAGCGAAAGGGCCAAATTTGACAGTATGACCCTCCTTTTGTTGAGCAATGCAGTGCTGATTGGGCTATGGCTGTTTCTGGCAGGGTCTTGGAATGTGACTTAGACGTCGACAGCTCTGCTTCCTTAAGGAGCAGAACCCCGGAGAATTATATTATGACAAGAAGTGTCATAATATAATTCTCATGATGAAGGAGGGAGTTCTGTGGGCACTCCTACTTTGGTTAAGAGTAAATCTCGTGTTTTGAGAAGGAGAAGAAGGAGGAACAATAAACATAAGAAAAATCTGACTAATGTACTAAATGAAGTGGAGGTATTTTTTTTTTTTTTTTTATGTGAACCCCAAACATGAGAGGTATTAGAACCTATAGTACTTAGTACCGTGCTTGGGTTGGAGGTTGAGAAGACGAAAGAAGATATTTGTTGACATTGGACTTGAACTTCTGTAGACTAATTTTCAGGAAATACTTGAAGGTTGTTCAAGAAAACGGCAGTTGAATGAATAAACGAGGAAGATGAAAAATTGGTTCTGTGAGTTTGAAGTTGGACAGTAAATGGATGCTGGCTGGTGGCGGCATGTGTTCGGACTGTTTTGAAAGAGTGAGCGAGAATTATAGATGACAATTCTGAAGAACAGTGACCACGGAAGTATCTGTAGAATGGGCATGCAGCAGAAACAGTACATCTATGAGACAGCAAGTGGAGAGGCTCTGTTAGAGATCAGTCATTCATTAACCTAACTGCCCTCTTCTGGATGGAATCAAGAAGCCTGAGAGAGGTTTTGGGGGCACAAACAGATGTGGGAACAATATCCCATGGCAGGGCGGATTTGCGATTTATACAGAGTGAGCAGCTGTTTGGAAGAAAAGGAACGCCTAGAGCGAAAGAGAAAACCAAGTTTTTTAGATGCAGAGGAAGCAATATTTTTAATGTGCTTGTGCCAAGAGAGATTAGAAGTTAGGGTAATCCCCAAAAGAGATATATCCTTTTGCCTAGAAATCGGAGTGTCACTAAAGATAAGCATAGGAGCAGAAGAATCCTTTTCGCGAGATATAAGACAAGACTGAGTTTTAGAAGGGTTGAAATCAACTAAGTTGTCTTCGCTCCACTGGAGAATTACCTGAAGATCAGCACTTAAGGAACTGGTCGCAGATTTTTGAGAAGTTGAAGCTGATTGAGCAGGACAAGGTTTCTCAAAATGGAAAGTTGAATGCAATGTGCTATCATCGGCAAAACTATGGATAGGATTTCCAGTCAATGGAAGAAGGTCATTAATATACAAGAGGAAAAGAGTGGGGGAAAGAACTGAACCTTGGGGGACACCGGCATTAGTGGAGAAGTTAGAAGACAGAGAGCCATCTACCATTACCCTTGGTGAGTGATCAGAGAGAAAACTGGATAACCAATTACTAAAAACAGTTGGCAAACCATAAGATGGAAGCTTGTTTAGAAGACCTTTATGCCAAACACGATCAAAAGCCTTTGAGATGTCAAGAGCAACTACTTGTGTTTCACCGAACCTTTCCATTGAATTAGTCCATAAATGGGTAACATAAGCCAGAATATCACCAGTGGATCAACACTGACGGAATCCATACTGGCGATCGTTGATCAGACGGAAGGTTTCTAGGTAGTTTAAGAGTTGGCGGTTAATTGATTTCTCCATTACTTTAGAAAGAGTAGAAGTAATTGCAATGGGACGATAATTGGATGGGAGGGATTTGTCACCCTTTTTAGGAACTGGCTGGATATGAGCAAATTTCCAAGCAGAAGGAAAAACACCTTTGGAATAAGAAAGTGAAAAAAGGCGGCAAAGAATAGGAGTAAGTTCAGGAGCATAGGTTTTCAGAAAAAGTGGAGAAATACCATCAGGACCTGGAGCTTTCTTAGCATCAAGATTCATCAAAATCCTTCTGATATCCTTTTGACGGAAGACCACAGGAGGCATTGAATGGAGCGTGTTGGGAATGGTGGGAGGTGTTTTACCAAGATCATTAATACATGAGCTGGAAGAAAAATGGGATTCTAGCAGGTCAGCTTTATCCTTGGCTGAAGTGACAACAGAACCATTTGGTTTGGACAGAGGTGGGAGCAGAGATGGGCAAAAGTAGCGGCCAATAGCTTTGGCAAGAGACCAGAATGCTCGGCTACCATTAGGGCAAGAAGCAAGTTTTCTACTCTTAGCCTGTTCAAACTTAAGGATAATGATGAAGAAATGAGACAAGTCAACAGAAATATCGAAATGGACTTAAACATTGACAGTAAATATACAAATCTACTTGAGGATATTGGCAATTTTAATAATTCTGTCAACAATGGCACTGATCAACATCAGTATGCCTCACATGCTTCTGGATATCAGTCACAAGAATTAGTAGAAAATGAACTGTATTATGAACCAGATTTAGTTCACAGTTGTTGGATAAAGATGGACTGGATAACCAAAATAAGTAGAAACAGGTGCTTAATGATTTCCATAATGAACCGATCAATGTTGTCATTACATGTACGAGAAGAAAGTTAGAGATTTTTTTTTTTTTGCTAAAGAACATGGAATTAATAATGGTGCTGTCTCTCAAATATTGGCTAGATGGGATTACCTGGAAAGTTTGGCCTTGAAATTGGGAATAGATAATGAATGCTTGAAAAATTGAAAGACAGAAATAGATGTTTAGAGGGGTCACTAACTCAATACATAGCAATAGCAATAATTACAGATCTGAGGTGTACTGGCAAGATATACAGTGAGGTTGTTAAAAATGGTGTTAAGGAAAATTGGAAGGATAACATAACTAATTATGACAGCTATGCAAAGCAGAATAATGGGCTTAGAGATAATGCTAGCTCTAATAATGTACTTCTGATGAGGCCTGAGCATGACTCTAAACTTAAGTCTAGCATGGATGTAGAAAAACCAGTCTCTAAATTAATGGAAAATTTGCTTAAAAGGGTAAGAATTAGGAGAATGCGAAGACTACCCGACAAGGGTATTGCAATCGAGACTGAGTCTATCAAGGAGCTTGAGGATATTTGGACAAATGACCTCATAAAGATATTGAGATCAAATATCATTAAGCCTAAGAAACTAAGTTTAAAAATATTATATGATGTAATTAAGGACATAAATAAAGAAGATCTACTTAATGAGTTATACAAAAGAAACCTAATACATGTGGATCTATTCAGAGATGATGTCAGTGATGAGGTGAAAATGTGTTTTTCTAATGAAAACAAAAACAAAAATGGAATTAACTGGATCTTGGAAATATCTTGTAGAGTTAAAAAGTTTCTTGATAAACAAACATGGATCTTTATTCAATTGATGTCCTACAGGTATAAGAAATTTCATTTAGTTACAATTTTTTATAATTGTCAGCAGTACGGAAGTATGGGCACACTTCTAAGACATGTAGAAGTGATAGGCCAGTTTGCAATCATTGTGGTGTGATGGGTCATAATTTTAAATTCTGTAAAAAATAAAAACAAACCTCAGTGTTGTTCCAATTGTAGTGCAAAAAATAGGTTTGCTGCTCATTTAGTTAGAGATAAAAAGTGTCCTGAATGCATATTTGCCCTGAATGTTACTAAGGAAAGAATGTATTCCGCTCTTTACAGTAATGAGCAATAGCTCTCTTACCCATAGAAATAATATGTACAGCAAACTCGAGGTGCTCCAAAATTAAATAGAGGTCAGCTAACTGGAAATTCCAACTCAATTAGAATTGTCTCAAAGAAGCGTGACAAACTAAGGGCTAAGGACTGCTATACTAATTTTCAGCTCTGATCTGGTTGTGACCAGAATTGATTCCTTATGTACATCGCATGCAGTCTGTGTTGGTATCAAAGCTAGTTGGGGAAAAAGTTTCATTATATCTATGTACTGTGAAACTGATGCGGACCTTCATTGCTCTCTTAGCTATTTGGAAGAGGCGTTATTCAGATTGATTTATGGATATCAGATATCCTTATCTAAACTTGAGTTAATTAATAAGCCTGGTAATGAACCAACGTGTTGGACTATTAATAGTAAGGCTAACATAGATGTAAAGTTAGCCAGTAGTACGGCCTTCAGTTTCATACCTAACTGGCGAATTAAACCAGATTGGATTAACAGTGATCACAGAGTGATTACTTTCAACTTAGACTGTGCTAGAAGTAGATTTATTGAGCCTCATCATTACAACTTCAAAAATTTGCAATTAAGCATGCTGACTGAGGTAAGTTGTACAGATTTGTTAGGACAATTTTTGGTGAAATGTTGTTAGTTGAGTTGGATAAGATTAATGCATTTGATTTGGTTCAACCATTACAACAGAAGTTATTTGATGCCTAGAGGGAGTCAATGAAATTAAAGCAAAGTAAACATGCTCTGGTGCAATGGTGGTCCTTTGATCTTATTGATCTCCAGAGGGAGGTCAACAGGGCACGTAAGAAGTTCCAACATCAGAAATTGTGGGATAATAAAGAATCTACTGCTAGGTTGAAAACTGAGTTATCAGTTGATCAGAAGAAAATATACCTGTTTAATAGTTAAAAGAAAATTTGATGCATGGAAAAACTTAGTGCAAACAGCTGGTAATGAGGTCCATGGGGTATTGTGTTCTATACGTTGTGGAGACTCTGAAACTGTAGATTGGCTCGGCAGTATTAATGTTATACTTGATAATCTAGTTAATGGATCTCATCATCATATGGATGAGGTGGAGCATTCTGATAGTACTGATCGGTTAGATTGTCATTGTGTTAACGATATTCAAGAAGAACCATTTTCACTGGAAGATCCATTTCATTTCTTAATTCAGCTGTTAACAAAATTCATAATAACAGGTGTCCTGGTATGGACCTCATTGAAGGAGAAGTTAATAAGCATTTCTTCAAACTGTTTCCTGAGCATCTTCTTGTTTTCAACAAATGCCTGCTTGAAGGAGTTTTTCCCTCACATTGGAAGGATACTCTTCCTAAGATCACTTTGAAGTTACCTGAAAAACCTAAAACTGAGCCTTCTTATTGTCCAATTGCACTTCTTCCAGGTTTGGGCAAGGTTATAAATGCATGCTTTCACAGCGAATATTGCAATATACACAAGAAAATTTGGAATTCTCAAATTAACAATATGGCTTTACCCCTGGTTATGATACAGAGCATGCTTTAAACTCTTTGGTTAAATTGATTAGAGAATCAAATGCAAATATGTTTTTGGCATTTTCGTTGATTTTGAAGGGGCTTTTGATAATATCTCTTTGATAAGATTGATGCTTTGCCTAGCAAAATGCTGCTTTCAGCTTTACAGCATCATAGTGGATTATTTTAAGAAAAAATCTTTTATAGTTAAGGCCAGTTGGAATTCAGTAACTAGATCTGCTATTCAAGGATGTCTGCAAGGATCTGTTTTTGGGCCACTAATGTGGAAATTGGTATTAGAGGATTGGTTACAGAAGGAATATAGTCATGGTCATATGTTTGCATATGCTGATGACGTAGTAATATTAGTTGAAGGCTCATCATGACTAAAAATTGAACAACAATCTAATGAAATAATAAAAGATCGGAATGCTTGATGTGACTTTCATAAATTAAAAATATCGAGGTCAAGAACAAAAATATTATTGCTAAAGGGGCACCTGTCTCTTCATAGAGAGCTTCATGTGCTGATTGGTTGTGAAAGTTTAAAGCCTATTAAGAATATTAATGTCTTGGAGTCTTCATTGACAGAGGTCTTAGATTTGACACCCATATCAAATTTCTATCTGAAAAGGTTGCAAAATTTGTTAACATGATACTAGGAAGGATCAGGGTATTAGAGGTAGGGCACTATCTCTTCTTTATGACTGTGTTTTCCTTTCTATTGTCTTATGTTATCTCAGCTTGGAAAATTTTAGACTGTGTTAATTTTAAAAAATATATATAAGAAAACTGTATTCCATTCAGAGGATGATGCTCCTGAAGATGGCTCTAGTTTGTAGAACTGTCTCGACTGATGCACTACAGGTTGTAAGAAGAAAAATGCCAATTGACCTCTTTCTGATTTACAGAGTAATGACTTTCAACATTCAGTGTGGAACTCCTTTTATTATTCATGATCTTGAGTTGGATTTGGCTAATGATCCTAAGAATGAGGCCAAGCAAATCTTAGATATATTAAAGACTCTTTGGAATCATAGGAAGTGCATCCAGTTGACATGGATGGACAATGCAATGTTGCATCTGTTTGGTGTGACATAAACACTGGGAAAGGGAAAATGAGAATAGGAATGTGTTATAGGTCTAATGACTCTCATAAGTACAATGAACAGTTGTGCAGAGAAATAGTGGGCCAGTAAATCAGAATGTCTTGTAATGGGGGATTTTAACTTTCCAGATATTGACTGGAACTTGTAGGTTTGTCAATCACATGCTAGCAAGACTTTTGTGGATTTATTGGAGGATTGTTTTCTACAGCAACATGTTTGATGGGCAACCAGAGGGAGTAATATTCTTGATCTGATTATCAGGAAAGATTATTCATGCATTAAGAATTTGCAGATAAAGGAACCACTAGGTTCCTTTATCTGACAGTGATCACAGTGTACTGATGTGGAATTTACTGAAAGATGTAACTACCATCAAAGGTAAAGGGAAGGATTTTGCTTTCGTAAAGGTGGTCTCAGACAATTTTTAAATTCTGTACAGTGGGATCAACTGATGATGTTACCAATGGTGAATTCTAAATGGGAAGCCTTCAGGTTCTTAATCTTGGATTCTACTAAGCTTCTCATACCAACTAAGAAATACTGTTCAAGGTTCAACCCTAAATGGATGTCAGATGAATTCGTGAGGCTCATGGCAGAGAAGAAAAATGCATGGGATGCATATAAATTATCAGGGAACACAGAAGCCTTCCGCAGATATAAGCTAGTCTGTAATCAGGTCACAAAGGAGGTAGTAGTGACATGTGATGCAAGAAAGCAAGTGTATGAGCTTATGCAGCATCAGCCAAATAAAAAAAAAAAAAAAAAAAAAAAAAAATCACACCATTCCCTCCAAATGGCTGTCCTCCTTAAATTTATTTAACCTATCAACTTCCACGACAGATGGAAGTTTGTTCCAGCAATTAACCACCCGCTGGCTAAAAGCAAATTTCCTCATCTATTCTACATCTGTCTTTTCTTCATTTGAATTTATGCCCTCTTAGGTTCGTAATCTGAACAAGTGGAAGGATCCCATCAGAATTCAGCATACTCAACCCATTCAAGGCCTTATACAACTCAATCAGATCACCGCACAGGTGCCTAGTCTCCAGCCATTGCAATTTGCAGAACTTAAGCCTCTCTTGGTAAGAGGATCCCTTCATTCCCCTCACCAATCTTGTTGCCCTTCTCTGTACACGCTCAAGCAAATCTACATCCTTCCTAAAATGAGGCCTCCAGACCTGTATGCAGTACTCAAAGCATGGTCTGACCATTGCCTTATACAGAGGGACAATCACCTCCTTTTCCCTGCTAGCAAAATTCCTATATATCATTGACAAAACCCCATGACCTGCCCTGGCGGCCTGTCTGCATTTCTCAGAAAGGTTAGGCAGGCGAAGGCAGATTACGAGAAATCTTTGGCAAAGGATGCAAAGAAAAACAGCAAAGAGTTCTTTACTTATGTAAACTCTAGAGGAAAGGGATGAATCAGATTCGACCGCTTATCATTGATGGGTTGACTACTGATGATGGTGCTCAGATAGCTGATAAACTGAATGAGTATTTTGCATCTGCATTCACACATGAGGAGTTATTCAAGGAGGGGAATGCCAGAAGTTTATTAAACTCTAACAGGGTGCTAAGTGATTTTGTAATAACTGAGAGCAAATTGTTGAAGTTAAACATAAAAAAAGGCACGTGGGGTGGATTGAATCTATCCATTTATATTGAAGGAGGCAGCGAGGGAAGTTAGCAAACCCTTAGCAGTAACTATGAGAGCATCCTTAGATTCATGGGAGGTCCCTATGAACTAGAGATGTGCAAATGTATCCCCAGTTCACAAAGGCGTGGTTCAAAGGGCGACAAAAATAAATATAGACCTGTAATTTTAACTTCTGTTCTGGGGAAAATAATGGAGTCACTGTTTAAAGAGGTGATATATGATCACCTAGACAATACTGCAGTAATAGTTCAGGCACAGCATGCGTTTGTTAAGGGGAAGTCTTGTCTGACCAATTTGATGGGATACTATGATGTGGCCACAAAGGAACTGGATGCAAAAAATAATTTTGATATCATATACTTGGATTTCAGGAAAGCTTTTGATACTGTTGGACAGGGAAGATTGCTGAACAAATTGGAGCAGTATGGCATTAAGGGCAAGTTGCTGCAATGGATAAAGGGATGATTCAGTGGGAGATGGCAGAGAGTGGTAATAAATGGGCACTGCTCCACGTGGACTAATGTTATTAGTGGAGTACCCCATTGTAATTTTGTGTATTTATCAGTGATATTGATGAAGGTATATCAGGCTTAATGTCCAGGTTTGCAGATTATTCAAAGATTTGCAGGGTTGTTAATGACACTAAAGACAGTATGCTACTGCAACAGGATCAAGAAAAGTTTTGGCAGATGGGCTGAGAAGTGGAAACTGAAGTTTAACAGTGACAAATTCCAAGTACTGCATATGGGTAGCAGTAACTCCTGAGTGTAGTACCAACCGCGTAGTACTACACTCACGGAGGTGGAGAATGAAAAAGACCCTGGAGTAATTGTGCAGTCAGATAGGAAGTTCTCTGAGCAGTGGAGATGGACTGCCAGAGCAGGTCATGGAGTTTTCTCAATGATATATAGGATGTTTGTATAGTCAGATCCCACCTTGAGTACTGTGTACAGGTCTGGAGGCCTCATTTTAGAAAGGATGTAGAGTTGCTAGAATGAATACAGAGCAGGGCAACAAGATTGGTGAGAGGAACAAGGGTGTTTGCTTACAAACAAAGGCTTAACTTCTGCAGCAACTGGCACCATTGAGGTGATCTAATTGAGATGTATAACAGTTGTAGAATAGAGGTACGGAAGTTTTCCTTTAGCCAGCAAGTAGTTGATTTCTGGAACAATCTTCCATCTGTTGTTGTGGAAGTTGATAGCTTAAATAAATTTAAGGCTGAACTAGACAAACATTTGGAGTGACCAGATGGGCGAAATGGGAAGCGTTTTTTTTTTTTTTTTGACTGATGCTGCTTGCTTTCTTGATCATATGCCTCAACTAATGCTAATGGAGGGCTAACTCAAATAAAGGTGAGGTGAAACAACTCGTAAATTCTTTCCCTCTGTTGTTAATGTTCCACTAGAAAAATGGTTTGTGCCTAATCTACAAATTATGTTTTTATTAATCAGTCATGGGTCATTTTTAGCTAAGCCAAATCTGTTGGTTGTCTTGGAAATATCAAAGTGTAAGTGCATAGCTCTGGTGACACGGAGTCATGTTTTTTATTATTGTCATGAGTACTTGGATCTCAGAAATTAATTTTTATTTGCTAGTCCTAATGTTGCTCACCTGGCTGAGGGCGATGAGACTCAATTAATTAAGACTGATGAAGATTTTCAGGATTTTAAAAATTTTTCCAAGAAATTATTTCAGAGAAGATAAGTTCTGCTTGAAGTTGAGGAAAGAACAGTTGAAGGCTCATAGAATATTCATATGAACTCATAGAATATTGACAGTAACAGATAAAGATGCTGAAATAAACAGTGCAATTGACCTGGTAGTTAATGATCATTGTGTTCCTCTGTAAACAGGCTAATCTTAATGGACAATTTATGTAGTTACTTATGACCATATTGTTATTTGTCTTCATCTCATTGTTGACTTCATAACACCAATGCTATGTGCACGACGTTGGTTTTATTCATATCATATAGGTCATTATGCCATGTGCTTGTCCTGTGGTTCCTTGTGCTGCAGTTTATATTTCTGTATATCATATGAATCTGTATAATATATATGTATATAGTGGAGTTGCCAGTTTCTGGCTAGGGGATTCTTACTAATAAAAATTAATGTAAAATAGATATGTGGAAATTTGCCTTTAGGTAGTTGACTGAATTATGCATGGGTTATGCACACACATCATTCAAACTACCTTGGTAATAGAAATGAGGTCTGTGCATTACCCATGCATAATTAAACTCCTTCATGCTCTTCGGCATTTAGCCAAGAAATACCTTTTAGATTAAACCACACACACACCATCAGGCATCATTCATATTGTGGAGTTATACTTCATAATTGGATTGTCACTATTGCAACAACAGTGTACCTGCCCACCCACTGAATGAGAAGCCTGATCAAGCTTCAAAATGGTGCTGTCTGGATAGTGATATCCGCCAAGAATAAGTAACATTAGTCTTCTTCATAGGTGCAGCGTTACTTATTTGAGGTAGTGGAATGAGCTGCAGCTTGGAAAATAAGATGCAGGATATTTCAGAGACTGCTGGGACTCATTGGGGTACAAGTAAACACATGGGAAAAAGCGTGTACACCAATGCTAGGAGTTTGGTAAATAAATTTGATGAATTTGAGGTATTGCTCAAAGCATCAAAGGTGGATATTGTTGAGATATCAGAGACATAGTGTTACACAGATATAAGGAATGCAGAACTGGAATTTGGGGAGTACAACGTCTACAGAAAGGATAGATAGGATAGGCAGGGAGGAGGAGTTATGCTATTAGTTAAGAAACACATGAAATCCAAGGAAGTGAAGCCAGTCGACATCGCTGGACAGTGCAGTGTCAAGTCAGTTTGGTGTGACATAAGCATTGGGAGATCAAAATTGAGAGTAGGACTGTGCTATAGGACTAATGACTCTGATGAGTATAATAAGAAACTGTACAGGGAAATAGAGTGGGCCAGTAAATCAGACAGTCTTATAATTGGGGAATTTTAATTTCCCAGATACTGACTGGAATTTGTGGGTTGGTCACTCACACACTAGCAAGGCTTTTGGGGATTTATTGGATGATTGTTTTCTAAATCAGCATGTTCAGGAGGCAACAAGAGGGAGCAATACTCTTGATTTGATTACAGTAGTGATTCTTCATGCATTAAGAATCTGCAGATACAGGAACCACTAGGTGGCAGTGATCACAGTGTACTGAAGTGGGATTTAATCAAGGAGGTAACTATCATCAGGGGTAAAGAGAAGGGTTATTGCTTTCGTAAAGGTGATACGATGGTCTGAGACAGTATTTAAATTCTATACAGTGGGACCAACTGATGATGTTACCAACAGCAAACTCAAAATGGGAAGCATTCAAAGAACTTATCTTGGAAGCTACTAGGCTTTACATACCAACTAAGAAATATTGTTCAAGGTTCAGGCCTAAATGGATGTCAGATGAACTAATGAGACATATGGCAGAGAAGAAAAATGCATGGGAGACATATAAATTAACATGTGACACAGAAGCCTATGATAGATATAAGTTGATCTGTAACCAAGTTACAAAGGAGGTTAGGCAGGCGAAGGCAGATTACGAGATAATCTTTGGCAAGGGATGCAAAGAAAAACAGCAAAGAGTTCTTTATTTATGTAAACTCTAGAAGGAAGGGGATGAATCAGATTGGTCCACTTGATATCAATGGTTCAAATGTTCATGATCTTGCTCAGATAGCTAACAAACTAAATCAATATTTTGCATCTACATTCACACATGAGGAGTTATTCAGGAAGGGGAATGCCATAGATGAAGTAAGCACTGGCAGTGAGCTAGATTATCTTGTAATAATTGAGAGTAAAGTGGAGGAGAAATTGTTGAAGATAAATACAAGAAAGGCAGCTGGGGTGAATGGGATCTATCCAGTTATATTAAAGGAGGCAGCAAAGGAAGTAAGCAATCCATTAGCCATAATTATGAGAGCTTCCTTGGATTCAGGGGAGGTACCCGCTGACTGCAGATGTGCAAATGTAACCCCAATTCACAAAGGAGGATCAAAGGCTGACACAAGTAATTATAGACCTGTGTGTTTAACTTCTATTCCAGGAAAATTAATGGAAGCACTGGTTAAAGAAGCACTGGAGGATCATCTTAACAAGAATTCAGTTATAGCTCAGACACAGCATGGTTTTGTTAAGGGAAGGTCTTGCCTGACTAATTTGATTGGATACTATGATGTAGTCACAAAAGAATTGGATGCAGGGAATAACTTTGATATTATATATTTGGATCTTAGAAAGGTTTTTGATACTCTTTGCACATGGAAGACTGCTGCACAAATTGGAGCAGTGTGGCATTGGTGGCAAATTGTTTCAATGGATAAAGGGATGGTTGAGTGGCAGAAGACAGCGAGTGGTAATTAATGAACACTGCTCATCGTGGACTAATGTTATTAGTGGAGTCCCTCAGGGTTCAGCGTTGGGTCCATTGTTGTTTTCTGTATTTATAAATAATATTGATGATGGTATATCAAGCTTAATGTCCAAGTTTGCAGATGATACAAAGGTTGGCAGATTTGTTAAGGACGCTACTGATGCTATGCTGCTGCAACAGGATCTGGAAAGGTTGAGCAGATGGGCCGAGAGGTGGCAAATGAAGTTTAACATTGACAAATGTAAAGTACTACATATGGGAAACAGCAACCCCAGAGCAACGTATCAACTGTGTAGTACTACACTGACATTGGAAGAGAATGAAAAGGACCTGGGGGTAATTGTGCAGGCAGATGTGAAGTTCTCTGAGCAGTGCAGACGGACTGCAAGAGTAGCTCATGGTGTGTTATCAATGATATACAAGAATTTTTCTAGCAGGGATAGGGAGGTGATTATTCCCTTGTATAAGGCAATGGTCAAACTGGACCTTGAGTACTGTATACAGGTCTGGAGGCCTCATTTCAATAAGGATGTAGAGCTGCTGGAACGAGTACAGAGAAGGGCAACAAGGTTAGTGAACGGAACGAAGGGTTGCTCTTACGAAGAAAGGCTAAAGTTTTGGAAATTACAGTGTCTGGAGACTAGGCACCAGCAAGGTGATCTGATAGAGGTGTACAAATCCTTTAATGGTTTGAGCATGCTCAATGCTGATGGGATACTACCTTTTGTTCAGAATAATCACCTGAGAGGGCATAAATTCAAATTGAGGAAAGACAGATGTAGGATAGATGTGCGGAAATTTGCCTTTAGCCAGCAGGTTTTTGGTTGGTGGAACAGACTTCCATCCCTTGTTGTGGAAGTTGATAGCTTAAATAAATTTAAGGCTCAGCTGCACAGGTATTTCTATCGAACGGAGGGGTGAAGTGGAAGGGTTTTTTTTTTTTTTTTGGCTGATGCTGCATAAACTTGTTTTCTTGCATCATATGCCTCTACTAATACTAATGCTAATGCCAACCCTCCCACGGCGAGGAGGAGACACCTTGTCTCCCCTCGCCGAACCCCCCTCCTCTCTGGTAAGGCATGGGCATGCTTCACTGACCATCTGGGGGCACCTCCTCTATCGCTCCCATATTTCTGTTTTTACCCCCCAGTCTTCTGTCTCCCCTGCTACTCTATCTATATACAGCACGAACGCCCCACACAATAAATTTAACAACACTCAAAGTAATCTTTGCCAAATCTCAGCATATCTATCTACATAATATCAAACAACTCAGCGGTGTGTACGGGCATACATCGTATGTCGATGCAGATAAGCGAAATGAGTATATATATGTGTATATACACATATATATTATGATTTTTTTTATTTTTTTATTTATTTATTTTTTTTTAGGTCCTAGCCACCGAAAATATCATTAAACGAAGCGGCAGGACCTGCCAGAGTAACTGTCTACTGGGTTCCTGGTCTGCCTCCACGGGGCAAAGGTGGGGTAACGTTCAGCTCCAGCAGGGGCCCAACGGCTAAATGACCAGATGAACAATGGTGCATAACATTACACATGTACAATACCCACACACTTTTAAATCTCTGGCATTCCCAGCAAACTGGTACACCCACAATTAAAGCAACGTGGAGATGGGGGAAACCACTGGTGCCACATGACATCAATATACCTTGCACCATGTTTTTTTTTTTTTTTTTTTTTTGGTTTTTAAGGAGCATTAGCAACTAAGGCCATATTGCTCTGGGGATATGCAGTAGTCATTACCTGACCTTTCTGCATCCTCCGTATTTGGTGGTCACGGGCTCCAACCCCGGTCGAATCAAGAAGCATGTGCTACGCACTGCTGCTCCTGCCCACCTGGCTATGGAGGCACCCTTACACCATGGCAACTTGTTGTGAAGGTATTCACAATATGCGATACAGGTGACCCCGCTTAACGCTGATAATTCGATCTGTAAAAACAGAGCGCTAAGTGAATCCACGGTAAGCGAGCGCCGCATTCCCATAAGGTAACAGATGTATTTGTGAGTTGCAGTCAGTGCCATAGGATATTTCCTAATCAATAATAAACGGTAGTGAAAAGATTCACAAATGTCTGTCAAAATATTTAATATTCAAATATTTGTACATATAAAATATTCTGCTTACATACGTATATAATTATGTGGTAACTACTTACGTATCAAAATTAAACTTAAAATTCCAATTAAAATTATGAATTTAATTGATTTAAATTGATTTAATTTAATTGATGAATTTAATCATGAAAAATGTGTAGATTTTGGGTTGAAATTTGGCCCTCTTCCAAATAAAATAAAAGGGGTATTAATTTTAAATCCCCAGCAGCGTTACCACCCAACAATAAAGTCAACCGATCCTTTGCCGCTTTGAAACCTGGAATGTTTTTTTTTTTTTTCTTTCAATATGAAACTTCTTTTAGGCATTTGTTTCCACAAAAGTCCTGCTTCATCTAAGTTAAAAACTTGTTGAGAAGTATAACACATAATATCCCTCTTCAATAATTTTAACAAGTTCTCTTTTGAAAGTTTCGGCTTAATCTGCACTTGTGGCTTTTCCCTGGATTTTAAGTCTATTCAACCAGCCCTTACTAGTTTTAAATGGTTCCACATTTTTTTTTTTTTTTTTAGGTGAGTTTTCTTCAAATCATCATATTGACTAATCTCTCTCTCTCTCTCTCTCTCTCTCTCTCTCTCTCTCTCTCTCTCTCTCTCTCTCTCTCTCTCTCTCTCTCTCTCTCTCTCTCTCTCTTTTAATAATATTTAACTTAATTGAATTCTACATTGGATATTATCTTCAATAAAATTAGTTAAAGTCTTTCCATTTCAATCCTAATAGCTGGCCTAGCCCTAGTTGCTTGCAGTGGAACAGCTCTTTCCCGCTGCTAAAATTATTTTTTTTTATAATAATTGTTCTTACGGTTAAACTTGCAAGTCCTAAATTATGGCACACATCCGCTTATCTTTGACTGGAATCGATTCGCTTCAAAACGTCTAATTTGATTTTAAAATTCAGTCTTTTTCTTACATTTATAGTCTTCGTACTGTGCTCAGACGTTGTTGCTTTTTCATTCTTATCGGCCATTATTAACTTTTCGAAAATGTAATTGCGTTGGTTGCATTAATTATGATACAATGTTCAAGTAAACTGTCCGTTTCGCACGATCTAATACGGTACTGAGTGATGACTAGACTTCGGATAAATGCATATAACGCAAATATTACAAGCAATATACTTGATAATTTTTTAAAATGTTGATCTTGGAACTACGTAACAAGTCACTGTACTGCAATTAAATTAGCGTGCGAGAAAATTTCACTGAGCGTGGGAAAAATTCTCAAGTCGGCGTGGGAAACGTTTTAATGCCGTTTTGGTTATAGTGATCTGTGACAGCATTATAGTCAGATAGAGGTTATAATATAAGAACGGCGTTATAGTAAGATAAGGGTTATAATATAAGAACAGATAGTGAATCGGCATAAAGCGAACCGCCTTATAATGGAGACCTGCTGTATAATTAAAATGATGCATTCAAATTACCTTGGTAGTAGAAATGATGTGTATGCATTACCCATGCATAATTAAACTCCTTTAATATTAATTACTGTCAATTTCAATGTTTTTATTATAATATTCAATCTTTTTGTAAAAGAATAAGAGAAGTTTACCTCAATATGATACGTAGAACACTTCATTATGATACTCTCCAGAAATTAAAACGAAAACAATTAAAAAATCGAAAATCTTACATTACACCAAGAAATAATTAAAAATCAATTGAACCCAATTAAAAATCAATTTAAAACAATTAAAAATTAAGTAAAAAATTAATTTGAGAAAAAAATAGCAAAACGATTTTCCTTCCTGAAGCCGACAACGCTTTCCAATCATATATCGTGATCACAGGAATGAAAATTACCAAATAGGAGGGAGCATGAAACTTAAATAGAGATTATTTGTCTTTCCGCATATGCGTAAAAGACCATGAATCAGAGATTAGATATGGATGGCAAACGTTAACAGAATTCTCATGTAATTTAATTTCGACGGTTTCTGCAATTAATAGTCTCATATAATTACACTGGACACTAAGTATTTTGGCTTCGTTAAATAAAAAAGTATGTTTTTGATTAACGGCATGAAAGGCTAATTCTGACGCTGCTGAATGAACAAACTGAGGCCACGTGTTAATTAACACGAAAATTCAGAGGAAACCTCATAGAACCTTGGTAAGATGAGCCAAAATCACTGCAGGAAATGTTGTATACCAGGTCATTTATTTGTGTTGTGAACAAGGAAAGGACTGAGTGGGACTAACCACCCCTCCCTTCCTATCCTGTCTATCCTTTCTCCCCTCAACGTGGGCACCTGTACATGGTGAGGGGACCTCCCAGTGATGCTGCTGGTTTTCCAGATTAGCATCACTGGGATCTAATGCCCATACCTTGATTCCAGGGTTACATCATTGGAATTCGGCATGTGCAGCCATGTGCCGCAACCAGTGGAATTCGGAAAGGGGGATCCTGGTGGTTGAGGTGCCCAGCCTTAATACACCACTTTGGCCCCTGCTTCGACAAGACGGGTGGTCCCGGACCGGCCCTACTGGGATCAATCGGCGGGTGGTTCTTACTGCTAAGGTCAGCTGGGTAAAGCCTCACCCACCACGGAGCCCTACGAGGGCACGCCCACTCGTGAACTAGCAGGTACTTAGGGCATCGGATTTTTTTTATCTTACTCATATGAGTAATTTAAATTCCATTTCTTCTTCAGGGGCCCCAACAAGGCTCCTACCTAATCGAGATGAAACAACAGAAAACACCTCTGCAAAAAGAGCCAGAACTGAGGAAACACCACCATCAGTGACACCGCTTTTCCTCATTCTCCATTCCACCGGGAGCAGTCAATTGGAAAGATGTCACCCTTCTTTATCCAGAAAGGATTAGAAGGGTTGGCAGGATCACCCAAATCTGTAAAATGACTGCATTCTGGCGACCTTTTAGTCGAAGCTATAAATATAATACAGGCGGAAAAAATACTGAAAGCCACATCAATAGGGGGAATACCTATCACCGTAACCCCCCACAAAACTTTGAACTCTTCACAAGGTGTCATTTCAGAGTGGGACCGTCTTCATGTCTCTGAAGAAGAGATCTGCTCTGAATTGAAGGAACAAGGAGTGATGGCTGTCAAAAGAATATCAATGCTAAACGATGGGAATCTCATCCCTACCCGAGTTCTCATCCTAACATTTAACACCCCTCGGCCTCCAAGTTCTATCAAGGCAGGGTACTTAAACTGCCCATTGAGGATTTATATTCCAAACCCACTGAGGTGTTTCAAATGGCAAAAATACGGCCACTCACAAACAACTTGTCGTGGTAACCCTGCCTGCGCTCGATGTGGTGCGAAAGATGATGAGAGCAAGGAATGTTTAGCTTCCAAACCGATCTGTGTAAATTGCCAACTAGAGCATCCTGCCTATTCCAGAGCATGCCAGAGGTGGAAGGATAAAAAAGAGATCCAAAAACTGAAAACAGAGCTGAATATTTCCTACTCAGAGGCTAGAAAACGCATTCAACCAATAAATAGCGGGAAGCTTTCATATGCTCAGAAGGTTTCTGTGAAGTGCACTATCAGTACACAAACAGAGATGGCTGTACCACCAAGAGAGTCATTCACTCTGAATTCACGCTATTTATTGAGTTCACAAAAGCCCACCAAAAAAACACAGTCAGTTGGATATGATACTGCCATGGGGGATGTCTTTGTATGTGCGTGATGTAAGGAGTGTGAGGAAATCAGGTGACAACTCAGAGTTGTTATGGGCCTATATGAGAGTTGAAGAACAGGGTGGATGCCCTCGAAGGATTAAAAGTGAGGGGCCCATCAAGCTCTCAGCTGCCCACACCAACGCCAGAGCTTGCACTTGGGCACACGCAACACAGCATCAGCCCCCAAGGCAGAATGCGCTGGTCCCAAAGGAACTAGTAGCTGTTGGTGACTCTATTGTCAGGGAAACGGGAAACATGTTTTGTAAAAAGGATGTCTGCGTGGGTAGCACAGTGGTATCATCACCGTCCTCCCCACACCGGGTAGAAAAGGCCCGGGTTCGAATCCCGTCGATGACGTGAGGAACTTTAGTGGGCTTTTTTCACTCCGTGGCTGAGTTAGTCGGTCTCAGGGAGTAGATAGCAAGGCTTTTTCCCTCAGAAACTGAGGTTTTTTCGTCCAGCAAAACAGGCGAATCGACCAGAGAACACACGCAATTTACAGACACGAATACGGGTTAGTGTAATCATTTACGGGTAACCCTAATATAATAATATGATTTTTTTTTTTTTTTTTTTTTTTGTAAAAAGGATAGGTGGAACATGACCAGGGTATGTCTGCCAGGGGCAAAAGGTTGATGACGTTGTAGAGCAGATATCATCTTTTAAGGGAACAAAAGGTAGTTGTGCACATTGGCACTAATGATTTTAAGAGCAGGAGACCGGCAGAATTACTTAACAAGTACAGGTCACCGTAGAAAAAAAGCCATGAATTAAGTTTGAATTTGAAAGTGTCTGCAATTCTGCCCAGACATGATCCGAGGGAGTATACGACGAGAGCCCTGTCCATCAATTCAGCCCTGGAAAGATTATGCAAGGCTCAAAGGGTAGAATTTTTTTCAGCCTGGTCTGTACTTGTTAACAGGAGAGACTGCTTCTACAGGGATGGGATACACTTAAATAGAAAGGGTGCGAGAATGTTTGCTGATGCTATCGAGGCAGTGTTAGGTGGATCGGAAAACTGCTAGATTGGGAGATACAAGGACTAATAGATTAACAGTAGCCACTGGCAGAGGTGAAAGTGATTATTCCACTGCATCTATTGGAATGAGCAGCAGATTGGAAAATAAGATGCAGGATATTTCAGAGACTGCTGGGAGCCATTGGGCACTTTTTACAAGTTACCAGTCTTATCTTTTTATATTTTAACCTTTCCCTGGCACACTAACCTTGCTGTTTTTTCACCACAAAAAAATCAAAATCAAATCTATCCTTTCTGTTCACATTGTACACCTCAAATTCCAATGCTACATCCCTTCTTCTCTGCATTATCTCTTATATCTGTATGACACCATGTCTCTAATATCTCAAAAGTATCCACCTTTGATGTCTTGACCAGCACTTCAAATTCATGAAATCTTCACTAAAATTAATACAAATATAATAACCTTAAAATAAAATTAAAATTAAGGTAAACTTCAGCTGTAACTTCCTATATTTGTTACATAGTTCAATGTTCTATGAGTTGTAGTGTTATTACCATGATTGGCTCTTATAATAAAGTTATTTTTGAAACATACTTAGCACATGGTATTATTATTAGTTTTTTCCTTCCTTTCTTTGATTCTTGTTTGTTTCTTCAGTTCAAGACCACCACTTGGTTTCTTCATTATGTTTTAATTTACACTATTTTTTTCTTTTAATTAATCATTTGATTTTGATTTAATTATTTATGTTAAATCTGTTTCCTGTGATTTACTTTAATTTAATGTTGATTGGCATTCAATTTAATGTTGATTGGCATTCAATTTAATGTTGATTGGCATATTTGTATTTTGTTTAGACCTGTTGACTGGCTAGGTCAACACTTAAATTTGTACTGTATTTTGTTTTACATTTGCTGATTTGACCTAAAGATGGCAGTTGCTATCCCATACTTTATAAGTTTGAGTTGTATGATTATTTTCTGCTCTATTTGCTGATTCAGATCATATAGGTCTTATAGGGTATCTAACCTTTTGCTGAATAGCAGACAATGACTGAAATATAATCCTCTTTGGAGCTCACAAGTGTTGATGTCCCTTTGAAGAGATATTGCTTGTAAGTTCCTTATTTATCTAATTATATTTTATATAATTTTATCTAATTATCTATTTATTGTAAACGTAATAAGCATTCTTTAGTCGGTTCAGGCATAGATTTCCTTCTATTGGGTAATCTGTTTGCACTGTTGATGAGTGTTGCATTATCCTTTCTTATTTTTATTTAATTTTGTGGCTTGATAAAAAGGAGAAGAAATGCATCTTAACTTCAGCAATACTTTGTTATATTTCTTACATGGTTTAGCATTAGAAATGTACAACTGTATCTCCAATTCACAAAGAGGGATTGTTGTTGTTGTTGTTGTTGTTTTGGTTTTTAGGAGCATTAGCAACTAAGGCCATATTGCTCCAGGGATATGCAGTGGTCATTCCCTAATCCTTTCCGCATCCTCCGTATTTGGTGGTCACGGGCTTGAAATCCGGTCTAATCAAGAAAGAGTGTGCTACGCACTGCTGCTCCAGCCCACCTGGCTATGGAGGCACCACAAAGAGGGATCAAAGGGTAACACCAGTAATTACACACCTTTTAGTTTAACTTCTGTTCCAGGGAAAATAACGGAGTCACTGGAAAGAAGCATTGCAGGATCATTTACACAAGACTGCAGTAATAATTCAGATGCAACATCGGTTTTTAAGAGGAATCTTGTCTGACAAATTTGATTGGATATTATGATGTGGTCACAAAGAAACTGGATGTAAAAAATAATTTTGATATCATATACATGTACTTGGATTTCAGGAAAGCTTTTGATACCGTTGCACGTGGAAGACTACTTTTCAAATTGGAGCAGTATGGCATTAAGGGCAAGTTACTACAATGGATAAAAGGATGGTTGAGTGGGAAAAGACAGAGAGTGGTAATCAATAGACACAGCTCTTTGTGAACTAATGTAATTAATGGAGTCCCCCAGGATTCGGTGCTCCATTGTTATTTTGCAAATTTATCAATGATATTGATGAAGGTATATCAAGTTTGCAGATGATACAAAGGGTGGCAGGGTTGTTAATGACAGTAATAACAGTATGCTATTGCAACAGGTTCTAGACAAGTTGGGCAGACTGAAGTTTAACATTGACAAATGCAAAGTACTGCATATGAGTAGCAGTAATCCCAGAGAAATGTACCAACCGTGTGATACTACACTCAGGGTAGTGGAGAATGAAAAAGACCTGGGGGTAATTGTGCAGTCAGATATGAAGTTTTCTGAGCAGTGCAGACATGCTGCCTGACCACCTCATTGGGTCTTGTCAATGATATAAAGGAATGTTGCTAGCAGGGATAAGGAGGTGATTATCCCTTTGTATAATGCAATGGTCAGACCACACCTTGAGTATTGCATACAGGTCTGGAAGCCTCATTTTAGGAAAGAATGAGAGTTGCTAGAACGAGTACAGAGAAGGGCAACAAGACTGGTGAGGGGAACAAAGGGGAAGTCTTACCAAGAATGAAGCTTTGCAAATTGCAGCATCTGGAGACTAGGCACCTGTGAGGTGATCTCATTGACGTGTATAAGAACTTGAATGGTTTGAGCAGGTTCAATGCTGACAGGATTCTTTCTCTTGCTCAGATTATGAACCGGAGGAAGCATAAACTCAAATTGAGAAAAGATAGTTGTAGAATAGATGTGCAAAAATTTGCCTTTAGCCAGCGAATAGTCGATTGCTGCAACAAACTTCCATCTGTAGTTGTGCAAGTTGATAGCATAAAACTTTTGGTGTGAAGGGATGGGTGAAATTTTTTTTTTTTTTTTGACTGATGCTGTATAAGGTTGCTTTCTTGCATTATATGCCTATGCTAACACTAATGCTAATTTTCTGTTTTCCTAAGCAGTAATGATATTACCATGTTGGTCCTATAGTAAACCATATAGGACCATATAGGTCTGTACATAAACTAACATTTAGTACTCTATATTCTTGCTTATGTTTTGGTGATGTAGTGGAGAGTGCTGCAGTCTCACATTTTGTATCCCACAAGGTAAACAAACAGCCTTAAAATATATACTGTTCATAGACACAATTTATAATGATGCCTTAGTTACTTAGAAAGAAATTCTAAACAAGCCAACCTTACCTTTAATGAATCCTAATGTTTCTTGTAACGTAAAAATCCTTCCTACTTTCAGGAAAGAAGTCTGGAGTCAAAAGGTTATGAACAAGAAAGAAATCAACAAATTCTAAATGGTAAGGCATACAGTTTAGGTTTACATATATCTGTCCAACAATTCGTTAGTCAGTAATGTGATTAATTGAGGGACAGTGAATATAATGATATAAAAATATCCAAAATATAATTATTTATTGCCTGTTAAAGCTCAGCATTATATACATAGTTTCATATACACTGTATTTTTAGCCTCTTTATTTTTAGAGGGGAAGGGAACTGCAAGAAACTACTTGTACTCTTGACAAAATATGAAATTCATTCAAATATTTCTTACAATAATTGAAAAATAAACACATATCATAAATATCTGTGTTTCATAACTTTAAAACCAAATTGTTCAGGGCACCTCCGTAGCCAAGTGGGCAAGAGCAGCAGTGCATAGCACACGCTTCTTGATTAGACTGGGGTTCAAGCTCGTGACCACCTGCTGCGGAAAGGTCAGGGAATGACCCCCGCATATCCCTGGAGCAATATGTCCTTAGTTACTAATTCTCCTAAAAACCAAATAACAACAACAGGGTGGACAGTTTATTCAAAAATAAAGGCAATTGATGAATTTATTAAGTTATATTAAAGGAGGCAGCAAAGGAAGTAAGCAAATCCTTAGCCATAATTATGAGAGCTTCCTTGGACTCAGGGGAGGTACCCATAGACTGGAGATGTGCAAATGTGACCCCAATTCACAAAGGAGGATCAAAGGCTGACACAAGTAATTATAGACCTGTGAGCTTAACTTCTGTTCCAGGAAAATTAATGGAGGCACTGGTTAAAGAAGCACTGCAGGATCATTTAGACAAGACTTCAGTTTTGCTCAGACACAGCATGGTTTTGTTAAGGGGAAGTCTTGCCTGACCAACTTGATTGGATACTATGATGCAGTCACAAAAGAACTGGATGCAGGGAATAACTTTGATATTATATACTTGGATCTTAGAAAGGCGTTTGATACTGTTGCACATGGAAGACTGCTACACAAATTGGAGCAGTGTGACATTGGAGGCAAATTGCTGCTATGGATAAAGGGGTGGTTGAGGGGGAGAAGACAGAGAGTGGTAATCAATGGACACTGCTCATCGTGGACTGATGTTATTAGTGGAGTTCCTCAGGGCTCAGTGTTGGGTCCATTATTGTTTTCTGTATTTATAAATGATATTGATGATGGTATATCGGGCTTAATGTCCAAGTTTGCAGACTCTATGCTGACACTATGCTGCTGCAGCAGGATCTGGATAGGTTGAGCAGATGGGCTGAGAGGTGGCAAATGAAGTTTAACATTGACAAATGTAAAGTACTACACATGGGAAACAGCAACCCCAGAGCAACATATCAACTCTGTGGTACTACACTGACAGTGGTAGAGAATGAAAGGGACTTGGGGGTGGTTGTCAGGCAGATATGAAGTTCTCTGAGCAGTGCAGACGGGCTGCAAGAGTAGCTCATGGAGTATTGTCAATGATATACAGGAATTTTTCCAGCAGGGATAAGGAGGTGATTATTCCATTGTATAAAGCGATGGTCAGGCCACACCTAGAGTACTGTATACAGGTCTGGAGGCCTCATTTCAAGAAGGATGTAGAGCTGCTGGAACGAGTACAGAGAAGGGCAACAAGATTAGTGAATGGAACAAAGGGGTGCTCTTACGAAGAAAGGCTTAAGTTTTGCAAATTACAGTGTCTGGCGACTGGGCACCAGCGAGGTGATCTGATAGAGGTGTATAAAGCCTTGAATGGTTTAAGAATGCTCAATGCTGATGGGATTCTTCCTCTAGCTCAGAAAAATCACCTGAGAGGGCATAAATTCAAATTGAGGAAAGACAGATGTAGGATAGACGGGCGGAAATTTGCCTTTAGCCAGCGGGTGGTTGGTTGGTGGAACAGACTTCCATCCCTTGTGGTGGAGGTTGATAGCCTAAATAAGTTTAAGGCTCAGCTGGACAGGTATTTTGAACGAACAGAGGGGTGAAGTGGAAGTGGGTTTTTTTTTTGGCTGATGCTGCATAAGCTTGCTTTCTTGCATCAAATGCCTCTACTAATGCTAATGCTAATTTCAGTGATATGCATTTTCACCATAATTTTGAACTTGTGTGTGCTCTCCACATGAAGTAATCCATTTTCATTTTAAAATATCATACAGTCTCTCAATAGTTCTGGTTGTTTGTAAAACTGCTTGTGCTCAGTATGATTACTGATACATTCTTTTTTTTTTTTAGAATGGATGAGAGTACAAGATAAAATAGATTCATTGGTGCTTATGTTTTGTATGATCCAGAAGGTGGTTTGGATTTAGTTTAAAACAGACACTTAACCCTGGAATGCTACCTGGGGGGGGGGGGTCTTGAAGTATCCTGCTGATATATTTTAGTTTTTTTTTGTAGTTGTTGGCGCATCGGCTTCTGTGGCCATAATGCACCTCCCAAGGTTTTTGCAGTACTTTGATCCAAGCCATATCTTAGTTTAAACACTCCTAGCTATATTGCACTAGAGAAGCAAGTGTCCTTGTAGTTTCAACCTTTAGTTAGCAGGTTGCGATAAGCTTGTGAAGAGATCACTAGCTATTGAAGTAGAAAGCAGAATTTGGGAACCCCAGTACTCTTGTGTAATAATAGTGCAAGGTAACATTTTAATATTTTTTAACACTGTTCTCTTATTGTCATCCAAACAAAAAAATTTAAACTTGCATTGCTGTTATCATCAATGCACCCTAAAGGTGACAAACCGAATATAGTTCAACTGAAACAATAGAGTATTATGACTATGCTAGAGGAGGAGATGATGTGTTAGACTTGTGTGTGCCACTTTTAGATATGCTCCAGAAAAATGAACCACTGGCCTTTGCAGTTTTTTTTATAATTTGCTTGGCATAGCAGGAATCAATGTTCTTGTCCCAATAAAAGAATCAAAAAATCAGAACGAGAAAGAATTTGGGGATAGACGATCTTTCCTAAAAGCCCTAGCTCGGGAACTTGTAAAGCCACGGATTTTAGCTTGCCTGGAAGCCCCATGTTTGCAGTCACCACTCCAATGCTAGCAGATGCACCACCTACTAGGATTCAAAATCCTGATTGATCAGCAGGAAGATATGCATCTTTCCAGAGGAATAAGGACTGCAAAAGTCACGCTCATTGCAAACTGTGCCAGAAGTTTGCAATGAGCAAACTTCTGGCACAGTAATTATAGTAATTATAGACCTGTGAGCTTAACTTCTGTTCCAGGAAAATTAATGGAGGCACTGGTTAAAGAAGCACTGCAGGATCATTTAGACAAGACTTCTGTTATAGCTCAGACACAGCATGGTTTTGTTAAGGGGAAGTCTTGCCTGACCAACTTGATTGGATACTATGATGCAGTCACAAAAGAACTGGATGCAGGGAATAACTTTGATATTATATACTTGGATCTTAGAAAGGCTTTTGATACTGTTGCACATGGAAGACTGCTACACAAATTGGAGCAGTGTGACATTGGAGGCAAATTGCTGCTATGGATAAAGGGGTGGTTGAGGGGGAGAAGACAGAGAGTGGTAATCAATGGACACTGCTCATCGTGGACTGATGTTATTAGTGGAGTCCCTCAGGGCTCAGTGTTGGGTCCATTATTGTTTTCTGTATTTATAAATGATATTGATGATGGTATATCGGGCTTAATGTCCAAGTTTGCAGACGATACAAAGGTTGGCAGGGTTGTCAAGGACACTACTGACACTATGCTGCTGCAACAGGATCTGGAAAGGTTGAGCAGATGGGCTGAGAGGTGGCAAATGAAGTTTAACATTGACAAATGTAAAGTACTACACATGGGAAACAGCAACCCCAGAGCAACGCATCAACTCTGTGGTACAACACTGACAGTGGTAGAGAATGAAAGAGACTTGGGGGTGGTTGTGCAGGCAGATATGAAGTTCTCTGAGCAGTGCAGACGGGCTGCAAGAGTAGCTCATGGAGTATTGTCAATGATATACAGGAATTTTTCTAGCAGGGATAAGGAGGTGATTATTCCATTGTATAAGGCGATGGTCAGGCCACACCTAGAGTACTGTATACAGGTCTGGAGGCCTCATTTCAAGAAGGATGTAGAGCTGCTGGAACGAGTACAGAGAAGGGCAACAAGATTAGTGAATGGAACAAAGGGGTGCTCTTACGAAGAAAGGCTTAAGTTTTGCAAATTACAGGGTCTGGAGACTAGGCACCAGCGAGGTGATCTGATAGAGGTGTATAAAGCCTTGAATGGTTTAAGCATGCTCAATGCTGATGGGATTCTTCCTCTAGCTCAGAAAAATCACCTGAGAGGGCATAAATTCAAATTGAGGAAAGACAGATGTAGGATAGACGTGCAGAAATTTGCCTTTAGCCAGCAGGTGGTTGGTTGGTGGAACAGACTTCCATCCCTTGTGGTGGAGGTTGATAGCCTAAATAAGTTTAAGGCTCAGCTGGACAGGTATTTTGAACGAACAGAGGGGTGAAGTGGAAGTGGTTTTTTTTTTTTTTTTTTTTGGCTGATGCTGCATAAGCTTGCTTTCTTGCATCAAATGCCTCTACTAATGCTAATGCTAATGCTAATGCTAAGTTCATCTGCTCAGAACATCAAAAAATATATATATGTTCTGAATGTGTTAATTGAATTTAATTTCTAGGTTTTTTTGTAAATAAAATGTTTATATTTTAATATCACCAGGATTTAAAGTTTTAATTAAAATATTTTCAGCAAGTAGTGTGTTTTGTTTTTTAATTGGGGTACCAGTACCCCAGATAACAACGGTATAAGTTTTTGATAGGTGTACAATTACAGGGTTAAGAATTACTAATAGTGGGATTTTCAAGGACATAGTATTTTTTGTTACTCCTGGGGTTGTCAGTCTACCTCCTATGTTAAAAGAAATTGTGGAATATGGAATGGGCACTCTAGTGAAAAGAAGACCTGCTAATCATCAGACCACTGCAGTGGCACTGGCTGGAGCCATATTCTTAGTGATAATGACCTTCGTTTAGGTAAAGACTACTACCTCTCTAAAAAAATTGGAATTCAGAATGCTGGATTTAAATTAAGACACAGTCTACCTTTTTTTTTTATTTATTTTATTCAGTAAGATGTGAATTGATATTTCCTAATATATATATCTAGAAGATGTCGATTGAAATATCCCTGAATATTTCCGAGTAACTGAAATATTCAGTATAATAAAATTTATTTCTGCCCCCCTGCCAATTTATTAGGTATTTTATGTCAAATTATTAATTTTAATGAATATTATTCTAACAAAAATATCAGTACAGTGCAAAAAAAAATTGTAATGCCATGGACTGCCAACTTCTGCAGTTTTATGGCTTACCTAAGGTTCACAAGCAAGGCATTCTTCTCCAGCCTATTGTGTTCTGCTACAATATGCCTACATATGAGGCAATGAGTCCATTCGCTTAATTAAAGAACTTTCAATCGCTGACAGCAAGATTATGATGTTGGTCGATGTCGTGTCCCTGTTTACATCGATTCCAGTCCAATAGGCCGTTAACTGCACCAAGTGACTTCTGGAGAATGACTCAAACCTACCGAGCAGAACATCGCTATCCACAGAGAACATCTGTACTGCCCTCAATCTATGTTTGTCAGGCAGTGTCATTACCTTCAGGGATTCCCTGTACAAGCAGGTACATGCGACAGCTATGGGTGCCCCTGTCAGCTCTGTCATGGCCAATATTGCTATGGAGGAATTACAGAAACAAATATTCCTGAGCCGGCCTGTACCTATTACAGTATGGTGCAGATATGTCTATGACATCTTCACCGTCATCCCACATAGTTGGCGCCTCCGTAGCCAGGTGGAAAGGAGCAGCAGTGCGTAGCACACGCTTCTTGATTAGACCGGGGTTTGAGCCCGTCACCACCAAATATGGAGGATGCGGAAAGGCCAGGGAATGACCACCGCATATCCCAGAGCAATATGGCCTTAGTTGCTAATGCTCCTAAAAACCAAATAACAACAACCCACGTAGTTCAGAGGCAACACTGAACCACGTGGGATGACAAGTATTAGAATACCTCAATTCTTTATCACTATTCATCCAGTTCACTTTAGAACTAGAAGTGGACAGGTCCCTTCCATTCTTAGATGTTCTAATGAAGCAAGTGGGCATACACCTGGAAACTTCAGTATACTGTAAGCCAATGTGGTGCAGGCCACACCCCTTGTTATCTCAACAGCATAGCATGCACTCTATTCTCCCGAGCTTGGAGCCATTCCAGCTCAGAGAAAGCTAGATGTACAGAGATTTCCAGAGTAAAAACTGACCTGGTCAATTGTGGTTACCCAACCCATATATTAGACAAGTGCTTACTACAAGTGTAAGAGATTAGAACCCGCCCAAGGCTATCATCCCCACATGACAATATGCCTACCGCCATTATTCCCTACTATCCAGGCATGTCAGACCAGATCTCGAAAATCCTCGTATAAATCTTCGGGAATACCACATAAAATGCATACAATTACCTGGTAGGAGCTTACGTTCTCATGTTTTCAACATGTAAACTCCAATCACCCCTCTTTTGCGTAGCAGAGTGGTATACTGCGTCTGGAGACTAGGCACCGGCAAGGTGATCTGATAAAGGTGTATAAAGCCTTGAATGGTTTGAGCATGCTCAATGCTGATGGGATTCTGCCTCTTGCTCAGAATAATCACCTGAGAGGGCATAAATTCAAATTGAGGAAAGACAGATGTAGGATAGATGTCCGGAAATTTGTCTTTAGCCAGCGGGTAGTTGGTTGGTGGAACAGACTTCTACCTTCCTTTGTTGTTAGCATTAGCATTAGCATTAGTAGAGGCATATGATGCAAGAAAGCAAGCTTATTCAGCATCAGCCAAAAAAAAACACACCACTCCATTTCACCCCTCCGTTCGCTCGAAATACCTGTCCAGTTGAGCCTTAAATTTGTTTAGGCTATCAACTTCAACAACAAGTGATGGAAGTCAGTTCCACCAACCAACCACCCACTGGCCAAAGGCAAATTTCCGCACATCTATCCGACATCCGTCCTTCCTCAATTTGAATTTATGCCCTCTGAGCTGATTATTCTGAGCAAGATGAAGAATCCCATTGGCATTGAGCATGCTAAAATCATTCAAAGCCTTATACACCTCTATCAGATCACCTCGCCGGTGCCTAGTCTCCAGACTCTGTAATTTGCAAAACTTAAGCCTTTCTTCGTAAGAGCAACCCTTTGCTCCATTCACTAATCTTGTTGCCCTTCTCTGTACCCGTTCCAGCAGCTCTACATCCTTCTTGAAATGAGGCCTCCAGACCTGTATACAGTACTCAAGATGTGGCCTAACCATTGCCTTATACAAGGGAATAATCACCTCCTTATCCCTGCTAGAAAAATTCCTGTATATCATTGACAAGACACCATGAGCAACTCTTGCAGCTCGTCTGCACTGCTCAGAGAACTTCATATCTGCCTGCACAATTACCCCCAGGTCCTTTTCATTCTCCACCACTGTCAGTGTAGTACCGCAGAGTTGATACGTTGCTCTGGGGTTACTGTTTCCCATATGTAGTACTTTACATTTGTCAATGTTAAACTTCATTTGCCACCTCTCAGCCCATCTGTTCAACCTTTCCAGATCCTGTTGCAGCAGCATAGCGTCAGTGGTGTCCTTAACAACCCTGCCAACCTTTGTATCATCTGCAAATTTGGACATTAAACTTGATATCCCATCATCAATATCATTCATAAACACCGAAAACAACAACGGACCCAACGCTGAACCCTGAGGAACTCCACTAATAACATTAGTCCACGTTGAGTAGTGTCCATTGATTACCACTCTCTGTCTTCTGCCACTCAACCATCCCCTTATCCATAGCAGCAATTTGCCTCCAATGCCACACTGCTCCAATTTGTGCAGCAGTCTTCCATGTGCAACAGTATCAAAAGCCTTTCTAAGATCCAAATATATAATATCAAAGTTATTCCCTGCATCCAGTTCTTTTGTGACTACATCATAGTATCCAATCAAATTGGTCATCCAAGACCTGCCCTTAACAAAACCATGCTGCGTCTGAGCTATAACTGAATTCTTGTCTAGATGATCCTGCAGTGCTTCTTTAACCAGTGCCTCCATTAATTTACCTGGAACAAAAGTTAAACTAACAGGTCTATAATTACTTGTGTCAGCCTTTGATCCTCCTTTGTGAATTGGGGTTACATTTGCACATCTCCAGTCTAAGGTTACCTCCCCTGAGTCCAAAGAAGCTCTCATAATTATGGATAGGGGTTTGCTTACCTCCTTTGCTGCCTCCTTTAATATAACTGGATAGATCTCGTCCACCCCAGGTGCCTTTTTTATGTTTATCCTCAACAATCTCTCCTCCACTTTCCTCTCAGTTATTACAAAATCATCCAGCTCACTGCCAATGTTTACTTTACCTACATCATTCTCCTTCCTGAATAACTCTTCATGCGTGAATGTAGATGCAAAATACTCGTTTAGATTGTTAGCCACCTGAGCAGGATCCTCAACTGTTGAACCATCAATATCCAGTGGACCAATCTGATTCATCCCTTTCCTTCTTGAGTTTATATAGGTAAAGAACTCTTTTCTGTTTTTCTTTGCATGCTTTGCCAAGGATTTTTCGTAGTCTGCCTTTGCCTGCCTAATCTCCTTTGTGACTTGGTTACAGACCAACTTATATCTATCATAGGCTTCCATGTCACCCATTAATTTGTATGTATTCCATGCATTTTTCTTCTCTGCCACATGTCTCATTAGTTCATCTGACAACCATTTAGGCCTAAACCTTGAACAATATTTCTTAGTTGGTATGTAAAGCCTGGTAGCCTCCAAGATTAGTTTCTTGAATGCTTCCCATTTTGAGTTTGCTGTTGGTAACATCATCAGTTGGTCCCACTGTATAGAATTTAAATACTGTCTCAGACCATCATAGTCGCCTTTACGAAAACAAAAACCCTTCCCTTTACCTCTGATGGTAGTTACCTCCTTGAGTAAATCCCACTTCAACACACTGTGATCACTGCCACCTAGTGGTTCATTTATCTGCAGATTCTTAATGCATGAAGAATCACTACTGATAATCAGATCAAGAGTATTGCTCCCTCTTGTTGCCTCACGAACATGCTGATGTAGAAAACAATCATCCAATAAATCCACAAAAGCCTTGCTAGTGTGTGAGTGACCAACCCACAAATTCCAGTCAATATCTGGGAAATTAAAATCCCCCATTATAAGACTCTCTGATTTACTGGCCCACTCTATTTCCCTGTACAATATCTTATTATACTCATCAGAGTCATTAGGCCTATAGCACACTCCTACTCTCAATTTTGATTTCCCTATGATTATGTCACACCAAACTGACTCGACACTGCCCTGTCCATCGATGTCGACTGGCTTCACTTCCTTGGACTTTATGTGTTTCTTAACTAATAGCATAACCCCTCCTCCCCTCCTGTCCTGTCTATCCTTTCTATACACATTGTATTCCCCAAATTCCAGTTCCGCATTCCTTATATCTGTGTGACACCACGTCTCTGAAATCCCCACAATATCTGCCTTTGATGTTTTGAGCAATACCTCAAATTCATCAAATTTATTTACCAAACTCCTAGCATTGGTGTACATGCAGGTATACATGGACCTGTTTCTATTCTTGGTGATTGGAGTTTTCAACATGAAAACTCCAATCACCCCTCTTTTGCGTAGCAGAGTGGTATACTGTGTCTGGAGACTAGGCACCGGCAAGGTGATCTGATAGAGGTGTATAAAGCCTTGAATGGTTTGAGCATGCTCAATGCTGATGGGATTCTGCCTCTTGCTCAGAATAATCACCTGAGATTGCATAAATTCAAATTGAGGAAAGACAGATGTAGGATAGATGTCCGGAAATTTGTCTTTAGCCAGCGGGTAGTTGGTTGGTGGAACAGACTTCTACCTTCCTTTGTTGTGGAAGTTGATAGTCTAAATAAATTTAAGGCTCAGCTGGACAGGTATTTCGAACGAACGGAGGGGTGAAATGGAATTTTTATTTTTTTTTCTGGCTGATGCTGCATAAGCTTGCTTTCTTGCAACATATGCCTCTGCTAATGCTAATGCTAACTTGTAAAGATTGTGGCTATATAGGGGAGAGCTCAAGACGCCTGCAAGACCGCCTTGCAGAGCATGGCAGATCATTCCCCTTGGTGACACTGACCACTCCGCAATCGCGGAACATTTCTGGTCGACCCACTATGACCTTATCCCTAAATGCAATTACGAAATGGTCGACCAATCCCTGCACTTCCTCCACCGCCTTTGGCTAGAATCATTGAACATATTATGCAATTCAAAAACCTTGAATGGCTGCAAGGGCAGGAGGCTACACCCTATCTTGTAGTTTTCTCTAGTTTTCAACATGAAAAATCCAATCACCCCTTTTTTGCGTAGCAGAGTGGTATAAGCACAACTTGCAAAGATTGTGGCTATATAGGGAAGAGCTCGAGACGCCTTCAAGACTGCTTTGCAGAGCATGGCAGATCATTCCCCTTGGTGACACTGACCACTCCGCAATCGCGGAACATTTCTGGTCGGCCCACTATGACCTTATCCCTAAATGCAATTACGAAGTGGTCGACCAATCCCAGCACTTCCTCCACCGTCTTTGGCTAGAATCGTTGAACATATTATGCAATTCAAAAACCTTGAATGGCTGCAAGGGCAGGAAGCTACACCCTATCTTGGAATCAACAGTCTTGATAAACGCTGGCAGCAAACCCACACAAGTCGGTGTACCAACAATGAATGCCAATCTAGCAGATGAATGTTCAATCTCGCAGCCATGCATGCATCAGAGCACCGCCAGCCCTTGTATCTATTAAAATTTTATCTCTAACGTTCATATTCTGTTATAATCTGTATACATTTGCTGAGGAAGGGATCCATTTGCTCTGAAAGCTTCATCCTTTGTCATTAAAATTCTAATTACTGGATATATACTGTATTATTTTGTTCTCTGGTCCAGTGTGGGTTGGCAGATCGACTGTATTTAGCAATCAGGGTTTTGAGCCCCTGGTCTATTTTTCCCTCAACATGATTTGTTAAGAAGACCTCCGTCCTACAGTGAATTGACAATGGCTGCAGACTTATATTATATTTATTATATACCCATATATATATATATATATATAATTTTTTTTTTTTGTGAGATAAATGTGTTCAAAGACTATATTTATCATCTACAAATTGGAATGAATAGTACCAGCTATTTTTACAGTAAAGTGATAGCCTGCAAATATCAACACAAGATAACTTGCAATATGCAGACTTATATGTGTGTGTGTTATAATAAAATAATATTTATAAATTATCAATAATTATAGACTTTACTCTTGGGACTAGCTCATCAGTACATAAATAAAAAAATTAGTTACCATATTACTATTCACCCCTTTATCCATAGCAGCAATTTGCCTCCAATGTCACACTGCTCCAATTTGTGTAGCAGTCTTCCATGTGCAACAGTATCAAAAGCCTTTCTAAGATCCAAGTATATAATATCAAAGTTATTCCCTGCATCCAGTTCTTTTGTGACTGCATCATAGTATCCAATCAAGTTGGTCAGGCAAGACTTCCCCTTAACAAAACTACGCTGTGTCTGAGCTATAACTGAAGTCTTGTCTAAATGATCCTGCAGTGCTTCTTTAACCAGTGCCTCCATTAATTTTCCTGGAACAGAAGTTAAGCTCACAGGTCTATAATTACTTGTGTCAGCCTTTGATCCTCCTTTGTGAATTGGGGTCACATTTGCACATTTCCAGTCTATGGGTACCTCCCCTGAGTCCAAGGAAGCTCTCATAATTATGGCTAAGGGTTTGCTTACTTCCTTTGCTGCCTCCTTTAATATAACTGGATAGATCCCATCCACCCCGGGTGCCTTTCTTGTGTTTATCTTCAACAGTTTCTCCTCCACTTTACTCCCAGTTATTTCAAGATTCTGTAGCTTACTGCTAGAGTTGAATACACCTCTGGCATTCCCCTTGCTGAATAACTCCTCATGTGTGAATGTCAATGCAAAATATTCATTTAGTTTGTTAGCTACCTGAGCAGGATCATCAACAGTTGACCCATCAATATCAAGTGGACCAATCTGATTCATCCCCTTCCTTCTAGAGTTTACATAAGTAAAGAACTCTTTGCTGTTTTTCTTTGCATCCCTTGCCAAGGATTTCTCGTAATCTGCCTTTGCCTGCCTAACCTCCTTTGTAACTTGGTTGCATATCAACTTGTATCTATCATAGGCTTCTGTGTCATGTGTTAATTTGTAAGTATCCCATGCATTTTTCTTCTCTGCCATATGCCTCATTAAGTTCATCTGACATCCATTTTGGCCTAAACCTTGAACAATATTTCTTAGTTGGTATGTAAAGCCTAGTAGCTTCCGAGATAAGTTCTTTGAATGTTTCCCATTTTGAATTTGCTGTTGGTAACATCATCAGTTGGTCTGACTGTATCGAATTTAAATACTCTCTCAGACCATCATAGTCACCTTTACGAAAGCAATAACCCTTCCCTTTACCCCTAATGGTAGTTTCCTCTTTGAGTAAATCCCACTTCAGCACACTGTGATCACTGCCACCTAGTGGTTCATTTATCTGCAGATTCTTAATGCATGAAGAATCACTGCTGATAATCAAATCAAGAGTATTACTCCCTCTAGTTGCCTCCCGAACATGCTGATGTAGAAAACAATCATCCAATAAATCCACAAAAGCCCTGCTAGTGTGTAAGTAACCAGCCCCCAAATTCCAGTCAATATCTGGGAAGTTAAAATCTCCCATTATAAGACTCTCTGATTTACTGGCCCACTCTATTTCCCTGTACAGTTCCTTATTATAATCATCAGAGTCATTAGGCCTATAGCACACTCCTACTCTCAATTTTGATCTCCCAATGCTTATGTCACACCAAACTGACTCAACACTGCACTGTCCAGCGATGTTGACTGGCTTCACTTCCTTGGTTTTTATGTGTTTCTTAACTAATAGCATAACCCCTCCCCCCTTCCTATTCTGTCTATCCTTTCTGTAGACGTTGTACTCCCCAAATTGCAGTTCTGCATCCCTTATATCTGTGTGACTCCACGTCTCTGATATCCCAACAATATCTGCCTTTGATGTTTTGAGCAATACCTCAAATTCATCAAATTTATTTACTAAACTCCTAGCATTGGTGTACACGCAAGTATACCTGCACCTGTTTCTATTCTTAGCTACCCTAACACATCCCATGTGTTTACTTGTACCGCAATGGCTCCCAGCAGTCCCTGAAATACCATGCATCTTGTTTTTCAGGCTTCTGCTCATTCTAATAGAAGCAGTGCAAGAATCTCTTTCACCTCTGCCAGTGGCTACTGTCAATCTATTGGTCTTTGTCCCCCCCCCAAGCTAGCAGTTTTCCGACCCACCTAACACTGCCTCGATAGCATCAGCAAATATTCTTGCACCCTTTCTATTTAAGTGTATCCCATCCCTGTAGAAGCAATCTCTCCTGTTAACAAGTACAGTCCAGGCTGAAAAAAATTCTTCCCCTTGAGCCTTCTTCTCTTTCTTTCTTGGTGATTCCTTTCTGCTTCGGACACTCTCTCTCTCTGTCTCTGGGAGTATTTCAGAATTTTTTTTTTGCTTGTGCAGCATAAGCCTCGGCTTCCTTGCACCATATAGCTAATAATAACAATAATAATAATAATAATACAATATAATACAATACAATACAAAACAATACAATTTTATTTATCAAGAGAATTCGTTTACAATAAATATAATAATAATAAATTTGTTTACAATAAATATAATAATAATTACAATAATAATAATAATAATAATAATAATAATAATATCCATCTTGCTTTCTTTTAAACTTTTTACATTCCATGTGGCCAAGTTTACCCTCTTCTTTCTTAAATTTAATTTTGCAGGGCACACAGTGGCATCCGGGATCTGATTAACTGCAATTTTTGGAGTTGTTTTTGTTGTGGTCTCTGTGGCATCAGATAATGTGGTGGTATGCCATTGCTGACCACATGGCTGATTTTAAAAGGGGCTGGCTTTAATCATAGGAAGAGTATTCATGCATCTCACGAGATGCTTGGGAAGAGAAAATTGACTACAGCAGAGCCCTGCTTATTGCAGAAAGAATGATTACAGCAGGCTTTCGCCTATTTGGCATTAAATATACAATATGATGTATTTTATTGTATTAAATATACATATATACATATGATATATGATAAATATACAGTATGATATTTGATAAATATACAATATGATACAATTATTAAATACAACTTGACAAACATAAAAAATTATATTATAACTAATAAATTTACAAAAAAAGTTAAAATGTTACTTTTTTTTTTTTTTTTTATGTGAACCCCAAACACGAGAGGTATTAGAACCTATAGTACTTAGTACCGTGCTTGGGTTGGAGGTTGAGAAGATGAAAGAAGATATTTGTTGACATTGAACTTGAACTTCTGTAGATTGCAATTTTCAGGAAATACGTATGAAGGAAGGTTGTTCCAGAAAACGGCAGTTGAATGAATAAATGAGGAAGATGAAAAGTTGGTTCTGTGGGTTTGAAGTTGGACAGTAAATGGATGTTTATTGATGGCGGCACGTGTTCGGACTGTTTTGAAAGAGAGAGCAGGAATTATAGAAGCCAATTCAGAAGAACAGTGCCCATGGAAGTATCTGTAGAAGAGGCATGCAGCAGAAACAGTGCGTCTATGAGAAAGCGAGTGGAGAGACTCTGTTAGGGATGAATCATTAATTAACCTAACTGCCCTCTTCTGAATGGAATCAA
The DNA here is from genome assembly GCF_048544385.1 of Mastigoproctus giganteus. Taxonomy (NCBI): domain Eukaryota; kingdom Metazoa; phylum Arthropoda; class Arachnida; order Uropygi; family Thelyphonidae; genus Mastigoproctus; species Mastigoproctus giganteus. The sequence goes on along the minus strand of NC_143576.1, from coordinate 48,659,471 downwards.
GAAGCCTGAGGGAGGTTTTGGGGGCACCATCCCAGATGTGGGAACAATATTCCATGGCAGGGCGGATTTGCAATTTATACAGAGTGAGCAGCTGTTTGGAAGAAAAGTAACGCCGAGAGCGAAAGAGAAAACCAAGTTTTTTAGATGCAGAGGAAGCAATATTTGTAATGTGCTTGTGCCAAGAGAGACTAGAAGTCAGGGTAATCCCCAAAAGAGATATATAATTTTGCCTAGAAATCGGAGTGTCACTAAAGATAAGCATAGGAGCAGAAGAATCCTTTTTGCGAGATATAAGACAAGACTGAGTTTTAGAAGGGTTGAAATCAACTAAGTTGTCTTTGCCCCACTGGAGAATTACCTGAAGATCGGCATTTAAGGAATTGGTAGCAGATTTTCGATAAGTTGAAGCTGATTGAGCAGGACAAGGTTTCTCAAAATGGAAAGTTGAATGCAATGTGCTATCATCGGCAAAACTATGGATAGGATTTCCAGTCAATGGAAGAAGGTCATTGATATACAAGAGGAAAAGAGTGGGGGAAAGAACCGAACCTTGGGGGACACCGGCATTAGTGGAGAAGTCACTCTCAGTGAGCGATCAGAGAGAAAACTGGATAACCAATTACTAAAAACAGTTGGCAAACCATAAGATGGAAGCTTGTTTAGAAGACCTTTATGCCAAACACGATCAAAAGCCTTTGAGATGTCAAGAGCAACTACTTGTGTTTCACCGAATATTTCCATTGAATTAGTCCATAAATGGGTAACATAAGCCAGAATATCACCAGTGGATCGACACTGACGGAATCCATACTGGTGATCGTTGATCAGATGGAAGGTTTCTAGGTAGTTTAAGAGTTGGCAGTTAATTGATTTCTCCATTACTTTAAAAAGAGTAGAAGTAATTGCAATGGGACGATAATTGGGTGGGAGGGATTTGTCACCCTTTTTAGGAACTGGCTGGATATGAGCAAATTTCCAAGCAGAAGGAAAAACACCTTTGGAATAAGAAAGTGAAAAAAAGGCGGCAAAGAATACGAGTAAGTTCAGGAGCACAGGTTTTGAGAACAAGTGGAGCAATACCATCAGACCTGGAGTTTTCTTAGCGTCAAGATTCATCAAAATCCTTCTGATATCCTTTTGACGAAAGACCACAGGAGGCATTGAATGGAGCGTGTTGGGAATGGTGGTAGGTGTTTTACCAATATCATTAATACATGAGCTGGAAGAAATGGGATGCTAGCAGGTCAGCTTTATCCTTGGCTGAAGTGACAACAGAACCATCTGGTTTGGACAGAGGTGGGAGTAGAGATGGGCAAAATTAGCGGCCAATAGCTTTGGCAAGAGACCAGAATGCTCGGCTACCATTAGGGCAAGAAGCAAGTTTTCTACTCTTAGTATGTTCAAACTCTAGTTTGGACAGATTAATAACTGCTTTACAATTGTTGCGAGCTTTGGTGCAGGCAGAAAATGAAACTGAAGAATTAGAAATAAGCCAATTACGATATGCAACATTCTTTTCTTGAACAGCCTTAGCACATTTATAGGAAAACCAAGGTTTAGATAAAGGACGAGATTTTAAAGTGGAGTGTGGGATAAAGGATTCCATTCCTGCAAGAATAATTTCACTGACACGATCTGAGCAAACGTTGACATCAGAAGTTTTGAAACAGTAATCCGACCAATGAAAAGAAGAAAAGAAGTCTTGCAGGTCATCCCATTTTGCATTCTTGTAATGCCAAGCAACACAAGGTTGGGAATAGCCATGAGATAAAGGTTCCATTGGAGAAGAAACAATCACCAAGTTGTGATCTGGAGTGCCGAAAGGACCTCTCTTTTCGACCGTGTACTTAGAAGGGTTGTTTGTGAGAAAAAGATCAAACGTATTGGCTGTATGATTAGGATTGTCTGGTATTCTTGTAGGTAAATGAACAATCTGTGCTAGGTCATTAGTAATTGCAAAGGCCTCAGCATCTCGACCTGCTGGGTCGGTGTGACTAGAAAACGGAAGCCAGCTGGAGTTGTGAACCACCAAGGAAAATTACCTCACTGTTAGGAAAGTTGGATTGAAGAAAGTCAAGTTGCAAAGAGAGGAAGTCAAAGAGCTCCAAGTGATTAGTGGAGTTGGGAGAACGGTAGAGACAACAGATGAATTTGACACAATGAGGTAGAGAGATTTTAAGCCAGAGAAGATCAAAGAGAGGAGATTCCAAATTGCCAAGTCTCTGACAGGGAATATCAAAACGGACATATGCACAAGTACCACCTTTTAGGCGAAAGGAATCATACAGTGAATAATTTGGGCATCTGAGATGAGCAGTAGATGAATCAACCGATAACTGAGATTCTGTCAGAAAAAGTACATGGGGTTTGGCAGACTGCAAGTGGAAATGGACATCGTTGAGATTAGAATTAAGACCACGTATATTTGTGAAATGAATTAGGAAGTCCTTGGGAGGTTTATATCTTTTCGCAGATAAGCTTGCTCTATTAGTTTGACAATTCATGGTGTATTCAATAGTAAGAAAAAGTGAGTGGGACATGCTGTATGAAGTAGTGAAATTTTTGGATATGGCGTACGTGTGGTAAGAATATACCCAGATCCTTGACATAATGTGGCCTCGACAATGCTCCCCGCATACACACTACTCGGACTCCCTCCAGTCACTATCTGGCAGAGTAGAGGTAGCAAGATTATACACTAGCTGATTCGGAAGCCTCCTAGAGAGTTACCAATAGGTTCGGTCCGGTGTACTAACTAGCGGCCGGCCTGCGAACACCGTTTTAGAGCTGTACCCTCGAAATGAGCACTTTTAGCACTTTTACGCAGAATCATTAATAAAATCCATTTTACTGGCATATTTATGCTCAATAGGCAACATTGCAAGATTGCACAGTCTACTTTGACGAAAAGCATTTCTTTTATAATCTTTTATTATTCATAATTTACTAAATAATCTTTTTTCGGCAGAGGCAGCTGGCAGGGTAAAAAATAACATAAGTAAAGTAAAAAATTTCTGAAAAGTCAAATAAAAAATTATCTGATAGACATGTCTGCTGATAAATCTTGTTTAATAAGTGTGATTAAATTTCAATATTGAATTAGCAGTTGGGGGGAAAGTACAGATGAATACTTTTTTATGAGATTTTCACACTTACTTAATATATCAGCATTTGACATATTAATTATTTTTTTTGGTTCTAGTAATGCAAAATAATTTTTTACTAACTTCATACTTTTAAACGATTTTTAATTTGTATTATAATTTTGTCCTAAACACAGAAAAAACACTGATTTTAAAAAACTGATCTCTATTATCAAACAAAAAATCTGAAGCTAGTTCATCATACTGTCTTTTAGTTCTACGTTGTCTTCACTGGCTTTTGGATCTGCCCCGAACTCCTTGGCAATTTGTTAAGATTCATATATATAATCATAGTCTAAAATCTGTTTGTGTGAATTTCGAATGTATTGTAAATTTTTACTGACTCGATCCAATACAGAAGTACATTCATCGAGGTCTATATCATGCTTCTGTAGAGCTTTTGAAGCATTATTAATTTCACACATCGTGTTATTCAAAAATGTACAAATGAAAATTAAATCAAATGTCACCATTTGCTTCATTATTCCATGTGCTTCATCTCGGTCTGCTTTTTTAGTTTATTTAAGATTCATTTCTGTCGAAGCTTTTATAATATCCACAAAATGGAAGCTGATAGCCTAATAAATTTAAGACTGAGCTGGACAGGCATTTAGAATGAATGGAAGGATGAAATGGGTTGTTTTTTTTGGATTATGCTGCACAAGCTTGCTTTCTTGCATCGTATGTCTCGACTAATGCTAATGCTAAAACGAACTTTTACAGCTGTTATAGGCTGTAATCTAGCAGAACAGCAAGTAGGGTTGAGTTATTTTAATGTAACTTCAGATTCCCCACTAAATTTAGAAAGAGGTTCCCATCTTTTTGTACTATTTCCAAAAAAACTATACAAAATCTGAAGAATGTCAAAAAATGATGAAATATTATTACAGTTTACGCAATTATTAATAACTAAATTTAAATTGTGACTTGCACAATGAATGTACTCTGCATTTGATTGGATCCTTTTAATACGTGACTGCACACTATTATAAACCCCACTCATGGCATTAGCCCCATCATATCCCTGACTATAACATTTGTTTCAATGGGAATATTTTGTTTAAGTAATATTTTCATTATATTATCCGTTACCATTTCTGCCAAATGATCATTCCTGTCATAAAATCCTAAAAATGTTTCGCAAATTTCAAAATCTTTGGATTTTTCATTTTCGTGTGCGAATTATGTGAACATGTCGTACAATGCTTGTTTGTTTGTATGTAGGCTTTACGGCAAAAGAGTTATTATGGGCCTATATGAGAGCTTGAAGGACAGGGTGGATGCCCTCGAAGGATCTAAATTGAGGGGCACATCAAGCTATCAGCTGCCCACATCAACGCCAGAGCTTACACTTGATCATCAGGCAACACGGCGGCAACTCCCAAGGCAGAATGGGCTGGTCCCACAGGAACTAGTAGTTGTTGGTGACTCTATTGTCAGGGAAACAGGGAAACATGGTATATAAAAAGAATAGGTCTAACGAGACCAGGGTATGTCTTCCAGGGGCAAAGGTTGATGATGTTGTAGAGCAGATATCATCTTTTAAGGGCACAAAAGGTGATATTGTTGAACACATTGGAACTAATGACATTAAGAGAAAGAGTTCTGCAGATTTACTCAACAAGAACAGGTCACTGTTCTAAAAAAGCCGTTGAATTAGGGTTGAATTTGAAAGTGTCTGGAATTCTGCCCAGACATGATAGGAGGGAGTATATGATGAGAACCTTGTTGATCAATTCAACCCTGGAAATACTGTGCAAGGCTCAAAGGGTAGAACTTTTTTCAGCCTGGTCTGTACTTGTTAACAGGAGAGACTGCTTCTTCAGGGTTGGGATACACTTAAATAGAAAGGGTGCAAGAATATTTGCTATTGCTGTCGAGGCAGTGTTAGGTGGGTCAGAAAACTGCTAACTTAGGAGGATACAAGGACTAATAGATTAACCGTAGCCACTGGCAGAGGTGAAAGTGATTCTTGCACTGCTTCTATTGGAATGAGCAGCAGCCTGGAAAAAAAAAAAGATGCAGGGTATTTCAAAGACTCTGGGAGTCATTGTGGTACAAGTAGAAACATGGGTTGTGTTAGGGTAGCTAGGAATAGGAACAGGTGCATGTATACTTATGTATACACCAATGCTAGTTTGGTAAATAAATTTGATGAATTTGAGGTATTGCTCAAAACATCAGAGGCAGATATTGTTGGGATATCAGAGACGTGGTATCACACAGATATAAGGAATGCAGAACTGGGATTTGGGGCGTACAATGTCTACAGTATGGATAGACAGGATAGGAAGGGAGGAGGGGTTATGCTATTAGTTATGAAATACATAAAATCCAAGGAAGTGAAGCCAGTCGACATCGCTGGACAATGCAGTGCCGAGTCAGTTTGGTGTGACATAAGCATTGGGAAATCAAAATTGAGAGTAGGAGTGTGTTTTAGGCCTAATGACTCTGATGAGTATAATAAGAAACTGTACAGGGAAACAGAGTGGGCCAGTAAATCAGAGAGCCTTATAATGAGAGATTTTAGTTTCCCAGATATTGACTGGAATTTGTGGGTTGGTCACTCACACACTAGCAAGGCTTTTGTGAATTTATTGGATGATTGTTTTCTACATCAGCATGTTCGGAAGGCAACTAGAGGGAGTAATACTTTTGATCTGATTATCAATAGTGTTTCTTCATGCATTAAGAATCTGCAGATAAAGAAACCACTGGGGGCAGTGATCACAGTGTATTGAAGTGGGATTTACTCAAAGAGATAACTACCATCAGGGAAGGATTTTTGCTTTTGTAAAGGCGACTATGGTGGTCTGAGACAGTATTTCAATTCTATACGATGGGACCAACTGATGATGTTACCAACAGCAAATTCAAAATGGGAAGCATTCAAAGAATTTATCTTGGAAGCTACTAGGCTTTACATACCAATTAAGAAATATTGTTCAAGGTTTAGGCCGAAATGGGATGAACTAATGAGACATATGGCAGAGAAGAAAAATGCATGGGATACATATAAATTAATGGGTGACATGGAAGCCTATGATAGATATAAGCTGGTCTGTAACCAAGTCACAAAGCAGATTAGGAAGGAAAAGGCAGATTATGAGAAATCTTTGGAAAAGGATGCAAAGAAAAACAGCAAAGAGTTCTTTATCTATGTAAATTCTAGAAGGAAAGGGATGAATCAGATTGGTCCACTGGATATTGATGGTTCAACTGTTGATCATCCTGGACAGGTGGCTAACAAACTAAATGAGTATTTTGCATCTACATTCACACATGAGGAGTTATTCAGGGAGGGGAATGCCAGAAGTGAGTTAAACTCTGGCAGTGAGCTAGTTGATTTTGTAATAACTGAGAGGAAAGTGGAGGAGAAATTGTTGAAGATAAATACAAGAAAGGCACCTGGGGTGGATGGGATCTATCCAGTTATATTAAAGGAGGCAGCAAAGAAAGTAAGCAAACCCTTAGCCATAATTATGAGAGCTTCCCTAGACTCAGGGGAGGTACACATGGTACCTCGCCTGATGTGCAAATGTGACCCTAATCCACAAAGGAGGATCAAAGGGAGACACAGGTAATTAGAGACCTGTTAGTTTAACTTCTATTCCAGGGAAGTTAATGGAGGCACTGGTTAAAGAAGCATTGCAGGATCATCTAGACAAGACTTCAGTTACAGCTCGGACACAACATGGGTTTGTTAAGGGGACATCTTGTCTAATTAAATTGATTGGATACTATGACATAGTCACAAAGGAACTAAATGCAAAGGATAACTTTCATATCATATATTTCGATCTTAGAAAGGCCTTTGATTCCATTGCACATGGAAGACTGCTGCACAAATTGGAGCAGTGTGGCATTGGAGGCAAATTGCTGCTATGGATAAAGGGATTGTTGAGAGTGAGAAGACAGAGAGTGTTAATCAATGGACACTGCTCTTTGTGGACTAATGTTATTAGTGGAGTCCCTTACGGTTCAGTGTTGGGTCCATTGTTGTTTTCTGTATTTATAAATGATATTGATCATGGCATATCAAGCTTAATGTCCAAGTTTCAAGACGATAACAAGGTTGTCAGGGTTGTTAAGGACAATAATGACAGTACACTGCTGCAACAGGATTTAGAAAAGTTGAGCAGATGGGCTGAGAGGTGGCAAATGAAGTTTAACATTGACAAATATAAAGTACTACATATGGGAAGCAGTAACCCCTGAATAACGTATCAACTCTGTGATACTACACTGACAGGGGTAGAGAATGAAAAAGGACCTGGGGGTAATTGTGCAGGCAGATATGAAGTTTTCTGAGCAGTGCAGATGGTCTGCAAGAGTAGTTCCTGGAGTCTTGTCAATGATATACAGGAATTTTTCTAGCAGGGATAAGGAGGTGATTATTCCCTTGTATAAGGCAATGGTCAGGCCACACCTAGAGTACTGTATACAGGTCTGGAGGCCTCATTTTAAGAAGGATGTAGAGCTGTTGGAATGAGTACAGAGAAGGGTAACATGATTAGTGAATGGAACAAAGGGTTGCTCTTATGAAGAAAGGCTTAAGTTTTGTAAATCACTGTGTCTGGAGACTAGGCACTGGCGAGGTGATCTGATAGAGGTGTTTAAAGCCTTGAATGGTTTGAGCATGCTCAGTGCTGATGGGATTCGTCTTCCTGCTCAGAATAATCACCTGAGAGGGCATAAATTCAGATTGAAGAAAGGCAGATGTAGGATAGATGCGCAGAAGTCTGCCTTTAGCCAGCAGCCAGTTGGTTGGTGGAGCAGACTTCCATCCTTTGTTGTGGAAGATGTTAGCCTAAAGAAATTTAAGGCTGAGCTGGACAGGTATTTGGAACGAATGAAGGGGTGAAATGGGAGCTTTTTTTTTTTTTTTTTTTTTTTTTTTTTTGGCTGATGCTGCATAAGCTTGCTTTCTTGCATCATATGCCTCTACTTATGCTAATGCTAAAAAAGCAGTAAAAGCCATAATGCTCCTTACTACGGTGATGTTAAATACATAGTTATATCTGTATAGATGTTATTCAAGTTTATACTCCGTTGATGTTGTACAATAACACTTAAGCTGCTTTTTTGAGATCTCGTGTAGTATGTAAAATTAGTGAATAGAGTGGTGCTTAATTAATTTTGAGTGTTAATTCTTTTGTTAATTTGGTACCTAAACATTCTAACCCATTTTTGATAGTGGGGTTTAAATAAGTTACTGAACCAGATGACTTGTTAATAATTTGTTTCATTACGTCATCATAGTAAGAAAGTAAATGGACTTACAATAAAAAATTGCCGTTGTAATCTTCCAAAATCCTTCCCAATTACTGCGAAATGCTAAAGAATTTTTAGCCATCGTAAGTGTTATCTGAAATAACTGTTCTAGTGCCATTTTCCAAAGTGAGGATCTTACTTGATCCTCAGGGTCTTTATCAATCATTGCATTCTTTACCACATTTCATGTATAGCACATGCCTTGATATGATATTTAGAAACACTGAGTTTTTATCCCAAAAGATAGATTTTTTTTCAATCCCATAGTCCATGGTAGCATAGCCACAAATGAGGAACTGGACCATAAAGTTGGTCCAGTTCCTCGTTTGTGGCTCTGACGTGTCACTAAAACTTCTGTTTTGTTGTTCAAGATCCCTTGGAAATGGTCTTTTAGGTCTCTGAGAGGTCAGGCCACACCTTGAGTACTGTATTTCCCATACAGTACTCAAGGTGTGGTCGTAATGTTTCTTTTTGTTTCATCAGGAAATGTTGATGTCCATGTATTCTTCAAGATCATTTGAGGGAATAAACTGTGCAGTGCATTCAACACTAATTTCCCAACGAAGACAAAGCTATTATTGTTGAATTGTTTTCATTTGATGACCCTGCTTGATTTAAATAATCTGCAGATATATTTACACCAGCAGCATTCTTTTCCGCACTTTTCAATTCAATACTGGTCTTTTCTTTACCTTCTTCTGGACATAATTCTTTACTGTGTGTGTTGTAAAGAAATGATCTAATTTAGGTAATTTATTGAGTGCTTGTTCTTTTGCTTTCTCCATTGTTCTTTTTTCTGGTTCCACTCTTTCCCTTTCTCTTTTCATCCATTTTTAACTAAAATATTTATTAATTTAATTTTAAATACAAATAGCAATAATAAACAAATACATTTTTGCATGTTGATTACTGTTTTGATAAAACTTGAATATGAACAAACTTGAATTGAAATTAATCGACTAACAACTTTTGACCACTGTATATGGGTAAACGGTGGGGCCTATCCCTCCTGTCCTACTCTCAAGTTGGGGAATCCCGAACATCATACAATATGATATGATGCATACAAATACAGAAACCGAATGGGTGTCTGATCACTATACAAAGTTGCATTTGTAAAAGCAAAATAAAGACGGCTGCCACTGACAAGATATAAGAAGAATTCCTTCCTTATTCTAGATGCATAATATTGTTGAGGAGCTCAATTAGAAAAATATTTTCATTACATTTTGCATCTGTCTATAGGTAGTAGGGCCTATAGATAGGGCCTGTACTGAATATAGGGACTATAGGGCCTATATTCAGTACAACGCTAGGGCCTATAGGCCCTAGCGTTGTACTGAATTTTTTGTTAAAACTGCTTTGTTCAAATGAGACTTACAAAGCACAGATAATAAGAGAAGTCAAACAGATCCTAGAAATATTTTTGTTATAGAACACTTTTCATTAAAACAATATTCATTATAACAGGATTTTCCTATATATTAATCTGTTTGGATTTTTTACCTAGACCTCAAGAAGAAACTAAAATTATCAGAAATATCCTGCTGTAGTCTTAACGAAGAAGCACATATCCTTAAACAGAAAATTTCAGGTGAGTTTTATTTATATATTCATTATGTTATTTCATATAAATATGTATGAGGGCTGTTCAGTAAAGAATGATCAGATTTTTTTTTTACAACATACCTTTATTAATCATCTATATTTTTATGGTCCCTTTCAAAGTAGTCCCCATTTGATGAAATGCACATTTGAATTTGAAGATCAATCCTCTTATAACCTATCATATGCTTCATCTTATGTTTTTTTGAGATGGAAACAAAATTTGAAAGCAGCATACTGTTCCTCACGTGTTACATCCATTGTTACGACTGACCACTGAAGGGCAAGTCAACTGTGCAGTTCTTAGGTGATGCAGCTTGGTTTGGATTTAAATTCTGCAGCTCAGCAGTTCATGAAAAATGTGCCGGTAGCCATGTTAGCAAGAGTGCAAGGCTGTACTGAGTGGAGTGTGCAGGATTTGAGACCAACTGTCTGTAGTCGTGGATTTCCCTTCTCAGTATCAGTATCTTGAGTTAGTCAGTTTCAAGGCCGGGTGCTATTAGCAAGTCAAATCCAAGGATCCTGACTAGAAATGCATTTGAAATAAATAAATAAATGAAAAATTATGATCATTCTTCCCTGATATATTTCTTAAAATATGGCATTGAGGATTTTACATGTTTATGATTGCTCTCCTTCTGCACCATGAGGAAGGGGCTCAAGTTTGAGAATTTTCTTCTTCTTCTTATCCCATTAAACATGCTGCTTGTTGGGTTAGGATAGATCATTCTTCCATATTTTTCTTGGCCTTCCTCTACTTTATTTGCTAATGTGTCTCCAGTTCTTTGTTTATCTATCATTACCATCCTAGGTTAGTATTATTCATCCTACATTTTACATCCATTCATTCATTAATATATTGTGTTTTATATTGTTTCCTAATTTCCACACTTTTAAATTTTTTTCTGAAAGATTTGATTTTTATTGTTTTATTAGTTATTGACCGTAATATTTTCATTTATGTGTTTGTTTTTGGTGTTGTGCCTCCTGTTGTCTCAGTTGCATATGTCTATAGGTTTATAATACCTCCCCACTCTGATATTCTGTTTGCTTTCAAATGCTTATACTTCTCCTTCTTCACGAGTTATTCCTGAACTATTCCTATGTAGTTAAATTTCATTACTTGTTCTGTCATTTTCTCTTCTATATTTAATTTACATTTGAGTGATTCTTTTGCTGTTGTTAGGCTCTTTGTTTTCAATTATGGATATTTCCATATTATAGATGTGCAGAATTGCTGGAACAAACTTCCATCTGTCGTTGTAGAAGTTGATAGATTAAACAGATTCAAGGCAGGACTTGACAAACATTTAGAGCGAGGGGATGGGTGAAATAAGGGTTTTTTTTTTGGCTGATGCTATATAAGCTTGCTTTCTTGCCTCATGTGCCTTGCTAATGCTAATGCTATTTCAGTATTATTATTATTAGCATAGCATACTGAGTGAGTGAGTGAGTAAGTGAGTACTGTTTTGTTTTTTTATTAATTGCAAATTGTTTTCATTTTCTACCATTAATACTGCATCCTCTGCATAGTAGATTATATTTATTTATTTTTATCCTAATTATTTTTTTTACTCTGTTTATTTCGTTAATTAATTCATCCATTATCAAGCTGAAGAGTTGGACTCAGTGAGTCCAACAATCTGTTCAGCTTGATAATGGTGAATTAAATTAAAGTCAAATAGATTGAGCAAGCTCAATGCTGATTACATTCTTCATCTTGATCAGACTATGCACATTAGGGAGCATAAATTCAAATTGAGGAAGGATGGTTGCAATTTTGCTTCATTTTCCAATACTAATACAAAGTGCACCTGCTTATTTTATAATATTTCAGCCTGATAATGGATAAATTCCTCTTTGCCTTATATCATGAAGGATTAAGGTAGGAAGGAATTTTTATGGGCACACTCTCGCTCGCTGAATCAGTCAGTCTTGCGTGAGGGTTACTTGGCATCTCCCTATTGAAATTTCAGTTTTTCATCCTGAAAAACAGAAAAATCAAGCCACATACAATTAAAAGGCAGTATATCCTGGTGTTTAATATCTTTAGTTGCTTTGGCAAAAAAATAATAAAAAATAAATAAAGAAGAGTGGCATTCATACAGATGCAGGCGCACTGGATGGAACTGCACATACAATTACCATTAGCAAGGGCACATGATGCAAGAAAGCAAGCTTGTATAGGATCAGCCAAAAAAAACCCCTTATTTCACCAATCCCATTGCTCCAAATGTTTATCAAGTTCTGCCTTGAATCTATTTAAGCTATCAACTTCTACAACGGCAGATGGAAGTTTTTCCAGCAATCAACCACCCGCTGGCTAAAGGCGAACATCTGCACATCTATCCTACAACTGTCTTTCCTCAATCTGAATTTATGCAATCTCAGGTGATTATTCTGAGCAAGAGGGAAAAATTCCATCAGCATTGAGCATGCTCAAACCATTCAAGGCTTTATACACCTCAATCAGATCACCTCGCAGGTGCCCAGTCTCTAGACACTGTAATTTGCAAAACAAATTTGTAAATTTGTCTTTCTTCGTAAGAGCAACCATTTGTTCTGTTCACTAATCTTGTTGCCCTTCACTGTACTCATTCCAACAGCTCTACATCTTTCTTAAAGTGAGGCCTCCAGACCTGTATACGGTACTCAAGGTGTGGCCTGACAATTGCCTTGTACAAGGGGATAATTACCTCCTTATCCCTGCTAGAAAAATTTCTGTATATCATTGACAAGGCACCATGAGCTACTCTTGCAGACCATCTGCACTGCTCAGAAAGCTACATATCTGCCTGCACAATTACCCCAAGGTCCTTTTTGTTCTATACCATTGTCAGTGTAGTACCACAGAGTTGATACATTACTCTGGAGTTACTGCTTTCCATATGTAGTACTTTACATTTGTCAATGTTAAACTTCATTTGCCACCTCTCAGCCCATCTGCTCAATATTTCTAGATCCTGTTGCAGCAGTGTACTGTCATTAGTGTCATTAACAACCCTGCCAACCTTCGTATTGTCTGCAAACTTGGACATTAAGCCTGATAATACCATCATCAGTATCATTTATAAATACAGAAAACAACAATGGACCCAACACTGAACCGTGAGGGACTCCACTAATAACATTAGTCCACAACGAGCAGTGTCCATTGATTAACACTCTCTGTCTTCGCCCACTCAACAATCCCTTTATCCCTAGCAGCAATTTGCCTCCAATGCCACACTGCAAAATTTGTGCAGCAGTCTTCCATGTGCAACAGTATCAAAGGCCTTTCTAAGATCCAAATATATGATATCAGAGTTAACCTTTGCATCCAGTTCCTTTGTGACTACATCATAGTATCCAATCAAATTAGTCAGACAAGACTTCCCCTTAACAAACCCATGCTGTGTCCGAGCTGTAACTGAAGTCTTGTCTAGATGATCCTGCAGTGCTTTTTTAACCAGTGCCTCCATTAACTTCCCTGGAACAGAAGTTAAACTAACAGGTCTGTAATTACCTGTGCCTCCCTTTGATCCTCCTTTGTAGATTGGGGTCACATTTGCACATCGGGGGAGATACCATGTGTACCTCCCATGAGTCTAGGGAAGCTGTTATAATTATGGCTAAGGGTTTGCTTACTTCCTTTACCGCCTCTTTTAATATAAGTGGATAGATTCCATCCATCCCAGGTGCCTTTCTTATGTTTATCTTCAAAAATTTCTCCTCCATTTTACTCTAAGTTATTACAAGATTATCTAGCTTACTGCCTGAGTTAAATACACCTCTGGCATTCCCCTCCCTGAATAACTCCTCATGTGTAAATGTAGATGCAAAATATTCATTTAGTTTGTTAGCTACCTGAGCAGGATCATCAACAGTTGAACCATCGATATCAAGTGGACCAATCTGATTCATCCCCTTCCTTGTATAGTTTACAAGGAAGGGGATGAATCAGATAAGTGAAGAATTCTTTGCTGTTTTTCTTTTCATCCTTTGCCAAAGATTTCTCGTAATCTGCCTAACCTCCTTTGTAACTTGGTTACAGACCAGCTTATATCTGTCATAGGCTTCTGTGTCACATTTTAATTTATATGTATCCCATGCATTTTTCTTCTCTGTCACATGTCTAATTAGTTCATCTGACATCTATTTAGGCCTAAATCTTGAACAATATTTCTTTGTTGGTGTGAAAAGCCTAGTAGCTTCCAAGATTAATTCTTTGAATGCTTCCCATTTTGAATTTGCTGTTGGTAACATCATCAGTTGGTTCCACGGTATAGAATTTAAATACTGTCACTGACCACCATAGTCACCTTTACGAAAGCAAAAACCCTTCCCTTTACCCTTGATGGTAGTTATCTCTTTGAGTAAATCCCACTTCAGCACACAGTGATCAACGTCACCTAGTGGTTCCTTTATCTGCAGATTCTTGATGCATGAAGAATCACTACTGATAATCAGATCAAGAGTATTACTTCCTCTTGTTGCCTCCAAAAGGCTAATAGGCTTTTCATACCAAGAAATACTATTCAAGGTTTAGACCTAAATGGATGTCAGATGAATTAATTAGGCTTGTGGCAGAGAAGAAAAATGCATGCAATGCATATAAATTATCAGGCGAAACAGAAGCCTATGGCAGATATAGTCTGTAATCAAGTCACAAAGGAGATTAGGCAGGCAAGACATATTACGAGAAATCTTTGGTAAAGGATGCAAAGAAAAACAGCAAAGAATTCTTTATTTATGTAAACTCTAGAAGGAAAGGGATGAATCAGATTGGTTCAGTTTTGATCCATTGATTATCATGCTCACGTAACTGATAAACTGAATGAGTATTTTGCATCTACATTCACACATGAAGAATTATTTAAGGAGGAGAATGCCAGAAGTTTATCAAACTCAAACAGAAAGATAAGTGATTTTGTAATAACAGGGAGCAAAGTGGAGGAGAAACTGTTGAAGTTAAACATAAGGAAGGCACCTTGGGTGGATGGGATCTATCCAGTTATATTAAAGGAGGCAGCAAAGTAAGTAAACAAACCCTTAGCCATAATTATGAGAGCTTCTGTGGACTCAGGGAAGGTTCCCATGGTCTGGAGGTGTGCAAATGTATCCCCAATTCACAAAGGTGGTTTAAAAGGTGACACAAGTAACTATAGACCTGTTAGTTTAACTTGTGTTCCAGGGAAAATAATGGAGTCACTGATTATAAAAGCATTGCAGGATCATCTTCACCAGGGGTGATAAGGCCAACAGTAAAGAAGAAAATCTTCTGTATGCAAGTCTGTAAGAGTAGAGCCATTCTTCGTTTTTTTTCACTGACTCAGCCACTTCACATCTGTGTGGTAAGATCTGGTTCATTTTCATCAAAGTGCATTTTGAACAGTCTCCTTTTAAGAGATTGTCCTCTGATAGAATTCAAAATTTTGAAAGTTATATCCATAATACTTTTAGTATTTAAACTTTTGCTGGCTAACACTTTTTGGTGGATGATACAGTAGTAACTCAAAAAATCTGGGAATTCATCATCCTTTTGGCACAATACGATGAATCTGTTAAGATTCCCTGTCATTGCTTTAGCCCCATCTGTTGTTATTGATACGAGTTTAAATTGTGGTAATATAATGTTTTCAATAAAATTTTTGAATGCGTTAAATATATCAAGACCTCTAGTTCTTTCTTTTAACGAAACCACACCCTGCAGTTCTCCAGTGGCAGAATCATTGAAAACCGTACGAATAACAATGAGCAATTGAGCTAAATCACCGGCATCTGTTGTAAAGAAAAGGACACACAATTAGCTATGAGCACACAATTGTTTGCTCACATTTTTACTCATTTTTTCGATGCATCGCATCACAATATTTCGAGATAATTGCAGAGCTTGAAGGGCACTTTTAATTTCATTTTTTTTGTTCTTAAAATTTTCATAAAGAGAATCTGTTATTTATAAAAATCAGTCTTTGACAATCAGAATATGGTTTTCACTTTTTTTTGCAAGAAATGACTCACTTTAAATGTTGCTATAGTTACAGCTTTAGATTGTAAATTAGGTTTCACAAAGAAATTTTGTTGTGCGAATAATCTGGATTTAAGTTCTTTTAATTTATTTTTCTAAGGTCACTATTAGGCGAAAAATCCGATTGGTATTTACCATGGAGCACTTGGAAATGGCTTTCAAAATTTCCTTTTTTTGGTATAGCCACGGAAGCATTGCAAATCAAATAACAACATAAGCATTAGCATTAGTAGAGGCATATGATGCAAGAAAGCAAGCTTATGCAGCATCAGCCAAAAAAAAAAAAAAACCCACTTCCACTTCACCCCTCTGTTCATTCGAAATACATGTCCGGTTGAGCCATAAATTTATTTAGGCTATCAACTTCCACGACAAGGGATGGAAGTCTGTTCCACCAACAAACTACCCACTGGCTAAAGGCAAATTTCCGCACATCTATCCTACATCTGTCTTTCCTCAATTTGAATTTATGCCCTCTCAGGTGATTATTCTGAGCACTAGGAAGAATCCCATCAGCACTGAGCATGCTGAAACCATTCAAAACTTTATTCACCTCTATCAGATCACCTCGCCGGTGCCTAGCCTCCAGACACTGTAATTTGCAAAACTTAAGCCTTTCTTCATAAGAGCAACCCTTTGTTCCATTCAGTAATCTTGTTGCCCTTCTCTGTACTCGTTCCAGCAGCTCTACATCCTTCTTGAAATAAGGCCTCCAGACCTGTATACAGTACTCAAGGTGTGGCCTGACCATTGCCTTATACAAGGGAATAATCACCTCCTTATCCATGCTAGAAAAATTCTTATATATCATTGATAAGACACCATGAGCTACTCTTGCAGCCCATCTGCACTGCTGAGAGAACTTCATATCTACCTGCACAATTACCCCCAGGTCCTTTTCATTCTCTACCACTGCCAGTGTAGTACCACAGAGTTAATACATTGCTCTGGGGTTGCTGTTTCCCATATATAGCACTTTACATTTGTCAATGTTAAACTTCATTTGCCACCTCTCAGCCCATCTGCTGAACCTATCCAGATCCTGTTGCAGTAGCATAGTGTCAGTAGTGTCCTTGACAACCCTGCAATCTTCGTATCGTCTGCAAACTTGGACATTAAGCTTAATATATCATCATCAATATTATTTATAAATATAGAAAACAATAATAGATCCAACACTGAACCCTGAGGGACTCCACTAATAACATTAGTCCACAATGAGCAGTGTCATTGATTACCACTCTCTGTCTTCTCCCACTCAACCACCCCTTTATCCATAGCAGCAATTTGGCTCCAATGCCACACTGCTTCAATTTGTGCAGCAGTCTTCCATGTGCAACAGTATCAAAAGCCTTTCTAAGATCCAAGTATATAATATCAAAGTTATTCCTTGCATCCAGTTCTTTTGTGACTGCATAATAGTATCCAATCAAATTGGTCAGGCAAGACTTCCCCTTAACAAAACCATGCTGTGTCGAAGCTATAACTGAAGTCTTGTCTAGATGATCCTGCAGTGCTTCTTTAACCAGTGCCTCCATTAATTTTCCTGGAACAGAAGTTAAACTCATAGGTCTATAATTACTTGTGTCAGCCTTTGATCCTCCTTTGTGAATTGGGGTCACATTTGCAGATCTCAGGGTACCTCCCCTGAGTCCAAAAAGCTCTCATAATTATGGCTAAGGGTTTCCTTACTTCCTTTGCTGCCTACTTTAATATAACTGGATAGATCCCATCCACCTCAGGAGCCTTTCTTGTCTTCAACAATTTCTCCTCCAGTTTACTCTTAGTTATTACAAGATTATCTAGCTTAGTGCCAGAGTTGAATACACCTCTGGCATTCCCCTTGCTGAATAAGTCCTCATGTGTGAATGTTGATGCAAAATATTCATTTAGTTTGTTAGCTACCTGAGCAGGATCATCAACAGTTGAACCATCAAGTGGACCAATCTGATTCATCCCGTTCCTTCTAGAGTT
Organism: Mastigoproctus giganteus; assembly: GCF_048544385.1. NCBI lineage: Eukaryota > Metazoa > Arthropoda > Arachnida > Uropygi > Thelyphonidae > Mastigoproctus > Mastigoproctus giganteus. The sequence continues at coordinate 48,641,468 of NC_143576.1, read as the reverse complement.
TACATAAGTAAAGAACTCTTTGCTGTTTTTCTTTGCATCCCTTGCCAAAGATTTCTCATAATCTGCCTTTGCCTGCCTAACCTCCTTTGTAACTTGGTTACAGATCAACTTATATCTATCATAGGCTTCTATGTCACGTGTTAATTTATATGTATCCCATGCATTTTTCTACTCTGCCATATGTCTCATTAGTTCATCTGACATCCATTTAGGCCTAAACCTTGAACAATATTTCTTAGTTGGTATGTAAAGCCTAGTTGGTATGTAGTAGCTTCGAAGATAAGTTCTTTGAATGCTTCCCATTTTGAATTTGCTGTTGGTAACATCATCAGTTGGTCCCACTGTATAAAATTTAAATACTGTCTCAGACTATCGCAGTCACCTTTACGAAAGCAATAACAATTCCCTTTACCCCTGATGGTAGTTACCTCCTTGAGTAAATCCCACTTCAGCACACTGTGATCACTGCCACCTAGTGGTTCTTGTATCTGCAGATTCTTAATGCATGAAGAATCACTACTGATAATCAGATCAAGAGTATTACTCCCTCTAGTTGCATCCCGAACATGCTGATGTAGAAAACAATCATCGAATAAATCCACATATGCCTTGCTAGTGTGTGAGTGACCAACCCACAAATTCCAGTCAATATCTGGGAAATCAAAATCCCTCAGATTTTAATTAAAATTAAAACTTATCAGAGTCATTAGGCCTATAGCACACTCCTACTCTCAATTTTGATCTCCAATGCTTATGTCACACCAAACTGACTCGACACTGCACTGTCCAGCAATGTCGACTGGTTTCACTTCCTTGGATTTTATGTGTTTCTTAACTAATAGCATAACCCCTTCTCCCTTCCTATCCTGTCTATCCTTTCTGTAGACATTGTACTCCCCAAATTCCAGTTCTGCATTCCTTATATCTGTGTGAAACCACGTCTCTGATATCCCAACAATATCCGCCTTTGATGCTTTGAGAATACCTCAAATTCATCAAATTTATTTAACGAACTTCTAGCATTGGTGTACATGCAAGTATACATGCACCTGTTCTTTTTCTTAGCTACCCTAACACCTCCCATGTGTTTACTTATACCGCAATGTTAAATCTGAATTGCCAATTCTTAGCCATCTGCCTAATTTATCTGTTTTGTTGCAGCAATATGCTTTGTTTCCTGTCATTAACCCAGTTTTGTTTCCAGGGCCAGATTAAGGATGAAATAGACCTCTAGCCATGTATAAGTTTGAGTCTCCTTCCCTTCCCATATTGAAATTTGAGGCCCCTTTAATATATATATATATCTTACTCATACATATTGAATACAAATATTACAAAGGTATTTATATTTATATTGTAAATAATAATTTCTTGATAAAAATGTTAAATAAGAGAGCGACTGGGCTAGCCGAGTGGGTAAAGTACCTGCCCGGCAACCCAAAGGTCGCGGGTTCGATTCCCGCCTCGGGCTTGGATCAAAGTACTGCAAAAACCTTGGGAGGTGCAATATGGCCACAGAAGCCGATGCGCCAACAACTACCAAATCAATCAAATTAAATAAGAGATCAAAAATATTTTATTTTTTGAGTTGAAAAATGGAGTAATAATAAAAACAATTTTAGTAGAAACAACTTGTTTATTGTACAATAAAAAGAAATAAGAATAATAATTAAACAGTTATCAAGTTAAATTTAATATGCTTTTATATTACATGTTTTCTTGGTTTTTTATTGTTGTTAGAAATTTTTATCATTACTTTAGAAAATATTTACACTGAAAATGAGGCTCCTCTTTGGGTGAGACTCATGTCCATGGCCAGCTTGGCTGTAGCATTAAAGCAGCCCTGTATCATTATTTTTGTGTGATATAGTGATGTGTTATACATCATCATCAATTTTGTATCACTGTAAAATTAGACAATAAGTTTAATATGCCTTCATCAGTATCAATTAATAAATACTGTAAATAGTAGGGGGCCCAGCACTGATCCCTGAAGGGCTCCACTAATAACATTACTCCAAAAAGAGCATTGCCCATTTCCATTTATAACCACCCTCCGTCTTCTCCCAATCAACTATTTCTTCATCCATATTACTAACTTATCCCTAATACTTCACTTCAATTTACACAGCCAACTTTCCTGTTGTACAGTGTCAAGGGCTTTGCTGAAATTTAAATATATCATATCAAACTTATTGTTTGCATCTAGTTCCTTTGTTAGTACCTTATAGTAACTAATCAGATTAGTCAAACAGGATCCCTCTTTACAAACCCATGCCACAATTTCCATATAATTCCATTCCTGTTAAGATGATTCTTCAATACTTCTTTAAACACTAACTCTTCATTGCATCCTTGGAACATAAGTCAAGCTTTCAGGTCTATAATTGACCATATTGCCCTTCCATCCCTTGTGAACAGGAGAAGCATTCATATACCTCAAATCTATAGAAATGTTCCCTCAATCCAAGTATGCTCTTGTAATTATGATTCAGGTTTGTTTACTTTTTTGCTGTTTCTTTTAATATAACTGGATAGATTCCATCAGGTCCAGATGCCTTATTTACTGTTATTGTCAGCTAAAGGTAAACATAATTATGTTTATCTTTAAAGCTAATCAGCTACATCATTTAAAGATAATGTTTAAAGATAATCAGCTACATCATTATTGATATTTCAGTGGTCTTTGTGGATGATTTGAGATACTTTTTTCCACATTTTTGTCCCAATTCTGATTCTTTAATCAATGTTGGACCATTTTCAAACCTGAAAGATGAGGGAGACACTTGAATGCTTGTATCCTTCCTGTGACATCATTACTGAAAGCTGTTTTCTGTATTTCATAAAATTCTGAAGCTTCTTTTCCAAGTTCAAAACAAACTTGATGTAAATTCTTTGCACCTTCAACATCAGCCATTTTGCTACTTGGAGAACACACTGAGCACAATGTGAACTTGAATGGTGGTTACACAACGCACCATGCTATAATGACTAAACTCATGTTAAGATCACCCATCTACCCTACTATCATGATCTAGCCTCAGCAGACTGTTTCTTCTTTCCCAAGGTGAAAACTTTCCTCAAAGGAAAGAGATTCCAAGATGTTGAGGACATAAAGAAAAATGTAACAGCAGAACTGAACATCCTCTCTTTGGCAGCCTTCACTGATTCTTTTCCGACACTTTTAGAATGGCATCAGTAAGTACATTCAGTTAGGTGGTGATTACTTGGAATAAAAATAAGATCATTTTCAGCTCCTTCATTTTATGTTCTTTTTATTTCACCAGTCTGCAAACTATTGTCACACCTCCTACGTTGTATATCTTTATTCATGATGTGTAGCATCTCTTAAAGGTAATAAGTAAATTTTCTGTTTAGTATTAGTAGTGATAAATAATGCAAGAAAGCCAGCTTATACAGCATGAGGCAAAAAAAAAAAAAACAAAAAAACTTTCTTCCCACATTACTTCTAATAACATTAGTTGGCAAAAGTAGTAAAAAAAGATTTCATAATTTCTTCTAGTAAAAAAGATTTCATAATTTCTTCTATATGTTAAGAAAATGTTATATACAATACTAAAGCAAGAGACAGAAGTAGTCTGAGAACTGATCCTTGAGGGACCCAAATCCAGACATTATGCCGGTCTGGGGAGTGTCCATTAATCACAACTCTGTGCCTTCTGCCCTGCGGCCACCCAGCTGTCATCTTGGAATCTTGCCAACATTCATGGCATCTTCAAGCTTATACAAGCTGATACAATAGATAGTATGAATCAGAGCTGTAATACTCAATATGTTCTACGTTGATAATAATATTAGTAAATTAATAAGAGGAGTTTACCTCAATATAGTACGTGGAACACTTCCGTATGATACCCTCCTGAAATTAGAACGGAAAAAACGAAAAAATCGACAACTTACCGGTACATTAAAGTAAAATATAAATAATTAAAGTAAAATATAAATAATTAAATAATCAATTTAACACAATTCAAAATCAATTCAAAACAATTAAAATTCAAATTAACGCAATTAAAAGAATTAACGAAAATATTCAAAACGATTTTCCTTCCTGAAGCTGACAATGCTTTTCGACCGACTGTCGTGATCACAGGAATGAAAATTACCGAATCAGGCTAAACCTGCAACTTAAATAGTGATTATATGTCTTCGCGCATGCGCGTAAAGGTCCACGCATCGGAGATCAAATATGGCCGCCGAACATTAACAGAATTCTCGTGTAATTTAATTTCAACGGTTTCTGCAATTAATAGTCGCGTATAATTACGTTGAACGTTAAGTATTTTGGCCTCGTTAAATAAAAAAGTATGTTTTTCGTTAATGGCATGAAAGGCTAATTCTGACGCTGCTGACCGAGAAGCACGAACTGAGGCTTCGTGTTGATTTACACGAATATTAAGAGAAAACCGCGTTGAACCCTGGTAAGACGAGTCGCAATCACCGCAAGAAATGTTGTATACTAGATCATTAATTTGTGTTGCGAACGCGGAAAGAACCGAGCGATTGTTCAGTATAGTGTGTAACTTCCGTATAGGCCTAGCTATAATTTTAAATTCGGTATCTTTAAAGAATCTGTTAAGTTGTTTGTGCCACTGTTCAACATATGGGACAGAAATAAAGTATTTTTTGATATTGCTGATTGGTGTAGTATTTTTTATCCTATCCTTACCTTGTACCCTAATTCGATGTATTGTGTTAATGGGGTAACCCCTGTTCAAGAATCTGCTAGTTAATATTTGTATTTCTGAGTCCAAAGCAGAATCCGTCGTTGAATATTTATAGGCATTTAGAAATTGATTAAAGATAATCGGAGGTATTTATGGGAGGTATTTAGACGATGTTCTAATTATTACTGATAGTAGTACTATCCAAGACATTTTACATTCGTTTAATAATATTCATTCTAGACTCAAATTTACATTGGAAAGGGAAGATACGGATACTAAGTCATTAAACTTTCTAAATTTCACGCTTACCCGTGACTCGAACAAAATACAATTTAGCATCTATCGAAAACCCACAAACACCGGTATGCTTCTTCATTATAATAGCTACCACCCGTTCACCTACAAAAGATCGATTATCTTTAATCAATTTCTAAATGCCTATAAATATTCAACGACGGATTCTGCTTTGGACTCAGAAATACAAATATTAACTAGCAGATTCTTGAACAGGGGTTACCCCATTAACACAATACATCGAATTAGGGTACAAGCTAAGGATAGGATAAAAAATACTATACCAATCAGCAATATCAAAAAATACTTTATTTCTGTCCCATATGTTGAACAGTGGCACAAACAACTTAACAGATTCTTTAAAGATACCGAATTTAAAATTATAGCTAGGCCTATACGGAAGTTACACACTATACTGAACAATCGCTCGGTTCTTTCCGCGTTCGCAACACAAATTAATGATCTAGTATACAACATTTCTTGCGGTGATTGCGACTCGTCTTACCAGGGTTCGACGCGGTTTTCTCTTAATATTCGTGTAAATCAACACGAAGCCTCAGTTCGTGCTTCTCGGTCAGCAGCGTCAGAATTAGCCTTTCATGCCATTAACGAAAAACATACTTTTTTATTTAACGAGGCCAAAATACTTAACGTTCAACGTAATTATACGCGACTATTAATTGCAGAAACCGTTGAAATTAAATTACACGAGAATTCTGTTAATGTTCGGCGGCCATATTTGATCTCCGATGCGTGGACCTTTACGCGCATGCGCGAAGACATATAATCACTATTTAAGTTGCAGGTTTAGCCTGATTCGGTAATTTTCATTCCTGTGATCACGACAGTCGGTCGAAAAGCATTGTCAGCTTCAGGAAGGAAAATCGTTTTGAATATTTTCGTTAATTCTTTTAATTGCGTTAATTTGAATTTTAATTGTTTTGAATTGATTTTGAATTGTGTTAAATTGATTATTTAATTATTTATATTTTACTTTAATTATTTATATTTTACTTTAATGTACCGGTAAGTTGTCGATTTTTTCGTTTTTTCCGTTCTAATTTCTGGAGGGTATCATACGGAAGTGTTCCACGTACTATATTGAGGTAAACTCCTCTTATTAATTTACTAAGCTGATACAATGGGAGGCCTTCAGGGAATTAATCTTGAAAGCTATTAGGCATTTCATACCAACTAAGAAATACTGTTCAAGATGGATGTCAGATGAACTAATGAGGCTCGTAGAAGAAAACAAAAATGCATGGGATGTATATAAATTAGCAGGTGACACAGAAGCCTATGGCAGATATAAGCTAGTCCGTAATCAAGTCACAAATGAGGTTATGCAATGAAGGCTGATTACGAGAAATCCTTGGCAAAGGATGCAAAGAAAAACAACAAAGACTTTTTTTTACTTACATAAACTCTAACTCTAGAAGGAAGTGGATGAATCAGATTGGTCCACTTTTTATTTCACCAGTCTGGAAACTATTGTCACACCTCCTACGTTGTATATCTTAATTCATGATGTGTAGCATCTCTTAAAGGTAATAAGTAAATTTTCTGTTTAGTATTAGTAGTGATAAATAATGCAAGAAAGCCAGCTTATACAGCATGAGGCAAAAAAAAACAAAAAACTTTCTTCCCACATTACTTCTTTGAAAAAATAATTTCAATATCATATACTTGGATTTCAGGAATTGGTGGTTCGACTGTTGATAATCCTGCTCAGATAGCTGACAAAATGAATAAAGTTACATTCACACATGAAGAATTCTGTAAGGAAAAGGACAGACGTTTACTAAACTCTAAAGGGAGCTGGAGCTAAATTATTTTGAAATAATAGAAAGCAAAGTGGAGGAGAAATTGTTGATGTTAAACAAAAAAAGGCACCTGGAACAGATGGAATCTTTCCAGTTATATTGAAGGAGGTAGCAAAGGGAATATGCAAACCCTAAGCATAATTATGAGAGCAGCCTTTAATTCAGGGGAGATCCCCCTGGACTGGAGATGTGCAAATTTATCCCCAATTCACAAAGGGGGTTCAAAGGGTAACACAAATAATTATAGACCTGTTAGTTTAACTTCTGTTCCGGAGAAAATAATTGAGTCACTGGTTAAAGAAGTGATGCAGGATGACCTAGTAGACAAGACTGCAACTAATAGTTCAGGCACAGCATGCGTTTGTTAAGGGGAAGTCTTGTCTGACCAGTTTGATTGGATATTACGATGTGGTCACAAACGAACTAGATGCAAAAAATAATTTCTATATCATATACTTGGATTTCAGGAAAGCTTTTGATAATGTTGCACATGGAAGACTGCTGTACAAACTGGAGTGGTATGGCATTAAGGGAAGGTTGTTGCAATGGATAAAGGGATGGCTGTGTGGGAGATGGCAGAGAGTGGTACTAAATGGACACTGCTCTACGTGGACTAATGTTATTAGTGGAGTCCCCCAGGGTTTGGTGCTGGGCCCATTGTTGTTTTGTGTATTTATCAATGATATTGTTGAAGGTATATCAGGCTTAATATCCAAGATTGCAGATGATACAAAGGTTGGCAGGGTTGTTAATGAGAGTAAAGACAGTATGCTACTGCAACAGGTTGTTGTTGTTATTTGGTTTTTAGGAGCATTAGCAACTAAGGCCATATTGCTCCGGGGATATGCGGTGGTCATTCCCTGACCTTTCCGCATCCTCCATATTTGGTGGCTCACGGGCTCGAACCCTGGTCTAATCAAGAAGCGTGTGCTACGTACTGCTGCTCCTGCCCACCTGGCTATGGAGGCGCCACTGCAACAGGATCTAGAAAAGTTAGATTGATAGGCTGAGAAGTGGCAACTGAAGTTTAACATTGACAAATGCAAAGTACTGGATATGGGTAACAGTAACCCAAGAGAAATGTATCAATTGTGTTATACTACACTGAGATAGGCGGAGAATGAAAAAGGCCTGGTGGTAATTGTGCAGTTCTCCGAACAGTGCAGTCAGGCTGCCAGAGCAGGTCATGGAGTTTTGCCAATGATATATAGGAATTTTGCTAGCAGAGACAAGGAGGTGATTATACGTTTGTATAAGGCACTGGTCACCCCACACCTTGAGTACTGCGTACAGGTCTTGGGACCTCATTTTAGGAAGGATGTAGAGTTTCTAGAATGAGTACAGAGAAGGGCAACAAGATTGGTGAGAGGAACAAAGGGGTGCACTTACGAAGAAAGGCTTAAGTTCTGCAAGTTGCAATATCTGGAGACTAGGCACCTGCGAGGTGATCTGATTGTGTACAAGGTGTTGAATGGTTTGAGCAGGCTCAATGTTGATGGGATATGTGCTGAGATTAAGAATCTGAGGGGGCATAGATTCAAATTGAGGAAAGAAAATTGTAGAATAGATTTGCGGATGTTTGCCTTTAGCCAGCAGGTAGTTCATTGCTAGAACAGGCTGCCATCTCTTGTGGAATTTGATAGCTTAAATTTAAGGCTGAACTAGACAAACATTTGGATTGCCCGGATGGGTGGAATGGGAAGGGTTTTTTTTTTTTTTTTTTTTTTTTTTTGGCTGATGCTATATAAGCTTGCCATCATATGCCTGAACTAATGCTAATGGTAAATATTGAACAATGGGTCTGTTAACCTTATGCTATTTACAAAAATCTTTATCTGATAACAAAACACTTTTGTTGTTTTTTGCCTTTTATAATCGTCCATTGGTGCCTCCTGTATGAGTTTCCCACAGTAGTCTGCCAAAATATTGGGACTCTATTTTCCCTGGTACCTTTGTTACATTTGAGAAATATCTTGGTGAAACCTTTTGCCGTGTTCATCGGAGACCACTCCCAAGTTTCAGAAAAAAAAGTCTAAATGGGAATGTAGGAAATGAAGCTTTAACAACATACTGCATCCCAACTCTCTGTATACTAAAATTAACTCATCCACAATTTCACTCTAAATTTGTAATTTCTCATTGCCTAAAAAGTTCCGGCGGATGTTTCAGGTTCTTATTTCTTCCAGGTTCTTATTTCTGAAGTGTTTCTTTTTTTAGTGAATTGCTCATCTTGGAATAGCAGTTTCATTTGAGAAGCCCCAAAAATTCCCTCTTTTTATCTTGGTCTCATTGATTCCAGGAAATTTTTCTTCAAGCAGGAAATTCCTTCTCCTTTTTTTTGCCCATCGCTTACACAAATATTTTTATCAAATCTAGATTGATGTGCAATAGATATAAATAGATTTCTGACTTATCCACCAAAGGAGGATATACTACATATTTCTGGCACGGTGTATTAGCATAACATTAGCATTAGTAGAGGCATATGATGTAAGAAAGTAAGCATATGTAGCATCAGCCAAAAAAAAAAACCTGCTCCCATTTCACCCCTCCATTTGATCAATAATACCTGTCCAGCTCAGCCTTAAATTTATATAGACTATCAACTTCCACAACAAAGGAAGGTAAAAGTCTGTTCCACCAACCAACTACCTGCTGGCTAAAGGCAAACTTCTGCACATCTATCCTACATCTGTCTTTCCTCAATTTGAATTTATGCCCTCTCAGGTGATTATTCTGAGCACGAGGAAGAATCCCATCAGCATTGAGCATGCTCAAACCATTCAAGGCTTTATACACCTCAATCTGATCACCTCACAGGTGCCTAGTCTCTAGACACTGTAATTTGCAAAATTTAAGCCTTTCTTCATTTGAGCAACCCTTTGTTCCATTCACTAATCTTGTTGCCCTTCTCTGTACTTGTTCCGACACCTCTACATCCTTCTTAAAATGAGGCCTCCAGACCTGTATACAGTACTCAAGGTGTACCCTGACCATTGCCTTATACAAGGGGATAATCAGCACCTTATCTCTGCTAGAAAAATTCCTGTATATCATTGACAAGACACCATGAGCTACTCTTGCAGACCATCTACACTGCTCAGAAAACTACTTATCTGCCTGCACAATTACCCCAAGTCCTTTTCGTTCTATACCACAGAGTTGATACTTTACTCTGGGGTTACTGCTTCCCATATGTAGTACTTTACATTTGTCAATGTTAAACTTCATTTTCCACCTCTCACCCCATCATCAACATTTCTGGATCCTGTTGTAGCAGCGTAGTCATTAGTGTCCTTAACCACCCTGCCAACCTTTGTATCATCTGCAAACTTGGACATTATGCTTGATATACCATCATCAATATAATTTATATATATAGAAAACAACAATGGATCCAACACTGAACCGTGATGGACTCCACTAATAACATTAGTCCACAATGAGCAGTGTCCATTGATTACCACTCTCTGTCTTTTCCCACTCAACCGTCCCTTTATCCATAGCATCAATTTGCCTCGAAAGCCACACTGCTCCAATTTGTTCAGCAGTATAAAAAGCCTTTCTAAGATCCAAATATATAATATCAAAGTTATTCCCTGCATCCAGTTCCCTTGTGACCACATCATAGTATCCAATCAAATTGGTCAGGCAAGACTTTCCCTTAATAAAACCATGCTGTGTCAAAGCCAGTGCTTTTTTTTTTGGGACGGTATGCAATGGTGTGGCTTACCGGTACCTTTAGCATTAGCATTAGCATTAGTAGAGGCATTTGATACAAGAAAGCAAGCTTATGCAGCATTAGCCAAAAAAAAAAAAAAAAAAACCCACTTCCACTTCACCCCTCTGTTCGTTCAAAATACCTGTCCAGCTGAGCCTTAAACTTATTTAGGCTATCAACCTCCACCACAAGGGATGGAAGTCTGTTCCACCAACCAACCACCCGCTGGCTAAAGGCAAATTTCCGCACGTCTATCCTACATCTGTCTTTCCTCAATTTGAATTTATGCCCTCTCAGGTGATTTTTCTGAGCTAGAGGAAGAATCCCATCAGCATTGAGCATTCTTAAACCATTCAAGGCTTTATACACCTCTATCAGATCACCTCGCTGGTGCCTAGTCTCCAGACACTGTTATTTGCAAAACTTAAGCCTTTCTTCGTAAGAGCACCCATTTGTTCCATTCACTAATCTTGTTGCCCTTCTCTGTACTCGTTCCAGCAGCTCTACATCCTTCTTGAAATGAGGCCTCCAGACCTGTATACAGTACTCTAGGTGTGGCCTGACCATCGCCTTATACAATGGAATAATCACCTCCTTATACCTGCTGGAAAAATTCCTGTATATCATTGACAATACTCCATGAGCTACTCTTGCAGCCCGTCTGCACTGCTCAGAGAACTTCATATCTGCCTCCACAGGTCCCTTTCATTCTCTACCACTGTCAGTGTAGTATCACAGAGTTGATACGTTGCTCTGGGGTTGCTGTTTCCCATGTGTAGTACTTTACATTTGTCAATGTTAAACTTCATTTGCCACCTCTCAGCCCATCTGCTCAACCTTTCCAGATCCTGTTGCAGCAGCATAGTGTCAGTAGTGTCCTTGACAACCCTGCCAACCTTTGTATCGTCTGCAAACTTGGACATTAAGCCCGATATACCATCATCAATATCATTTATAAATACAGAAAACAATAATGGACCCAACACTGAGCCCTGAGGGACTCCACTAATAACATTAGTCCACGATGAGCAGTGTCCATTGATTACCACTCTCTGTCTTCTCCCCCTCAACCACCCCTTTATCCATAGCAGCAATTTGCCTCCAATGTCACACTGCTCCAATTTGTGTAGCAGTCTTCCATGTGCAACAGTATCAAAAGCCTTTCTAAGATTCAAGTATATAATATCAAAGTTATTCCCTGCATCCAGTTCTTTTGTGACTGCATCATAGTATCCAATCAAGTTGGTCAGGCAAGACTTCCCCTTAACAAAACCATGCTGTGTCTGAGCTATAACTGAAGTCTTGTCTAAATGATCCTGCAGTGCTTCTTTAACCAGTGCCTCCATTAATTTTCCTGGAACAGAAGTTAAGCTCACAGGTCTATAATTACTTGTGTCAGCCTTTGATCCTCCTTTGTGAATTGGGGTCACATTTGCACATTTCCAGTCTATGGGTACCTCCCCTGAGTCCAAGGAAGCTCTCATAATTATGGCTAAGGGTTTGCTTACTTCCTTTGCTGCCTCCTTTAATATAACTGGATAGATCCCATCCACCCCGGGTGCCTTTCTTGTGTTTATCTTCAACAGTTTCTCCTCCACTTTACTCCCAGTTATTTCAAGATTCTGTAGCTTACTGCTAGAGTTGAATACACCTCTGGCATTCTCCTCGCTGAATAGCTCCTCATGTGTGAATGTCGATGCAAAATATTCATTTAGTTTGTTAGCTACCTGAGCAGGATCATCAACACTTGACCCATCAATATCAAGTGGACCAATCGATTCATCCCCTTCCTTCTAGAGTTTACATAAGTAAAGAACTCTTTGCTGTTTTTCTTTGCATCCCTTGCCAAGGATTTCTCGTAATCTGCCTTTGCCTGCCTAACCTCCTTTGTAACTTGGTTGCATATCAACTTGTATCTATCATAGGCTTCTGGGTCATGTGTTAATTTGTATGTATCCCATGCATTTTTCTTCTCTGCCATACGCCTCATTAGTTCATCTGACATCCATTTCGGCCTAAACCTTGAAAAATATTTCTTAGTTGGTATGTAAAGCCTAGTAGCTTCCAAGATAAGTTCTTTGAATGCTTCCCATTTTGAATTTGCTGTTGGTAACATCATCAGTTGGCCCCACTGTATAGAATTTAAATACTGTCTCAGTCCATCGTAGTCGCCTTTACGGAAGCAATAACCGTTCCCTTTACCCCTAATGGTAGTTACCTCTTTGAGTAAATCCCACTTCAGCATACTGTGATCACGGCCACCTAGTGGTTCATTTATCTGCAGATTCTTAATGCATGAAGAATCACTGCTGATAATCAAATCAAGAGTATTACTCCCTCTAGTTGCCTCCCGAACATGCTGATGTAGAAAACAATCATCCAATAAATCCACAAAAGCCCTGCTAGTGTGTGAGTAACCAGCCCCCAAATTCCAGTCAATATCTGGGAAATTAAAATCTCCCATTATAAGACACTCTGATTTACTGGCCCACTCTATTTCCCTGTACAGTTCCTTATTATACTCATCAGAGTCATTAGGCCTATAGCACACTCCTACTCTCAATTTTGATCTCCCAATGTTTATGTCACACCAAACTGACTCCACACTGCACTGTCCAGCGATGTCGACTGGCTTCACTTCCTTGGTTTTTATGTGTTTCTTAACTACTAGCATAACCCCTCCCCCCTTCCTATCCTGTCTATCCTTTCTGTAGACGTTGTACTCCCCAAATTGCAGTTCTGCATCCCTTATATCTGTGTGACACCACGTCTCTGATATCCCAACAATATCTGCCTTCGATGTTTTGAGCAATACCACAAATTCATCAAATTTATTTACTAAACTCCTAGCATTGGTGTACACGCAAGTATACCTGCACCTGTTTCTATTCTTAGCTACCCTAACACAACCCATGTGTTTACTTGTACCGCAGTGGCTCCCAGCAGTCTCTGAAATACCATGCATCTTGTTTTCCAGGCTTCTGCTCATTCTAATAGAAGCAGTGCAAGAATCTCTTTCACCTCTGCCAGTGGCTACTGTCAATCTATTGGTCTTTGTCTCCCCCCCAAGCTAGCAGTTTTCCGACCCACCTAACACTGCCTCGATAGCATCAGCAAATATTCTTGCACCCTTTCTATTTAAGTGTATCCCATCCCTGTAGAAGCAATCTCTCCTGTTAACAAGTACAGTCCAGGCTGAAAAAAATTCTACCCCTTGAGCCTTGCACAATCTTTCCAGGGCCGAATTGATCGACAAGGCTCTCATCATATACTCCCTCCTATCGTGTCTGGGCAGAATTGCAGACACTTTCAAATTCAACCCTAATTCTCGACTTTTGTTCAACAGTGACCTGTACTTGTTAAGTAATTCTGTCGGTCTCCTACTTTTAATATTATTAGTGCCAACGTGTACAACTATATCACCTTTTGTGCCCTTAAAAGATGATATTCGCTCTACAACGTCATCAACCTTTGCCCCTGGCAGACATACCCTGGTCCTGTTCCACCTCTCTTTTTTACAAAGCATGTTCCCCGTTTCCCTGACAATAGAGTCACCAACAACTACTAGTTCCTTCGGGACCAGAGCATTCTGCCTTAGGGGTTGTCTGTGTGTCACGCGATGCCCAAGTGCAAGCTCTGGCGTTGATGTGGGCAGCTGAGAGCTTGATGGGCCCCTCGATTTAGTTTCTTCGAGGGCATCCACCCTGTCCTTCAAGCTCTCATATAGGCCCACAAGAACGCCGAGTTGTTGCCTGATATCGATACACTCCTTGCATCGCGCGCACACACAAAGACATCCCCCTTGGCAGTATCATGTCCCGTACCCGATTGCTCTGCAAACATCAAGCAAACAGTGCATTTTATAAGGCTGTGAGTCAGAGGACAACTGCCCCCCTCAGTTCTGCTCTGAGCCACAGCACTTCCATTAGCTTGAGCCTTTTGCTTTGCTGCTCTGGTCTGAGTCATGATTCTATTAATTTATTAATTAATTATGTTATGTTATTAATTATATTACGTTTGTAATCTAAGTCATTATATGTATTTATTTAAACGTACAATTTAACTGCTAATGAAGTTCAACTAACGCTATCTAGTACGGTATCACAATGGTGGGAAAGTTACTAACGGTAGTTACGAACACGTGGAAACCCTTACCGATACTTTTACAAGGCCGAGTAAAGAATAAATACACCAAATTAATCAAAAAATCACAAAATAATGTTATACTACTAAATTTAAATCAAAAGTTGTAGAAAAACAATAATTTCAAATCAATAAATAAGAAAAATCCACTTAGCGGCTTTGAACACGACCGTCACTAGTTGCCTCGTCATCAATATAATTTATATATTGATGACGAGGCAACTAGTGATATACTAGTGATAGTGACGAGGCTACTAGTGATATAATAGTGATAGTGACGAGGCTACTACTAGTGATATACTTTACATTTGTCAATGTTAAACTTCATTTGCCACCTCTCACCCCATCCTCAACATTTCTAGATCCTGTTGTAGCAGCGTAGTCATTAGTGTCCTTAACCACCCTGCCAACCTTTGTATCATCTGCAAACTTGGACATTATGCTTGATATACCATCATCAATATAATTTATATATATAGAAAACAACAATGGATCCAACACTGAACCGTGATGGACTCCACTAATAACATTAGTCCACAATGAGCAGTGTCCATTGATTACCACTCTCTGTCTTTTCCCACTCAACCGTCCCTTTATCCATAGCATCAATTTGCCTCGAAAGCCACACTGCTCCAATTTGTTCAGCAGTATAAAAAGCCTTTCTAAGATCCAAATATATAATATCAAAGTTATTCCCTGCATCCAGTTCCCTTGTGACCACATCATAGTATCCAATCAAATTGGTCAGGCAAGACTTTCCCTTAATAAAACCATGCTGTGTCAAAGCCAGTGCTTTTTTTTTTGGGACGGTATGCAATGGTATGGCTTACCGGTACGTTTATTAACGAAAATTTTTGAATTCAATCTGAAGAAGGCTGCCTCCCAGCCGAAAGCTTATTAATTGTAATTCCAGTTTTGCTCTGAGAAACAAAATAAAAATTGTCGTAATGAATCCAGAGCACTTAGGCCTTTTTTACTACCTTTATTAACAGTGACATTTGGATGCAGTGCACTCCGAAATTTGTAATAATTCGTAAATTTTTTTCGCATGTTTACCTATTATTCAAATAAGTTTAAAATTATTTAACTAAATTTGCATTTTTCACTGTCTATTGTTATGATATTTTCTATATGAAACTGTATAACCATTTTTATAGTTCTAAATTACTAGTTGGACCTGTGTTTAACGAAGTCCTTTTATAGCGAATCATTGTGATTCGTTATAAAAGGACTTCGTTAATTTCCCCTGGAAGTTTCATTTCAAATACTGTTTGCATTTCTGGCCTTCAGGCAAATAGTGCTGCTGAGTGAATTAAGAGAGCTAAAGGGTTAGAGGTACTTGGTAAAACCTATACGACCACCTGTCCCACATATGGATAAGTCGCGCAGGTCAACAGTGAACAGATCAAGGGGTATTCCCAATGGGCTCTGGTCCACCTTCTACTGCAGTGGTGTCCAAATTTTTCCCATACGGGAATAAAGACAGTTTCAAAAAAAAAAAAAAAAAAAAAATTCAAATTTAAGCACAAGTAACAATATTGGTGATGAGAGAAGGAAAACAAGGACAGCGAAGGTATTAAACCTTCTAAACATGAATTGTTGGCATTTTTCTGGTGAAAATTAAGTTAGAAAATTATCAATTAGGTTTCAGTTAAATGAAAGATACAATTTGTGGATTTTGGGAATACCTAATTGAAAAGATGGTTTTGGAAGAATGGAAGCATTTGATTTACGCTCTGAATACGATACCAATTTCATCGAGTGAATGTGAACGAGGATTTTCACAAATGAATCTGATTGCCAGCCGAACCAGAGCTTCGTTAATGACAAAAACAGATCTTCCCTACTGTTTCTTAAAATTATAGGCCCACCATTGAACCGCTTCGATCCAGGAAAATATGTCGATTTATGGCCGTTCTGGAAACATCATTCAGAACAGACACACAAAGAGGAAGAAAAGAAGTTGGCATCGGGTGTCGGATGAGAACTTAATAAACATTTGGAATATTCAACAAAAACTTTATTATGAAATTATTTTTACTTATTATTTTTAAGGTCTGTAGTTTAACGAAGGACTCTCTAGACAGCCGCTGCAGCCGAGTGGTAAATCACGCGGGTGATTAAGTATGCCTTGAGTGACCAGAATTCAGGCCCGTGACTGTTAAATACGGTGCTGTTTCTTGTATTCTATCTTGTGAACTCCTCTGACCGTTTGGTCGTCCCGGAGTATAAACAGAAAATTTATTTATTTATTTATAATGTCACTCGGTTGTCTGTCTGTCCGGCCGTCCATCTGTCACCGCATTGTATCTCTGGAACCACTCAACCTATTGACTTGAAATTTTGCACGGGTTTGTACATCATGTGGGCCAACATGATGCCATATTGATCATTATTGACAAAAATTTGTTTGAGAAATGGGAAGGGGGATAAAATGTGTGTGAGGGGGTAAAATGTTTTTGACAACCTATAGCTTATCATACACCATTGGAAAGAGCTCAACGAGTAGGTTTGAAAGATAATTTTAAAATATTTTTTAAATTAAAAATGGTGGCACAGACAAGAAAATGTGAGTAATTTTTGTGTCTCCCACCTATACTTCTGTCGCTAATGGAGCTAAAAATTTAAAAATCACATTTGCAAGTTATTCAATGCTTTTCAAGAGAAAACTATTCCGATTGAAATCTATCATTTACTTTTTGTGTTACAATTTAAAAAAAGAAATATTGGACTTTGATAGCACGCTTCTTTGTACTAAGTAACTCTCCTTTTGGTGACAAAGAGGTTGCTAAATAATTCTTATTTAAGCTCTCTTAATAAAGCTCTCTATTTGAGTTACTACACTAACGACCAATCGTGACTACGGACCCTTCATCCTGAGTGCCCAGCATTCAGTAGTTGACTGATTTATTGAATTATTTTATTCACATTTTACTTATTTTTTAATATACTTGAATAATAAATTTATGCTTAATAAACTGTGTGTTAATATACTAAATTTGTTGTTCTTATTCCAAAAACATTACTACTAAAGTAATGATAAAGAAATTTTTACTGATAGCAAAGAATGTGTACCGGCACCTATTTTTTCACAACAAAAGCACTGGTCAAAGCTATAAGTGAAGTCTTGTCTAGATGATCCTGCAGTGCTTCTTTAACCAGTGCCTATATTAATTTTCCTGGAACAGAAGTTAAACTAACAGGTCTATAATTACTTCTGTCACCCTTTGATCCTCCTTTGTGAATTGGGGTCACATTTGCATAATTGCTTCTGTCACCCTTTGATCCTCCTTTGTGAATTGGGATCACATTTGCACATTGTCCATGGGTACCTCCCCTGAGTCCAAAGAAGCTCTCGTAATTACGGATAAGGGTTTGCTTACTTCCTTTTATGCCTCCTTTAATATAACTGGATAGATACCATCCACCCCAGGTGCCTTTTTTATGTTTATCTTCAACAATTTCTCCTCCACTTTCCACTCAGTTATTACAAAATCATCTAGTTCACTGCCAGAGTTTAATTCACCTCTGGCATTCCCTTCCCTGAATAAGTCCTCATGTGTGAATGTAGATGCAAAATACTCATTTACTTTGTTAACCTCCTGACGAGGATCATCAACAGTTGAACCATCAATATCCAGTGGACCAATCTGATTGTTCCTTTTCCTTCTAGAGTTTACATAGCTAAAGAACTCTTTGCTGTTTTTCTTTGCATCCTTTGCCAAAGATTTCTCATAATCTGCCTTTGCCTGCCTAATCTCCTTTGTGGCTTGGTCACAGACCAGCTTATATCTATGATAGGCTTCCATGTCACCCATTAATTTATATGTATCCCATGCATTTTTCTTCTCTGCCATATGTCTCATTAGTTCATCTGACATCCATTTATGCCTAAACCCTGAACAATATTTCTTAATTGGTATGTAAAGCCTAGTAGCTTCCAAGATTCAAATTCAAAATGGAAAGCATCCAAATTCTTTGGATGCTTTCCATTTTGAATTTGCTGTTTTCCATTTTGAATTTGGTGTTGGTAACATCATCAGTTGGTCCCACCGTATAGAATTTAAATACTGTCTCAGACCACTGTAATTGCCTTTGCGAAAGCAAAAACCCTTCCCTTTACCCCTGATGGTAGTTACCTCTTTGAGTAAATCTCACTTCAGCACACTGTGATCACTGCCACCTAGTGGTTTCTTTCTTAATGAAAGATTTTCTCAGATTCTTAATGCATTAAGAATCACTACTGATAATCAGATCAAGAGTATTACTCCCTCTAGTTGCCTCTTGAACATGCTGATGTAGAAAATAATCATTAAATGAATCCACAAAATCCTTGCTAGTGTGCGAGTGACTAATCCACAAATTCCAGTCAATCTCTGGGAAATTAAAATCCCCCATTATAAGACTCTCTGATTTACTGGCCCACACTATTTCCCTGTACAGTTTCTTATTATACTCATCAGAGTCATTAGGCCTATAACACACTCCTAGTCTCAATTTTGATTTCCCAATGCTTATGTCACACCAAACTAACTCGACACTGAATTGTCCAGCGCTGTCGACTGGCTTTACTTCCTTGGATTTTATGTGTTTCTTAACTAATAGCATAACCCCTCCTCCCTTCCTATCCTGTCTATCCTTTCTATACATATTGTACTCCCCAAATTCCAGTTCTGCATTCCTTATATCTGTGTGACACTATGTCTCTGATATCCCAACAATATCTGTCTTTGATGTTTTGAGCAATACCTCAAATTTATCAAAGTTATTTACCAAACTCCTAGCATTGGTGTATATGCAAGTATACATGCACCTGTTCCTATTCTTAGCTACCCTAACACAACCCATGTGTTTACTTGTACCACAATGAGCCATTGCAGTACAGATTTCAGCAGTCTCTGAAATACCCTGCATCTTATTTTCCAGGCTGCTGCTCATTCCAATGCAAGAATCACTTTTATCTCTGCCAGTGGCTACTGTTAATCTATTAGTCCTTGTATCCCCCCCCCAAAGTGCAGTTTCTGAATGGTCTGCTCATATTTTTATGCTGTAGTGGTAATCCCTTGCTTTTTTGTCCTACTCACAAGAAAGCAACAGTATTTATTGTACACACCTTGCAATCCAGTCAGCAAAACTACGACTTTTATGTCGGCACTGATATTCCATTTCTAGTTTTGTAGAATATTTTTTGCAAAAGAACCTGTAGGTGTTCTCATATGTTTCCTTCATGTAAACTGCATGGGCCAATAGTATAGATGAATACTTAATTCCATTATGGAGTAAAACTGCTTTCAAACTAACCTTGGGTAAATCAATAAAAAAGCCTCTGCTACTCGGTATAATTCTCCAGATGTAACTCTCTCATTAATTGTTAAGGGAAAATTATGTTTAACCAGTCTGGTTAGCTATTTTGACAAGGTAATTTATGAGCTGGATGAGCTGGATTTAGGGGATAATTTCGACATTTATTTTAATTTCGGCAAAGCATTTGACTCAGTCTCACATGCGTGGTTATTTTATAAGCTGAAATGAGTTGAAATCACAGGAAAAACCTTAGAGAGTTTGCAGGATAGCTTCAGGGCAGGAGGCAGAGGGTTGTGGTAAATGGTTATTCATCAGATTGGGTTAATGTAAGAAGTAAGGTTCTCCAGGGATCAGTATTGAGACCACTGTTTTTGATTTTCTTATATTACATCGATGAAGGGATAGATGGCACGATGTCTAAATTTGCAGATGATGTAAAGATTATTAGAATAGTTAACGATCACCGCTAGGCAGAGCTTCTTCTGAGTGACCTAGATAGACTTCAGGGATCATCAGAAAAGTGGCAGTTTTGCTTTAATCCAGCAAAGTGCAAGGTCTTACACCTGGGGAACAGTAATCCCAAAATTACTTATACACTTGGTGGAGTTGAACTAAAGTCAGTAGTGGAAGAAAGGGACTTGGGAGTTAAGATACAGTCAGACAAGAATTTCTCCGAGCATTGTAAACAGGTTGCAAGTAAGACCCATGATTTATTGAACATTTGCTAGTAGAGATAAAGGCATCATAATCCCACTATAACTTCTGTTCTGTGGAAAATAATGGAGTCACTGGTTAAAGAGGTGATACATGACCACCTAGAGAAGACTGCAGTAATAGTTCAGACACAGCATAGGTTTGTTAAAGGAAGGTCTTGTCTCACCAATTTGATTGAATAATATGATGTGGTTATGCAGGAACTGAATGCAAAAAATAATTTTGATATCATATACTTGGATAGGAAAACTTTTGATACTGTTGCACATGGAAGACTACAATACAAGTTGGAGCTGTATGGCATTAAGGGCAAGTTGCTAAAATGGATAAAAGGATGGTTGAGTGGGAGAAGACAGAGAGTGGTAATCAAATTCATGGACTAATGTTATTAGTGGAATTCCCCAGGGGTATATATTGGGCCCATTGTTCTTTTCTGTAATTATTAATGATATTGATGAAGGTATATCAGGCTTAATTTTCCAGATGATACGAAAGTTGGTAGGGTTGTTAATGATAGTAAGGACTGTACACTACAGAAACAGAATCTAGAAAATTTGAGCAGATGGGCTGAGAGGTGGCAACTGAAGTCTAACCTTGACAATGCAGAGTACCGCGTGTGGGTAGCAGTAACCCGAGACTAACATACCAACTGTGCAGTACTACACTCAGGGTAGTGGAGAATCAAAGAGACCTAGGGATAATTGCACAGTCAGATATGAAGTTTTCTGAGTAGTGCAAAAAGGCTGCTTATGGGGTCTTGTCAATGATTTTTAATGATTTTTACTGCAAAGTTTTTACTGCTCCTGGAAATAGAGAAGTTTATCCTGTTTTATTAACTCAAATTGGCATATTAACTTATTTTCTAGAGTAGCTTTATATTCCTAGTTACGATACTTAGTTTAAAGTTTAACTTAGATAGAGATTTTGTAGGTTATTACTTAGTATTGGTAAGGGTATCCAATCCACGTGTTACAAGTTTTGCAGCTCCGCTGAACAGAAAGTTTTTTAGCCATATTTAGCCATTTTATTGACTAATTGTTATATTAAATTATTTTCTATAAGAAGCTTATAGACCTAGTCAAGGTTTATTCTGAATTGAGACAGCGAGATTTTGGAAGTTAATTTAATACTTAAGTGTCCGTAGATTAACCGTTCGTAACTTGCTGCCATTGTTATACAATACAACGTTTATCCCGAACTAGATAGCGTTAGCTTAATATAATATAATATATTATATAATAGTGCCAATTAATCAGTAAAATCTATTAATATTGTTAAACTTCATTGTCAATTAAACTGTACTTTTTAACTAAATACATATAACAACTTAGATTTTTAAAATGTAACATAATTAATTAATACATAACTTGATACAGAAGTTATATAAATGGAACTCGTAGATAATACTCAATACTGAAAAATATATATAGATATATAGTGTTATAACTGTGTTGGGATACAAGTTTAGGGTTATAATTTTGTACTGAAATTGAAATTTTATTGAAATTAAATCGAAATCATGACAGACCAGAGCAGCAAAGCAAAAGGCTCAAGCTAATGGGAGTGCTGTGACTCAGGAGAGAACTGAGGGAGGGGGGGCAATTTCCCTCTGCACCACAGCGTTTTAAAATGCACTGCTTGCTTGATGTTTGTGGAGCAATCGGGTATGGGACATGATATTGCCATGGGGGTGTCTTTGTGTGTGCGCAATGTAAGGAGTGTAAGGAAATCAGGCGACAACTCAGCGTTGTTATTGGCCTAAATGAGAGCTTAAAGGACGCCCTCAAAGGATCTAAATTGAGGGCCCATCAAGCTTTTAGCTGCCCACATCAACACCAGAGCTGGCACTTCATTATCATGCAACACAGTGGCAACCTCCAAGGCAGAATGCGCTGGTCCAACAGGAACTAGTAGTTGTTGGTGACTCTATTGTCAGAGAAATGGGGCACATGGTATATAAAAATGATAGGTGGAACAAACCAGGGTATCTCTACCAGGGGCAAAGGTTGATGACGTTGTAGAGCCGATATCATCTGTTAAGGGCACAAAAGGTGATATTGTTGTCCACGTTGACACTAATGATATTAAGAGTAGGAGACCGGCAGAATTACTTAACAAATACAGGTCACTGTTGAAAAAAAGCCGTGAATTAGGTTTGAATTTGAAAGTGTCTGCAATTCTGCCCAGACATGATAGGAGGGAGTATATGGTGAGAGCCTTGTCAACGAATTCGGCCCTGGAAAGATTGTGCAAAGCTCAAGGGGTAGAATTTTTTTCAGCCTGGTCTTTATTTGTTAAGAGGAGAGACTGCTTCTATAGGGATGGGATACACTTAAATAGAAAGGGTGCAAGAATATTTTCTGATGCTATCGAGGCAGTGTTAGGTGGGTTGGAAAACTGCTAGCTTGGGGGGATAAAGGATTAATAGATTAACAGTAGCCACTGGCAGAGGTGAAAGTGATTCTTGCACCGCTTCTATTGGAATGAGCAGCAGCCTGGAAAACAAGATGCAGGGTACTTCAGAGACTGCTAGGAGTCATTGCAGTACAAGTAAACACATGGGTTGTGTTAGGGTAGCTAAGAATAGGAACAGGTGCAAGTATACTTATGTGTACATCAAGGCTAGGAGTTTGGTAAATAAATTTTATCAATTTGAGGTATTGCTCAAAACATCAAAGGCAGATATTGTTGGGATATCAGAGATGTGGTGTCACACAGATATAAGGAATGCCGAACTGGAATTTGGAGAGTACAATGTGTACAGAAAGGATAGACAGGATAGGAAGGGAGGAAGGGTTAGGCTATTAGTTAAGAAACACACAAAATCCAAGGAAGTGAAGCCAGTCAACATCGCTGGACAGTGCAGTGTCGAGTCAATTTTGTGTGATATAAGCATTGGGAGATCAAAATTGAGAGTAGGAGTGTGCTATAGGCCTAATGACTCTGATGAGTATAATAAGAAACTGTACAGCAAAATAGAGTGGGCCAGTAAATCAGAGAGTCTTATAACGGGGGATTTTAATTTCTCAGATATTGACTGGAATTTGTGGGTTGTCACTGACACACTAGCAAGGCTTTTGTTGATTAACTGGATGATTGTTTTCTAAATCAGCAAGTTCGGCAAACAACTAGAGGGAATAATACTCTTGATCTGATTATCAGTAGTGAATCTTCATGCATTAAGAATCTGCAGATAAATGAACCACTAGGTGGCAATGATCACAATGTGCTGAAGTGGGATTTACTCAAAGAGGTAACCACCATCAGGGGTTAAGGGAAGGGATTTTGCTTTTGTAAAGACGAGTACGATGGTCTGAGACGGTATTTAAATTCTATACAGTGGGACTTACTGATGATGTTACGAACAGAAAATTCAAAATGGGAAGCATTCAAAGAATTTATCTTGGAAGCTACTAGGCTTTACATACCAATTAAGAAATATTGTTCAAGGTTTAGGCCTAAATGGATGTCAGATGAACTAATGAGACATATGGCAGAGAAGAAAAATGCATGAGATACATATAAATTAATGGGTGACTTGGAAGCCTATGATAGACATAAGCTGGTGTGTAACCAAGCGACAAAGGAGATTAGGCAGGCAAAGGCAGATTATGAGAAATCCTTGGCAAAGAATGCAAAGAAAAACAGTTTGCCTATGTAAACTCTAGAAGGAAAGGGATGAATCAGATTGGTCCACTGGATATTGGTGGTTCAACTGTTGATGATCCTGCTCAGGTGGCTAACAAACTATATGAGTATTTTGCATCAACATTCAGGAAGGGGAATGCCAGAGGTGAAGTAAACTCTGGCAGTGAATTAGATGATTTTGTAATAACTGAGAGGAAAGTGAGGATAAATTGTTGAGGATTAACATAAAAAAGCACCCGGGGGTGGATGGGATTTATCCAGTTATATTAAAGGAGGTAGCAAAGGAAGTAAACAAACCCTTAGCCATAATTATGAGTGCTTTTTTGAACTCAGAGCAGGTACCCATAGACTGGAGATGTGTAAATATGGCCCCAATTCACAAAGGAGGACAAAGACTGACACAAGTAATTATAGACCTCTGAGTTTAATTTCTGTTCCAGGAAAATTAATGGAGGCAGTGGTTAAAGAAGCACTGCAGGATCATCTAGACAAGATTTCAGTTATAGCTTGGACACAGAATGGTTTTGTTAAGGGAAAGTCTTGCCTGACTAATTTGATTCAATACTATGATGCAGTCACAAAAGAACTGGATACAGGTAATAACTTTGATATTATATATTTGGATCTTAGAAAAGCTTTTGATACCATTGCACCTGGAAGACTGCTGCACAAATTGGAGCAGTGTGGCATTGGAGGCAAATTGCTGCTATGGATAAAGCGATGGTTGAGGGGGAGAAGACAGAGAGTGGTAATCAGTGGACTCTGCTCATCATGGACTAATGTTATTAGTGGAGTCCCTCAGGTCTAGTGTTGGATCCATTGTTGTTTTCTGTATTTCTAAATTATATCAATGATGGTATATCAATCTTAATGTCCAAGTTTGCAGATGATACAAAGGTTGGCAGGGTTGTTAAGGACACTACTGACAGTATGCTGCTACAACAGGATCTGAAAGGTTGAGCAGATGGGCTGAGAGGTGGCAAATGAAGCTTAACATTGACAAATGTAAAGTACTACATATGGGAAACAGTAACCCCAGAGTTAGGTATCAACTCTGTGGTACTACACTGACAGTGGTAGTGAATGAAAAGAACCTGGGGGTAATTGTGCAGGCAGATATGAAGTTTTCTGAGCAGTGCAGAAGGGCTGCAAGAGTAGCTCATTCGTGTCCTGTCAATGATATACAGGAATTTTTCATGCAGGGATAAGGAAGTGATTATCCCCTTGTATAACGCAATGGTCAGGCCACACCTTGAGTACTGTCAGGTCTGGAGGCCTCATTACAAGAAGGATGTAGAGCTGTTGGAATGAGTACAGAGAAGGGCAACATGATTATTAAATGGAACAAAGGGTTGCTCTTATGAAGAAAGGCTTAAATTTTGCAAATCACTGTGTCTGGAGACTAAGCACCGGCGAGGTGATCTAATAGAGGTGTTTAAAGCCTTGAATGGTTTGAGCATGCCCAATGCTGATGGGATTCTTCTTCATGCTCAGAATAATCACCTGAGAGGGCATAAATTCAAATTGAGGAAAGACAGATGTAGGATAGATGTGTGGAAATTTGCCTTTAGCCAGCAGGTAGTTGGTTGGTGGAACAGATTTCCATCTCTTGTTGTGGAAGTTGATAGCCTAAATAAATTCAAGGCTCAACTGGACAGGTATTTGGAGGGGTGAAATGGGAGTGTTTTTTTTTTTTTTTTTGGCTGATGCTGCATAAGCTTGCTTTCTTGCATCATGTGCCTCTATTAATGCTAATGCTAATGATATATATGAATTTTGTTAGCATTGAAAAGGGGGCAATTATCCCCTTGTAGAAGGCAATGGTCAGGCCACACCTCGAGTAATGCCTGCAGGTCTAGAGGCTTCATTTTAGGAAAGATTTTGAGCTACTAGAATGAGGAATGAGTACAGAGATGGGCAATGAGATTAGTGAGTGGAACAAAGGGTTGCTGGCCCTGGGTACCAAGCGTTATAGTGATCAAGCGATTCTCAGTGATTTCTAGAGCGTTTTTCTCTAAGCTGCAGTTTTTGTTCAGTTAAAAAAAGTTTTCTTACGTTTTCATTAAATACTAGTAAACTTAGACTTACGATCTGTAACTAAGTTTCAGAAAGGCAAATCACCTTTCTTTTTTCCATTTAAACTAATATACTAACTTTTATACCGCTTGGTCACTCTAGCGGCAACGCTCCTGCCTCCCCGTGGCGGGGCCGGTAACCTGGGAGAAGAAATCCACTCTCCTGGGGCTGAAAGGAGCAAAGATGGATAACAATACGTTCCCACCTTTAGAGCCTCCGAGCTCAAAACTAGCGACAAAACACACCGATGATGACTTCTCCCAACCCAAGAGGTTGAAAACAAATCCTCAAGACGAGATACCAGCATTTCTCATACTGCACTCTACATCAGACCAGCCTTTGAGTAAATTGTCCCCATTCCTTTTGCAAAAATGCTTAGAGGCTGTCGCAGGTTCACCAAAATCAGTAAGGCGACTCCAGTCTGGGGATCTTCTGGTAAAGACCATGAAATCCCAGCATTCTGCAAAGTTATTAAATCTGACAACTTTCGGCGGACATCCAATAAAAGTCACTCCCCATGCCACCTTAAATTCCTCTAAGGGAGTAATTGCAGAATGGGACTTATTAACCGTATCAGAGGAGGAAATAGTCAAAGAGCTACGAGAACAAAGAGTCATCCAAGCCAGGAGAATCATGACTCGTAAAGATGGTACTCTCATTCCAACAAGGAGCATAATCCTCACTTTTAGCTCTCCCATCTTACCAACATCTGTCAAAGCAGGCTATCTCCATTGCCGTGTCCGACCCTACATCCCAAACCCAATCAGGTGCTATAAGTGCCAAAAATATGGACACTCTCAGACTGCATGTAGAGGTGAGGCAATATGTCCTAACTGCGGATCAAAAGACCACAACCAATCCGATTGCAATACTACCACTCCTAATTGTCCAAATTGTAAAGGTAATCACCCAGCTTTCTCCAAAATATGCGAACTATGAAATATAAAGTGGAAAACAAAGTCACTTATTCAGAGGCGAGAAGAGAAATAATCAAAATGGAGCCAAAGCGTACATATGCCACAGCTGCCAAACAGGTGCAATCAGTAAGTATCCAAACGGACGTTACAGTTCCTCCTAATACATCTATTGCGAATTGGGCACGATCCATACTCACTTCTCCCAAACAGTGTCTTTCACAACAAACAACTGAACAAGCCAGCAATACTCCAATCTCCATTCCAGCCGATGCGTCAACAATGAAACCAAAAGCTACAGAAACCCCAATGGTGCATCCACGGATTTCAACGGAAATGGATATTGATCAGGAGAAAAATTCAGATGATGGAATTTTAGAACTCCACGCAACTGATGAGATGGACACAACATGTCCTCTCTTTCCTAAGAAAGACAAAGTAAAAATAGAGAGGTATAAACAAGCTACAACCAAAAAACTGTCAGAAGCAAAAACAACTAACAAGAACGCATAATGGAAAGAATTCTTCAGTGGAATTGTAGAGGCTTTCGTAATGCAAAAGATGACTTACATGATCTCGTAAACCGCTATGAACCAGCATGTATATCCCTACAAGAAACCTATTTAAATCCACAAGTGTGTCCTACCATTAAAAATTATACCATGTTCAGAAGAGATAGGAGTATCGACTCACCGGCCCGTGGAGGCGTGGCGGTTCTTGTTAGAAATAATATTCCATCTAAACCTGTTGCTCTTCAGACTCCTTTTGAGGTAGTGGCAATGCGCGCAGAAATTGGCATGACTATTACAATAGCATCTATATATATTCCCCCAAATTCCTCAATCTCCTCAGAAAATCTAGAAAATCTAATAGACCAGCTACCACCTCCTTTCTATTTACTCGGAGACTTCAATGCTCATCATTCGCTGTGGGGATCTCCAACAATCGACAAAAGAGGTAAACAAATAGAAAATCTTCTCGATGTGTGCCAACTTACCCTTTTGAATACTGGAGAGCCTACCTATATACATTTTTCTACAGGATCCATGAGTGCAATAGACCTTTCAATCTGCTCTCCCTCCATATGTACTAATACGGAGTGGTCTGTTCTTGAAAGTCCACTAAATAGTGATCATCTACCAATTCTCTGCAAGCTGCAAACACGGGTAAACTCCCCTTTGCCGGGTCGTTTCAAATGGAAATTTCGTAGGGCACACTGGAATAAATATGCTTCAAATGTTCAGTTAGATGATGAAATAATTCAACTTCAACCCATAGATTATGTCACACAACATATAACTAATCAAATATTACAAGCTGCCAACTCTACAATACCAAAGTCCTTGCCTGGGAAACGCAAACACAATAATTACTTGTGGAATCCGGATATACTCTAAACAGAAAAAAAATAGGGCTTGGAATTTGTTCCGCAAATTCCCCACAACCAGTAACCTAATTAGTTTTAAAAGAATGAAAGCTAAGTTCCGCCAAATAAGAAGGAAAGCAAAAAGAGAAGCATGGATTACCTTTTCCTCTAGTATAAACAAGGACACAGATATCAGACTCATCTGGAAGAAAATACAAACAATTGATGGCAAATATGTCCAGTCCCCAGCCTCAATATTAAACTGGAAAGGAAAGGAGTTGTCCTCTCCGGCAGAAATTGCAAATGCCTTAGCCGAATCATTTGCCCGTATATCAGGCGTATCCACCTACAACCCAATCTTTCAGAAAATTAAAAAATCATCAGAGCAGCATAAGATCAATTTCTCCACTAGAGTTTCACACCCGTACAACCAGCCATTTACATTAACAGAACTTTTAGGGGCGCTCAATAAAACTTCCAGTAGTGCTGCTGGTCCAGATGGGATCTACTACGTCATGATAAGCCAACTAAACAACAGAACAAAAAGGGCATTGTTAAAATATTACAATCGAATATTTCTAGAAAATACTTACCCAAACTCCTGGCGTCACTCAATTATACTAGCCTTTCCAAAGCCAGGAAAGGATCGCAGCTTTCCACATAATTACAGACCGATTTCACTGACCAGCTGCTTAGGCAAAGTCTTGGAAAAAATGGTTCACAGGCGGCTAACGTGGTTCCTGGAAACTAACAACTTGCAAAATAACAATCAGTACGGGTTTTGAAAGAACCGGTCCACGTTAGATGTAATGATAAAAGCAAAAGCAAACATCCGAAATGCCTTCATAAGGGGACAACATCTGGTCATGATCAATCTTGATATTGAGAAAGCCTTTGATAACAGCTGGTGATACGGTGTACTTCACGATCTTCATTCTTTTGGCTTGAGAGGTCATTTACCCCACTTTATACAAAACTTCCTATGCCACAGAACATTTCAGGTTAGATACATGAACAATTTATCTAAATCATTTGAACAAGAGGAGGGTGTTCCTCAGGGGTCCATTCTTAGTCCGACGCTATTTTCAATAAGAATTACAAACATGACACAGGATGTACCTAATACAGTAGAATCGTATATGTTCACTGATGACCTCGTTGTTTCTTGTCAATCCCAAACCATGAACACCATTGAAAGACAACTTCAAATTTCCATTGCTAAAATTGAATCATGGACATTGCGGAATGGCTATTCCCTATCAGAAAAGAAATCTAGTGCAATTCATTTTTGTAAAAAACGCAAACTTCACCCAGATCCAGAAATATTTTTAAAAAACAACCTGATTCCTGTCACTAACATTCCGTCTGTTGGGGTTATATTTAGATAACAAACTTAATTTTGCTTCCCATATTGCTTTCCTTTGAACTACGTCTTAAAAAACTGAACATACTGAGAGCAGTCTCTGCTAAGTCCTGGGGTGCTGACAGAAGCTCTCTCCTTCATCTGTATAGAGCTTTAATAAGATCACGATTAGATTATGGATCACCTGTCTATGACTCCGCTAGGAAAAGTTCACTATTACGTCTAAACACCATACAGCATAGTGCTCTTAGGATAGCTGTGGGAGCCTTCAGAACATCTCCGGTCCACAGCCTGTATATTGAGGCAAATGAACCCCCTTTGCATCTCAGGAGAAAATCCTTATTGTGTAATTATGCATGCAGCAAAAATTAAAAGCAAGCCATTCCACCCTAGCTGGCAGTACCTGTTTGATCCTCAATATGTTGAATTATATCACAATAAGCCTAATGAAAACCGTCCCTCAGGGATTCGACTGCAAGAACTCACGATCAGTTGGGATCTTAAATTTCACAACATATTCCAAGACATTGCTACTCCTGAAACTCCCTGGACTGAACTCTCACCTCTCTGCGACAATTTCTTTTCAAGATGGGGAAAATCCTCTCAGCAAATATAAACTATCAACAGCTCCATAAAACTCATTTGTTGGAAAACTCAGATAAAGTACCTATCTATACTGATGGCTCCAAAACAGACGCAGCCATTGGTGCTGCATCAGTTTCTTCTGCCTTCTCAGTTGCTGTGTCTCTTCCTACGGAATGCACTATCTATACTGCAGAATTATTTGCAATTAAACTAGCTCTAGATAGAATACACAACAGCTGTATAAAGCAATCTCTGATATACACAGACTCCTTAAGCGCAATCACTGCCATTCAAACTACCATGTCGCCCTCTCATCCAATTCTTAGAGAGATGCGGTCCAAGTTATTTTACTGTAAAAAAAGCCAACCAGAAGGTTACCTTCTGCTGGATACCTGGTCATGCAGGCATTCCAGGTAATGAACAAACGGGCGCTGCCGCTAAACACCCTGACCCAAACACTTCCATTCAACAAACAGTGCCCTACACCGACTACAAATCCATCATTGAAACATCATGTAGGAAGCAATGGTCTGACCTCTGGAAAGCTCAAATAAATAATAAACTGTTGCAGATAAAAAAAGAGCCAAAATTGTGGACATCTAGTATCAGAAAAAGCAGGTGACAAGAAGTAATTCTAGCAAGGCTTCACATCGGACACTCACATCCAACTCATCTGTATTTGTTTATGGGAGAGAACCCTCCCCAGTGTTTGTTGTGCCAGTCGCAGTTGACAATATATCATATTCTCATTGAATGTCCCCAACTTTCAACTACCAGAAAATTAACCTTTACCTCCCTATCCCATTTGAAGGAACCGATAACCTTATTGCAGATTCTTGGTAATGATGCAAATTTGGAGGAACTGTTTACTTATTTGAAACAGATAAATCTCTATAATAGCCTATGATCACAATAACATGAGAAATTTGTGATAAGCAAATATCGAACAGGCACAATATGGCCCAAGAGGCCCTTGTGCCAGAAAACCCAAATACAACAACAACAACAACAAAGGGTTGCTGTTACTAAGATAAGCTTAAGTTCTGCAAATTGCAGTGTGTGGAGACCAGGCACCTGCAGGATTATCTAATTGAGGTGTATAAGGCCTGGAATGGTTTGAGCAATCTCAATGCTGATGTGCTTCTTCCTCTTGCTTAGATTCTGCACCTGGGGGGGGGTATTAATTCAAATTGAAGAAAGACAGAAGTAGAATAGATGTTCGGAAATTTGCCTTTATTCAGCGGGTAGTTTATTGCTGGAACAGGCTTACATCTGTCGCTGTGGAAGTTGGCAACTTAAATAAATAAATTCAAGGAAGAACTGAATGAACCTTTGGAGTGAATGGATGGGTGAAACGGGAAGGGGTTTTTTTTGGCTGAAGGTTGCTTTCTGGCATCATATGCCTTTACTAATGTTGTGCTAAAAATCGTTATCACCGTTTTTCTAATAGGGTTTTGAATCATTTCATATTTCGAAACATTCTACAATCGTAAATTCAAGAAACAGATTAAATATCAATTTTCAATACATAAATGATTCTGTCTCTAATATTATAATTTTCTGATTATCTTCCTGTTACAATGCTTTGCTTTGCTGAATTTTGTAGTTACATTATTAATACTGCATTATACATTTAATTGAAATTATGAGAAATAAGGAATTTGTTCGGTGTGAAAACTTTGCAACTATTTGCCAAAATTAATTTTTAATTGCTTTAAAAAATATACAATTGTGTTTTGTGTTACTTGCTTTGTAGAGATGAGGTGTCTTATTTTAGTGTTCACTAATTACCTTCAATTTGCAACGGTTCTACGTGATATCATAATTTATACATGTTACATGCAGTATCTTCATGTAGCAAATATAATTAATTACTGTACGTTATTTACAATAAAATTATCACATAATAATTAATTTCTTAATTAGTTTTGCTTGTTAATATTTTATTATTCAACATTTGCAATATATGTTGACATTCTATAAATGCCCTTTGTGGTTTGTAATAAAAAATATAGAAAAATAATGAATTATGGCTAAGTTACTTTCTGTATCTTTAATCTTTAAAATAGAAACAGAAAGGCAACTGCATGCTTGTGAACAGCGATGTGAGGATATCTTATGTGAACGGGCAGAACTGGAAACTGAAGTGGTCAATATGAAAACTGCTATCAAAATGAAACCTACAGATGAACTGGCACGGACAAAACGAAGCTTAAGAGAAAAAGAAAGGTCAGTTTCAGATGACTTATGATTTTTGTGTTCTAGTATAAAGGAAGCCACTGTTATTTCAAAATGCTTTTAATTAAAAATAGATTCAAAATTTACTTAGCATTATCATTACCCATATGATGCAAGAAAGCAAGCTTATATAGCATCATCAAAAAAAAAAAAAAAAAACCTTCCCATTTCACCCATCCATTCACTCCAAAATTTGTCTAGTTCAGCCTTCAATTTATTTAAGCTATCAACTTCCACAACAACAGATGGAAGCTTGCTCCAGTAATCAACCACCCACTGGCTAAAGGCAAATCTATTCTACAACTGTCTATTCCACACATCTATTCTACAACTGTCTTTCTTCAATTTCAATTTATGTCCCATCAGGTGCAGAATCTGAGCAAGAGGAAGGTTCCCATCAGCGTTTAGCTTGCTCAAATCATTCAAGGCTTTATACACCTCAGTCAAATCACCTCACAGGTGCCTTGTTTCCAGACTCTGCAATTTGCAGAACTTAAGCCTTTCTTGTAACAGCAACCCTTTATTCCATTCACTAATATCATTGCCTGTCACTGTACTCATTCCAGCAGCTTTACATCTTTCTTAAAATGTGGCCTCCAGACCTGTATGCAGTACTCAAGGTGTTGCCTAACCATTGTGTTATACAATGGGACAATCACTTCTTTATCCTTGGTAGTAAAATTCCTATGTTTCATTAACAAGACCACGAGCTACTCTTGTAGCCTTTTTGCACTGCTCAGAAAAACTTCATATCTGACTGTGCAATTATCTACAGGTCTTTTTCATTCTCCACTACCCTGAGTGTAGTACTGCACAGTTGATATGTTACTCTGGGGTTACTTCTATCCATATGCAGCCCTTTTTGCTTGTCAATATTAAATTTCAGTTTCCACCTCTCAGCCCATCTGCTCAACTTTTACAGATCCTGTTGCAATAACATACCATCCTTACTGTCATTAACAACCCTACCAACCTTCGTATCATCTGAAAACTTTGACATTAAGCCTGATTTACTTTTATCAATATCATTGATAAATTCAAAAAATAGCAATGGCCCACCCCTGGGGGGTTACCACAAATAACATTAATCCACAAAGAGCAGAGTTCATTGATTAACACTTCTCCCACTGAACCATCCCTTTATCCATAGCAGCAACTTTCCCTTAATGCCATACCACTCCAACTTGTACAGTTGTCTTCCATGTGCAATAGTGTCAAAAGCTTGCCTAAAATCCAAGTACATGATCTCAAAATTATTTTTTGCATCCAGTTCCTTTGTGACCATATCGTAGTATCCACTCAGATTGGTCATACAAGACTTCCCTTTAGAAAACCCATGATTGATGTGTCTGAACTATTACTGCAGTTTTGTGTAGGTGATCATGTATCACCACTTTAACCAGTGATTTTATTATTTTCCCCTGGAACGGAAGTTAACTAACAGGGTAATTACTCCTGTCACCTTTTGATCGCCTTTGTGAATTGGAGATACAATTGCACATCTCCAGACTGCGGGGACCCCCCCTTAGTCCAAGGATGCCCTCATAATCATGGCTAAGGCCTTGTTTACTTCCTTTGCTGCCACCTTTAATATAACCGGAGAGATCCAATCCATTGCAGGTGCCTTTCTTATGTTTAACTTGAACAATTTCTGCTCCACTTTGCTCTCAGTTATTACAAAATCCTTTAACTCCCTGTTACAGTTTGATCAATGTCTCGCATTGTCCTTCCTTAATAACTCCTCATGTGTGAATGTTGATGCAAAATACTCATTTAGTTTGTCGACTACCTCAGCAAGATCATCAACAATCAAACCATCAATATCAAGTGGATCAATCTTATTCATCCATCCTTCCTTATACAGTTTACATAAGTAAAGAAGTATTTACAGTTTATCCTTGTGTCTTTTGCCAAAGATTTCTCGTAATCTGCCTTTGCTTGCCTAACCTCCTTTGTGACTTCATCAGACACTATCTTATATCTACCATAGGCATCTGTGTCTCCTGATAATTTATATAAATCCCATGCATATTTCTTCTCTGCCATGAGTCTCATTAGTTCATCTGACATCCATTCAGGTCTAAACCTTGAACAGTATTTTTTAGTTGAAATGAAAAGCCTTGTAGCTTCCAAGATTAAATCCTTGAATGCATCCCATTTACAGTTTGCTGTTGGCAACATCATCAGTTGGTCCCATTGTATAGAATTTAAACCTGTCTGAGACCACTATACACCTTTACAAAAGGAAACCCCTTCCCTTTACCCCTGATGATAGTTACATCTTTGAGTAAATTCCACATCAGTACACTGTGATCACTGCCCCCTAGTGGTTCCTTTATCTGCAGATTCTTAATGCATGAATAATCACTGCTGATAATCAGATCAAGAGGATGACTGCCTCTGGTTGCCTCTCACACATGCTGCTGCAGAAAACAATAATCTAATAAATCCACAAAAATCTTGCTAGTGACCAAAGCAAAAGTTCCAGTATATATATCTGGGAAGTTAAAATCCCCATTATAGGACAATCTGATTTACTGGCTCACTCTATTACTCTGTATAGTTGTTCATTGTACTCATAAGAGTCATTAGGTCTATAACACACTCCTACTCTCAAATTTGCTTTCCCAGTGCCTATGTCATACCAAACTAACTCAACACTGCACTCTCTAACCATGTTAACTGGATGTACCTCCTTAGATTTTGTGTTTCTTTACTAACAGCATGACCCCCCCCCATTGATAAGTGGGACATAGCCTCATTCTGTATATTTTCGATAAGTAGGGCATATTTTTGCTAAGTAGGGCATAGCCTCATTCTGTATGTAGCAATATTCAAACTATGTTTGTTACTTGGTGCATCAATCTGTTTATGGAGGCACTTGGCCATGAATGGCTTCAGTATTGAACTATTCTGAATACAAATCACTATTTCAGAGAAGTACTGTATATTCCTAATTATTTAAAGTGTATGCCATTATCTACTGTAGTTTTGAACCTTGAATTTACTTGAGTTTATTCTTTATTCATCTTAATTTGCATCAGTGCAGGTGGTATTCAATCTTTTTACTCCTTTTATCCCTTAAAATATTTTTGAAAGTTTGCATTGCCCTAGTATATAAACTTTTTCAAAAATTTGACTTAACTGAATTCTATAAAAGGAATAGTTTCAGAAAAAAACTGTTGATTTCATGTTTCTCTTCAGGAAATCAGCTTTCTTCATATAACCGTCTTATAACCTTATCCAAAGCTGGAAAAGAGTGTAAAGTTCTAAAAATATTATGGATTACAAAGTGGAGTGTGGGATAAAGGATTCCATTCCTGCAAGAATAATTTCACTGACACAATCTGAGCAAACGTTGACATCAGAAGTTTTGAAACAGTAATCCGACCAAGGAAAAGAAGAAAAGAAGTCTCGCAGGTCATCCCATTTTGCATTCTTGTAATGCCAAACAACAAGAGGTTGGGAATAGCCATGGGATAAAGGTTCCATTGGAGAAGAGACAATCACCAAGTTGTGATCTGAAGTGCCTAAAGGACCTCTCACTTCGACCGTGTGCTTAGAAGGGTTGTTTGTGAGAAAAAGATCAAGCATATTAGCTGTATGATTAGGATTGTCCAGTATTCTTGTAGGTATATGAACAATCTGTGCTAGGTCATTAGTAATTGCAAAAGCCTCAATATCTCGACCTGCTGGGTCGGTGTGACCAGAAAACGGAAGCCAGCTGGAGCATTGTGAACATTAAAATCACCAAGAAAAATTACCACACTGTTAGGAAAGTTGGACTGGAGAAAGTCAAGTTGCAATGAGAGGAAGTCAAAGAGCTCCAAGTGATTAGTGGAGTTGGGAGAACGCTAGAGACAACAGATGAATTTGACACAATGAGGTAGAGAGATTTTAAGCCAGAGAATATCAAAGAGAGGAGATTCCAAATTGCCAAATCTCTGACAGGGAATATCAGAACGGACATATGCACAAGTACCACCTTTGAGGTGAAAGGAATCATACAGCGAATAATTTGGGCATCTGAGATGAGCAGTAGTTGAATCAACCGATAACTGAGATTCTGTCAGAAAAAGTACATGGGGTTTGGCCGACTGCAAGTGGCAATGGACATCGTTGAGATTAGAATTGAGACCACGTATATTTGTGAAATGAATGAGGAAGTGCTTAGGAGGTTTAGATCTTTTTGCAGATAAGCTTGTTCTATTAGTTTGACAATTCATGGTGTATTCAGTAGTAAGAAAAAGTGGTTGGGACATGCTGTATGAAGTAATGAGATTTTTGGATATGGCGTACATGTGGTAAGAATATACCCAGATCCTTGACATAACGTGGCCTCGACAATGCTCCCCTCATACACACTACTCGGACTCCCTCCAGTCACTATCTGGCAGTGTAGAGGTAGCAAGATTATACACTAGCTGATCCGGAAGCCTCCTAAAGAGTTACCAATAGGTTCGGTCCGGGTACTAACTAGCGGCCGGCCTGCAAACACCGTTTTAGAGCTGTACCCTCGAAATGTAAGGAATATTGGATCTCGCCACGATGTTCATCATAACCTCAAAAGTCATCAATCATACTGCATGATGGAAGAGATGGGGAAGGGCTGACCGGAACTTAGCTCTAGAGACTAAACATGGGTTCCACCACTTCAAGAGTCCAATAAGCAAAGTAGTGGTATTTCACCGGTTGATGAGAGTCATCTACCACCTAGTACTGCCTGGTAACATAGAGGGGCGGCGATCCTCCATGTGGTATGGGCGCCACACCTCGACCCCTGCTTACGTTGGTTCACACCTGGGTGGTCACCCACCATGTACTTGTGCATGGAGGTTATACCCAGGATTACTAACAGTCCCACCATCATGAAGGTGCAAGCAGAGAATTTGGCTGTCACAGACCATCCGGACTTCGCTGAAATTGGGTCCACTTCACTTGAGTGTCACCCGAATATCAGTTCCATCAGCGTTTTAGACTCCCAGGTAGCAAGTACAGCTTGTCTGGCATATCTGAGAGAATGTCTATGGCAACCTCAAGGACCTATAAGGTATATAAGTTTGGGACAAAATATCTTCTTATCGGAAAAGATATCGAATTTTAAAGAATTTGCAATTTATTTAGTAAAGGCCTATGCAACCATTGCTAATGAAGAATGAAGGCTGGTAGTGCCCCCTATACAGTTATTAGTGTCCTCTATATGTTTATGCAGCTGCATCTATATTACTTCTTGAAATTCGTATGGTGATATAATATCATAATAAAAAAAAAAATTGTTTATCAAATGGAGTGAGATACACACAGGGTTGATTTCATATGTAAAAAAATTTGTGGTTTTGAGAATTGAAAGATGTTGCACATTCTACAAATCTTGAAAATGGCGCTAAGGAGTCTAAATCTCACTGTTGGTACAGAGACCTCTGTCTTCAAATTTCAAATGTAAATTAAGGAAGGATTGGAATTCTTTGCGTAAGCTGGAATATCATGATCCAAGTACAGTCAGTCCTCGTATAGCATGATAGTTGTATTCCTAGAAACCCTCGTGCAATGCAAAATCGTGCAATATAAACAACAGGCCCTATGAGAAAAGTAGGGTTAGGTGCCGACCACACAAGATTGAACACACATTTTTAATCAAAACATTACCAAAAAATAAATTATCGTAATAAAATACGACTATTACGTAATAAAATATTGCTAATGCTTTTGCTTCTATCGTAAGCAAATTTGTTTTTTGTTTGATTTTCTGTCGAAACAGATGACAGCCGTTCCATCTCTTCCAATTCTTTGTGTCTTGATCTAATGGATTTTAATTGCACTGTGAGTTGTTCCTGCTATGAAAGTTGTTTTTATGCATCTTTCTAATTCTCAATGTTGCCTCATTTAGGCCTGTAGCACGTGCAATATCACATGGTCTTTCATTTTTAGGTGGTAGATGACTTTCATC
Organism: Mastigoproctus giganteus; assembly: GCF_048544385.1. NCBI lineage: Eukaryota > Metazoa > Arthropoda > Arachnida > Uropygi > Thelyphonidae > Mastigoproctus > Mastigoproctus giganteus. The sequence continues at coordinate 48,602,644 of NC_143576.1, read as the reverse complement.
AACCGGTGAAATACCACCACTTTGCTTATTGGAGGCTTGAAGTGGCGAAACCCATGTTTAGTCTCTAGGGCAAAGTTTCCGGCATCCCCCTACCCCCATACTTCTCTTTCAACCCATGCATGGTACTAAGTACTATAGGTTTTGATACCTTTCGTGTTCGGGGTTTTCATAAAAAAAAAAAAAAAAAAAATTTGCTCAAAGCAATTCACAATTTTATATTTTTTCTCTATCGACAGACGTGAACTGGCCATAAGCTTTACTGGGGAAACCCCAGTGGGCCAGAGGCTCTTGTGATTTTGACCATAAACTATAGTATGAGGCCACTACAAATTTTCCCGGGTAAGAATTTTTGATCCAGTCCGCCTCTGTTTATCAATATTGCTTTTCTTTTTCTCTCTCAATCTGCAGTGTCTTCACCAGGATGCTCCCTTTTCACACCTTTTAAGTATTTTACTCATTTTTAGGGAATAAAGCACAATTACAAAATGAGGAGGCATGCTTGATACACATAAACAAAGCTGCATGCATGTAGCAACTGAATAAACAACACCATAAAGGCAGAGATACACTATTAACACCTCACATTTTACTAAAGCACATTTCTGAGGGTTACTACCATAAAACAATAAAAACAATTTCCACTTGCATTTCTGCTAGTGGAATCTGTTATAAACTGGTAGTAAACTCGATCTAATTGCATTTGCGATAATACCGATAGCTGGAATTGTGTGGGTTTTTACCTTATTATGGTGAAATGTATTTCCCCTTCACTGATATAAAAAAAAAACATAAATACATTTTCAGAATCTTCTCTTCATTTCTATCATGTTGCGTTCAGTTGGGGTGATTCCGGGTTCGACTGCCATTTCTTGTAAACACAAAGGCGATTCGTGCATAAGCGAATTTGATTCATGTTATATACGATATCGTTCCCCTATTTATAAATCGTGTATGATCGAATTTGTGTAGTGTAAACACATGTTATATGAGGACTGACTGTATATCTCAAGGTAAATTGTCACTGAGTCAAAGCAAAGAATCTTTCAAGGCTTCTATCTCTGGAGGTGTAGGTGAGAAGATGTTGGAATGGGAGGAGGTTCTCTCGGGTAATGCTATCATGTAGCAGAATTGGATAGTGAGGATAATAGGGATGATAAAGACATGGCCCTTATGACACCATGTAGATCTCCTGAATAATATTCCATCAAAAGACCCATGTGTTTTGATGGAATATTCAGGAGATCGACATACTTGGCAGATATGCTATGGTGGGGAAGAAAGTTCAGTTGGATCACTGTGTTCATCATGCAGTAGGTCTCCTGTTTTAAGACAAAATAATACGAGGAAAGTCAGGATCAACACACCTAAGAATGATCGAGGTAAGGAATTACATAAAGTTAAGAGAAATGTTCAGAGTGATATAGATTTGGCAGAGGAAAATGAAAATTCTTCAGCTAAAATTGAGATAGGAATGACGCTGAAGTGAGTATCTTGTCATCACATTCAAAAGAAATTAGGAATGAAAACATGAATTTTAGTCTGAAAACATGACTTCTTTTGTGGAGAGAAACTGCCTCATGCAGATGGTGATTTCTGAGAAGATAATACTCATAGCTTTACAGAAATAACATTTAAATTATGCAAAGATTTGGAAGATTTCCTTTTTGCTAAGGAGAGTGGTATCAATCAGAGGGATACTTCTAGATGGGATCTTGTTGAGGCCATGGTTTTGGAACTTAGAATACAAAATGAGAAATTTAAGGAACAGATACAATGTATGCATGAATCCACTCAGAATTATAATCTAAAACTTTATAGTGATGTAGTTAAGAGTGATGTGACTTCTACCACAAAGAATGTTGGCTTGAAAGTGAGTTCCTCAGATGATGAAGCGGCTAGATCATGATGACGAGCACGTTTTATTAATTCAAGCTAATAATGACTCTGTACTTAAAAGTGGTGAAGGTGTCCGAATTGCTGTGGGTCAGGAAATGGGAAACTCATTGACAGGGGTCAGAAAATTAAGAAAAGTATTTGATTGCGGCATTATTTTAGAGATGTAAACTAAAAAAGATATAGAAGAAATAAAAAAGTGTGAACAATTGACATGTCTTGGGTTAGCTTTTGGATTTCCCAAAAGACCTGGAATGAAGTTAATTGCGTTGATTGTTAATTGTTTGAAGTTAATTGTATGATGTTGGTAAGGAAGTTCTGAAGCATGATCTTCTACATGACATGTATGAGAAAAATCTTTTGCATTTGGGACTGATGAAAGAGGAGATGGTTGCTAAGGTCTGTTCACTTCATAAGTAGGAACAGGAGTGATTCTAGTAATAACTGGATTTTGGAGGTTTCACAAAGAATTAGAATACTTTTAATGCAAAGGCAGCAATTGTTTGTTAGATTGATGTCATACAGGTTTTCTGTCTTAAGACTGTATGCTACAATTGTCAGGGTTTTGGGCATATTGCCAAAACATGTAACATGTTTCAGCACAATGGCAAAACATATTGCCATTGTGCTGAAAAAGGCCATACATATAAAAATTGCAAAGACAAAGAGGCTGTGTGTTCCAACTGTATTGTTAGAAATCATGTGGGAGACCATTCTGACAATGAAAGTGTCCAGAACATCAAAGAGTGCTTAAACTAATTAAACTGTGTATGGTTGATTCCTTTTGTAACTGTGGTCAATAGTCCAAATTACCATAACTCATTTAAAGATTTGCAAATAATGCCGCTGAATGCACAGCATTCTCGATCTGTTGCAGATAAAATAAAAATTGTATGTCAACGAGAAAATATTGATGTTGTTTGCATCCAAGAACCTTATTATGTGAATGATAAGGTAGTTAGTTATCCCTTTTCCTGTAGGGTCATATCCTTGTCCAGAAGTGACAGCTGCAATAATTTGTTTTTAATTCTGATTTAATATTAACCAAATTGAATCCTTAGGTAGCAGTCATGTCGTGTGTGTTAAGATTCAGTCTACTGTTAGTATTAGCATTAGTAAAGGCACATGATGCAAGAAAGCAAGCTTATATGGCATCAGCCAAAAAAAAAAAAAAAAAAAACCCCTTCTCACTCCAAATGTTTGTCTAGTTCTGCCTTGAATCTATTTAAGCTATCAACTTCTACAACAACAGATGGAAGTTTGTTCCAACAATCAACCACCCGCTGGCTAAAGACAAACTTCTGCACATCTATCCTACAACTCTTTCCTAAATTTTGAATTTATGCCCTATCAGGTGATTATTCTGAGCAAGAGGAAGAATCCCATCAGCATTGAGCATGCTGAAACCTTTATACACCTCACCTCGCAGGTGCCTAGTCTCCAGACACTGTAATTTGCAAAATTTAAGCTTTTCTTTATAAGGGCAACCCTTTGTTTCATTCACTAATCTTGTTGCCCTTCTCTGTACTCATTCCAACAGCTCTACATCCTTCTTAAAATGAGGCCTCCAGACCTGTATACAGTACTCAAGATGTGGCTGGCCATTGCCTTATACAAGGGGATAATCACATCCTTATCCCTGCTAGAAAAATTCCATTAACAAGACACCATGAGCTACTCTTGCCAACCATTTGCACTGCTTAGAAAACTTCACAATTACCCCCAGGTCCTTTTCATTCTCTACCACTGTCAGAATAGTACCACACAGTTGATATGCTACTCTGTTGGTGCTCTGGTAGTGTTGTCAGTGTAGTACCACACAGTTGATATGTTACTCTGTTCATCGTCTTCAACAGATGACGAACAGAAATAGCCATCCGAAATGAATAAATAAATAAATAATAAATAAAGTCAAACTGATAATGAACATCAACAGAGAGGAAATGATGGCAAGATACTAAGGACAAATGCACAAAGAGCAGATCCTTACTCCGTAATATGCACCAGAATAAAAGGAGCACCAATACATGGTATTACTGAAACAGCATCGAACCTAGGAACCAGTGGGAGTGGCACCAGCTAGGATGTGGTCACTCCCAGGATGAACCCACATCAGATAGGACTCACACACCTATAAGAGGACTATGCTTCACCAATGAGTGAGCATCAGGCTGCACTTGCTGGCAGGCACTGTAAATTGCTGCTATGCGAACTGAGTGGGGCTCCCTTACCTGGCTCACTTTCTTTCCCGATTCCTAGTGGGCAAGAGGGGACGGTCTGTCTGTTCCCTCTCCTCTCTGCTTTTCTTTTCCCTCTGGTCGGGCATGGGAAGGCGCCTCCGTAGCCAGGTGGGAAGGAGCAGCAGTGCGTAGCACACGTTTCTTGATTAGTCCAGGGTTCAAGCCCATCACCACCAAATACGGAGGATGCGGAAAGGTCAGGGAATGACCACCGCATATCCGGAGCAATATGGCCTTAGTTGCTAATGCTCCTAAAAACCAAATAAACAACAACAAACAACATCGGGCATGGGCATGTCTCACTGATATACCTGGAGTTGCCTTACCTAACAACCCCATATTTCTGTCTTCCTCCAACATTCTGCCCCCCCCACTCTATCTATATCACAAGCAAAAAGCAAATGCCCCATGCAATGAAAAATTTAAAATGCCAAACTTGACATACTTGAAACCTCTTTCATCCTAATTAGATCTAGCATTTATGCCCCTTTATATATATATATATATATATATATTATTCTTTAGTAATATGATAATTTATGTTGTATTTTACTTTTAATATACTTTTATAGTGGTTTTTCTTTAAATTATTTCTAGATTTTTCTGTTGTCCCGGTAGCTGTTTTAGCAATGCCCGGGTACGAACAGAGTACATATTATTATTTTATCTTTCTATTGTGGTTTATTGTGTTTATTTTCTTAATTACGGGTGTTTTCTACTCATAGGTATTATGGTTAATACATTACTGGTCTTTAAGCTAGCCTAAACTCGGTTATCTTAAATGCCCAGGGCCTATTTATTTATTATTTTTCAACTTGTTACGTATTGCTAAAGAAATTGTCATATTAATTATAGATGAAAAACTGTAGCAATACTACTTTATGACAAAATGATAAAATATTAAACATTTTTATACATTTATTGTATTACATCTTTATACATATTTGTATTACATCACATGGTCGTCAATCCCCTACTTCATCGGGGGCTTTGAGCAGATTGACGGTCCATTCGATGTAATGCATTACTTACTTACCCGTTTCTGCTTGTATCTATCACAGCTTTGCTATTTTGTCCGATACTGAATTCTAAGTTTCTTTTAAATTCCCATTTTTGTCCCTTTCCCATTGCTATTAGTTAAATAGGTATTATTTATTATAAATTTATTATGAACCGAATTAATATCCCATAATTTCTACAGCAACTGTGATAGAATACACAAAGCCCAACGGGTGAGTTTTTTAAAAAATTACAATAACTTTACTTACTTGATGTGTATAAGTGGAGGTCGTAGTGTCGAATCAGGAAAGTTTCCCATCCTACTTGATGTGTTTCGGGTTATAACCGAGTTTAGGCTAGCTTAAAGACCAGTAATGTATTAACCATAATACCTATGAGTAGAAAACACCCGTAATTAAGAAAATAAACACAATAAACCACAATAGAAAGATAAAATAATAATTATATATATATATATATATATAGGTCCTAGCCACTGAAATCTCAGGAAATTAGGTGGCAGGACCTGCCAGAGTACTTATCTAAAAATACTAGTGTACCTGGTCTGCCTCCATGGGGGGCCAAGTGTGGGCAACGTTGAGTCTCAACAGGGGTCCAGTGGCTAAACAGCCAGAACATACCACTACACATATCCATTATTCATACACTTTGAATCTCTGGCCTCAACAGGGTATTGTCCTACACCCACAATGAAAGCAACACAGAGATGAGGGAAGCCCCTGGTACCGTGAGACACTAAGTACACTTTACACTAACTCAATTGCCGCTAAATTTCTCTGTGGATGGAAAGTAAAATCTGACTAAGTATCGAGTGATCATCCTGCGATATTTTTTAAAATCAATACACATAGGGAAAACAATGTTGGCTTGATTCAATTACTTCGCTTTGCTGTTAAGTATGCAAATTGAGATAACTTTGAGAAAAGTCTTCAGCAGGCAATGATCATGATCTCTGAGTTATGTAACATGAGAGATGAGAACCCTGTGGAGTTTTTGCAAAACGTTATCTATGATGAATGTGTAGCTGTTATGAAATGGAAACAGATAAAACATAGACCGATTAAATGGTTGATACCTCATCTTACTCTATTGAGAAAAAAACAAGTTAATAAGGCTAGGAAGCAATTTCAGAAGAGCAAACATAGGAAAAGTGCCTTGGAAGTTATTCGGTTAAAGAAAGACTATCAAAGTCTTCGTAACAAGTATGTTCATGATATTGCCAAACAGAAATATGACTACTGGAAAACAGTAAAAACATCATGACCCTTGGGGATTGGTTTATAAAATTTCTACTGGCAAATTTAGAGCAGTTGATGATGTTATATATTTTATTGGCAAGGGCCCAATGAGACGTGTAATTGGGAAGATTCCATGAGTGCAATATTAGATCACCTTATTGGTAATGATTAACTTATGTGTTAATCTAGAACATTGTCATATGCACACAATGAATGAGTCGTATGGTAATGACATTGAAGAATTACCCTTTACTCGTGATGAAGTTCTCACTATTATTAAGTTCATTAAAAATAACAAATGTCCAGGTATGGACCAACTGGAGGGAGAGGTAATCAAAAAGTTCTCTAATCTTTATTCGAACAAATTGTTAGAAGTTTTTAATAACTGTCTAAGAGATGGTGTATTTCTGTCTCCCCGGAACTATGCCCTGCTCAAGATTATTGAAAATCTCCAACCAAGCCAACCAGTTCACCTGCTTCATATAGATCTATTGCATTGCTTCCTGGTCTTGGTAAAGTTTATGAGAAGTTTTCAGCCATTCAGATTACTATCTACCAAAGAAGTAATATTGGCCTTTCTAACAAACAATCTGTCTTTGGCCTTTTAATGTGGAAGGCTCAAGAGAGAATTTGATCACTCGGAAACTCCAGAAAGGAGCTTGAAATGAGATCTGATTGCATATAGAAAGAATTATGCAAATGGTATAATTTACATAGGTTGGCAATCTCTACATCCAAAACTAAAATCGTGATATTGAAGGGTAAATTGACTCTTAGTAGACCTCCTCTCATAAGGTTGAATGGTATTTCTTACAGCAGGTGTTAATGATTGGGAGTATGCATGGCTAGTGGACTTGGACTATGTATTGCTAGTACTTGGGAATATGTATTGCTAGTGGCTTGAACTTTATCTCACATATTAACTGTACATCAGAGAAGGTGAAGAAATTTATTGCAATGATCTCAAGAATAACGTAGGTGGAATGGAGGATAAATGGGAAAGCACTCCATTCATTACAATTTATGATTGTATTTTTCTGCCAATTGTTATATATGGTGCATCAGTCTGGGTTGGCCATGCAATCAAAGTAAGCAACACCAGAAAGCTCAATTCTATACATTGTATCTATACAATGTATAGAATCTACAGATACAGATACAATGTATATCTGTAGTTATGTTACCCAAAATGGTTATGCCCTGCAGAATGGTTTCCACAGAAGCTTTGAAAGTGTTAGCTGGCAAGATACCAATTGATTTACAGTTAGTATTTAGAAGACTGTCCTTTTATTTGAGAAGAGGTATAAAATCTGAATTTCTGGCCATCGAAATTAACACTTAAAATGACTTAAGAAATGAAAAGAAGAAGAAGAGGATTTGAAAGCTCCTTTTACAAAAATGGCAAAGCAGATGGAATTGTTTGGAAAAAGGTAGAATAACATTCAAATTTTTCCCTTAAGTTAATGGTTGTTTGCTTATATCCTTTCTGCTGCTCAGCCACGATGTTCTGGCTGTCCTAGTGTTGACTCGCCAAATTGGCTCTCCATATCTCCTTATTTATGCAGCTGGTCAAGATCCTGTACAGTGTTGGGCAATAGGTGATCAGTCTGTACATTGTTGGGAGAGAAATGATCGATCTGTACTTTGCAGGGTTTGTGGTATCTTTGCCCTCAGCCTTCAGATAGGTGAGTCCTTGAATCAGAGAATCTGGATTTATGTCAGGGTGCTTTATAATATGGGTGAACTGCTCCACTGTGTGTGTGTGTGTGTGTGTGTGTGTGTGTGTGTGTGTGTGTGTGTGTGTGTGTGTGTGTGTGTGTGTGTGTGTGTGTGTGTGTGTGTGTGTGTGTGTGTGTGTGTGTGTGTGTGTGTGTGCAGCTGAACTTCTTGCATCAGGTAGTTGTGATTGTTATCTATTCCTGGAATTTGCCAGTTTTGAGACTTGTAACAAATGAGCCTGGTGTACTGGGGTCCATGGTTTATGAAAAATATATACAGTGATAATCCAGTTTAATATAATACAATAAAATTACAATAGCAGAAGCTTTCGAGACTGTAGCATCTCTTTTTCACCTTATAATTTGATTTGAATACAACGTATATAGTGCAATGAGCTGAGAGTGAGGCACGTTATTCATTCAAGCTGGTTTCTTATTGTTGTCGCATGGATGTGCGCTGTTTTACTTCAATGTTTACCCAGCGTTAAAATGGTTGTCTCTAGGATGGAGTGCAGACGTATGCCTTTGCAGCGGTTTATGGCCTTTGGATTGTTTAATATATTAAGTGACTCTAGCCATAGGCAGTGGCGAAAGTGTCGTGAGTGGTCTACTATTTTGAAGTCACGTTTTGGGATCAAGATCATGGTTGGTTGCCCAAAAATGCTCTGCGACTGCGGACTGGTCAGTTTCGGCAAGTCGGATTGCTTTGTCATGCTCCGTAAGGCGATATTGAAGACGTCTTGATGTCTCTCCTATGTAGCAGCTGTCACAGTCTCTACAGGTGATGATTAAACATTACATTAAACATTAAACATTACATTGCTGCGTAAGAGAGGTGTGACAGGGGTCTTCACGCTGGAGACAAGTGAACGTAGGTTTCTGCAGGGTAACTGTATGCATTTGATGTTGTAATTTCTAAGAATTTTTGAGATCCGTCCTGGATAATAGAGAATGTAGGCGGATGGTATACCATCCTGGTTCGGTGGTCTTGGGTAGGATGTGAGTTCTTGTGCCTGTAATAGGCACCTGTTTGGCACATGGGATGAATAACCACATTTGGTTAGGTCCATCTTCACACGGGAAATCTCGTTACGTCTAATGGCCGCAATGTTTACAACAATTGTGTGCAGTTACAGAAGTCCGTCTTTTCAATAGCCCGCAACAGACATCTATGCTTTCCACATAGATGCAAAAGCAATCGCATCATACCTAAAGGGTTCCACTACAAAGCCCCGTCCTCTAACTCTCGCATGGATCATGCCTGTTTTAACTTCAGTCTAGAAACATTAAAATTGTGGATAACCCATCTACACCGTGAAATCAAAAGCGTTGACTACAACAAGTCCAGACTCTTACAACAACTGGAAGGTAAGATCTCACCTATCATATTTACGAACCTTGTACATACCATCTGTCATCGAGCTAATCAGATCTCTGATACCTACCGTTTATGCCAACAGTGCAAATTCATAAACTTAAGCAGAGGAGCTAACTCCTTAAAGGTGAGCACACGTTCAAATGATGCAACTTTCTTCGACTTGAACCTAAGCAGCAAACAACTATCTACTGAACAGCTCAATGTCTTATCCAACGGCATGAAGTTCGCCGTCATACCATCTAAACCTCCAGTCACACAGCTAGCTATGGGTATAGAAGCCAGTATTACCAACCTTCCTGAAGAAACTGCCAACGAGATCCATTTCAGGACTGCCGCAATGCTCCGCAGCACTCGGCAAACTTACTCAAACCTTAACCATCGCCAACATGCCACCCTATCATCTATAAGAAAGGACAACACCATTGTCGTACTTCCTGCTGATAAAGGGTGCTGGACCGTTGTATTAGACCGGTCAGTCAACTGAGAGAAAGCCCTGGCCCTACTACTAGATCCGAACATATGCGAACCTCTGTCTGATCCACCCATTAAGGTCTTTAAACGTCTAGAGACACATGTCAATAAACTCATCCACACGTGGTTTAAAGATAAGAAAATCTCAACTGCAACTCAGCATCTTCTACATGCTACTGGCTGCCAACTACCGCAATTTTATGGATTGCCAAAGGTCCACAAACCGGGTGTTCCTCTCAGACCCATAGTGTCGTGCACACAGACTATCCAAGCATATTGTGTGCCTCCTCTCACCTCTTGTAGGAAACACCACACACACCGTCAAAAACAGCAGCGAATTCATCCACCTCATTAAGGACCTTTCAATCCCTGACAGCACTGTCATGGCATCTTTTGATGTGGTTTCTTTATTCACTTCAATTCCTGTCCAACAGGCCATGCACTGCGCGAGGAGGCTCCTCGAGAATGACTTAAGCCTCCAATCCAGAACATCACTATCCACTGATGACATCTGCACAGCCCTCAACTTATGCTTATCAAGCAGCATCTTCACCTTTGAGGATTCAGTCTACCAACAGGTGCATGACACTGCTATGGGTGTCCCTGTTAGTTCCGTAGTAGCCAACATCGCCATGGAAGATTTGGAGGAGCAGACACACCTCAACCCACCTGTACCTATTACAACATGGTGCAGATATGTTGACGATATTTTTATTGTAATACCACGTGGCTCTGAAACAGCATTGTTGGAATACCTCAACTCCCTGTCTAATTTCATTCAGTTTACTATAGAGTTAGAGGTCAATGACGCGCTCCCGTTCCTGGATGTCTTAGTGCATTGCATAGGCCAACGTCTAGAGACTTCGGTATACCACAAACCTATGTGGTGCGGACAGTTTGCTAACTACAGATCCAGCCACGCACCCAGTCATCTCAACAGCACTGCCCGTACCCTATTCTCCAGGGCTTGGAGCCATTCCAGCATTGGTGCAATTAGATGTAACGAGATTTCCCGTGTGAAGATGGACCTAACCAAATGTGGTTATCCATCCCATGTGCTAAACAGGTGCCTATTACAGGCACAAGAACTCACATCCTACCCAAGACCACCGAACTAGGATGGCATACCGTCCGCCTACATTCTCTATTATCCAGGTGTGTCAGGACGGATCTCAAAAATTCTTAGAAATTACAACATCAAATGCGTACAGTTACCTTGCAGAAACCTACGTTCACTTGTCTCCAGCGTGAAGACCCCTGTCATACCTCTCTTAAGCAGCAATTTAGTATTAGTATTAGTAATGGCCGCATGGTGCAAGAAAGCCTATGGCTTACACTGCACTAGCCAAAAAAAAAAAAAAAAAAGCAATGTAATATTTCGCATCACCTGTAGAGACTGTGACAGACAGCTGCTACATAGGAGAGACATCAAGATGTCTTCAAGATCGCCTTACGGAGCATGACAGAGCAATCCGACTTGCCGAAACTGACCAGTCCACAGTCGCAGAGCATTTTTGGGCAACCAATCACGATCTTGATCCCAAAACGGGACTTCAAAATAGTAGACCACTCACGACACTTTCACCACCGCCTATGGCTAGAGTCACTTAATATATTAAACAATCCAAAGGCCATAAACCGCTGCAAAGGCATACGTCTGCACCCCATCCTAGAGACAACCATTTTAACGCTGGATAAACACTGAAGTAAAACAGCGCACATCCGTGCGACAACAATAAAGTCTTAGGACGAGGGTTTCCTGTGCGGACGTGCCTTTCTGCCGCTCTTGGAATAGAGAAGTTTTTTCTGATTTATTTTCTGCTTTATTAGTTTAAATTGACATATTAACTTATTTCTAGAGTAGCTTTATATTCCTATTTACGGTACTTAAAGTTCAAATAACTTAGATAGAGATTTTGTAGGTATTACTTAGTATCGGAAAGGGTATCAAATCCACGTGTTTACCGTTCATAAACGGCCGCCATTGTTACGTGAAAATTAATCAGTAAAATCTATTAATCTTGTCGAACTTCATTGGCAATTAAATTGTAATTTTAACTATACATATAACCACTTAGGTTACGGAACATAAATAATTAGTAAAAATAAATAATTAATACATAACTTGATACAGAAGTTATATAAAGGGATTTCGTAGACAACACTCGTTACTGAAACGCGATACAGCATATCCGAAATTCGATAGCATTAGCTTTGTATAGTATAGTGCATAATATAATATTGTCAATTAATCAGTACATCTATTAATCTTGTTAAACTTCATTGTCAATTAAATTGTACTTTTAACTATATATATATAACGACTTAGAGTACAAACGTAACAAATAATTAATACATACTTGATACGGAAGTTATATAAAGGGAACTCGTAGATAACACTCGATACTGAAAAATAAATATAGCGTTATAACTGTGTTAAGATACAAGTTTAAGGTTTTAATTTTGTTCTGAAATTGTAATTTTATTGACATTTAAATCGAAATCATGACTCTGACCAGAGCAGCAAAGCAAAAGGCTCAAGCTAATGGGAGTGCTGTGACTCAGGGGAGAACTGAGGGGGGCAGTTGCCCTCTGAATCACAGCCTTTTAAGATGCACTGTTTGCGGACCAATTGGGTACGGGACATGATACTGCCATGGGGGATGTCTTTGTGTGTGCACGATGCAAGGAGTGCAAGGAAATTAGGCGACAACTCGGCGTTGTTATGGGCCTATATGAGACCTTGAAGGACAGGGTGGATGCCCTCGAAGGAAATAAATTGAGGGGCCCATCAAGCTCTCAGCTGCCCACATCAACGCCAGAGCTTGGACTTGGTCATCTTGCAACACAGAGGCAGCCCCCAAGGCAGAATGCGCTGGTCCAACAGGAACTAGTAGTTGTTGGTGACTCAATTGTCAGGGAAACGGGGAACATGCTTTGTAAAAAGGATAGGTGGAACAGGACCAGGGTATGTCTGCCAGGGGCAAAGGTTGATGACGTTGTAGAGCAGATATCATCTTTTAAGGGCACAAAAGGTGATATAGTTGTACACGTTGGCACTAATGATATTAAGAATAGGAGACCAGCGGAATTACTTAACAAGTACAGGTCACTGTTGAAAAAAAGCCGTGAAGTAGGGTTGAATTTGAAAGTGTCTGCAATTCTGCCCAGACACGATAGGAGGGAGTATATGATGAGAGCCTTGTCGATCAATTCAGCCCTGGAAAGATTGTGCAAGGCTGAAGGGGTAGAATTTTTTTCAGCCTGGACTGTACTTGTTAACAGGAGAGATTGCTTCTACAGGGATGGGATACACTTAAATAGAAATGGTGCAAGAATATTTGCTGATGCTATCGAGGCAGTGTTAGGTGGGTCGGAAAACTGCTAGCTTGGGGGGAGACAAAGACTAATGGATTAACAGTAGCCACTGGCAGAGGTGAAAGAGATTCTTGCACTGCTTCTATTGGAATGAGCAGAAGCCTGAAAAACAACATGCAGGATATTTCAGAGACTGCTGGAAGTCATTGCAGTACAAGTAAACACATGGGTTGTGTTAGGGTAGCTAAGAATAGAAACAGGTGCATGTATACTTGCGTGTACACTAATGCTAGGAGTTTAGTAAATAAATTTGATGAATTTGAGGTATTACTCAAAACATCAAAGGCAGATATTGTTGGGATATCAGAGACATGGTGTCACACAGATATAAGGAATGCAGAACTGGAATTTGGGGAGTACAACGTCTACAGAAAGGATAGACAGGATAGGAAGTGAGGAGGGGTTATGCTATTAGTTAAAAAACACATAAAATCCAAGGAAGTGAAGCCAGTCGACATCGATGGACTGGGCAGTGTCGAGTCAGTTTGGTGTGACATGAGCATAGGTAAATCAAAATTGAGAGTAGGAGTGTGCTATAGGCCTAATGACTCTGATGAGTATAATAAGATACTGTACAGGGAAATAGAATGGGCCAGTAAATCAGAGAGTCTTATAATGGGGGATTTTAATTTCCCAGATATTGACTGGAATTTGTGGGTTGGTCACTCACACACTAGCAAGGCTTTTGTGGATTTATTGGATGATTGTTTTCTACACCAGCATGTTCGGGAGGCAACTAGAGGGAGTAATACTCTTGATCTGATTATCAGTAGTGATTCTTCATGCATTAGGAATCTGCAGATAAATGAACCACTGGGTGGCAGTGATCACAGTGTGCTGAAGTGGGATTTACTCAAGGAGGTAACTACCATCAGAGGTAAAGGGAAGGGTTTTTGCTTTCGTAAAGGCGACTATGATGGTCTGAGACAGTATTTAAATTCTATACAGTGGGACCAACTGATGATGTTACCAACAGCAAATTCAAAATGGGAAGCATTCAAGGAACTAATCTTGGAAGCTACCAGGCTTTACATACCAACCAAGAAATATTGTTCAAGGTTCAGGCCTAAATGGTTGTCAGATGAACTAATGAGACATATGGCAGAGAAGAAAAATGCATGGGATACATACAAATTAATAGGCGACGTGGAAGCCTATGTTAGATATAAGTTGGTCTGTAACCAAGTCACAAAGGAGATTAGGCAGGCAAAGGCAGATTATGAGAAATCCTTGGCAAAGGATGCAAAGAAAAACAGAAAAGAGTTCTTTACCTATTTAAACTCAAGCAGGAAAGGGATGAATCAGATTGGTCCACTGGATGTTGATGGTTCAACAGTTGAGGATCCAGCTCAGGTGGCTAACAATCTAAACGTGTATTTTGCATCTACATTCACACATGAGGAGTTATTCAGGAAGGGGAATGTCGTAGGTGAAGTAAACATTGGCAGTGAGCTAGATGATTTTCTAATAACTGAGAGGAAAGTGGAGGAGAAATTGTTGAGGATAAACATAAAAAAGGCACCCGGGGTGGATGGGATCTATCCAGTTATATTGAAGGAGGCAGCAAAGGAAGTAAGCAAACCCCTAGCCATAATTATGAGAGCTTCTTTGGACTCAGGGGATGTACCCATGGACTGGAGATGTGCAAATGTAACCCCAATTCACAAAGGAGGATCAAAGGCTGACACAAGTAATTATAGACCTGTTAGTTTAACTTCGGTTCCAGGAAAATTAATGGAGGCACTGGTTAAAGAAGCACTGCAGGATCATCTGGACAAGAATTCAGTTATAGCTCAGACACAGCATGGGTTTGTTAAGGGCAGGTCTTGTCTGACCAATTTGATTGGATACTATGATGTAGTCACAAAAGAACTGGATGCAGGGAATAACTTTAATATTATATATTTGGATCTTACAAAGGCTTTTGATACTGTTGCGCATGGAAGACTGCTGCACAAATTGGAGAAGTGTGGCATTCGAGGCAAATTGCTGCTATGGATAAAGGGATGGTTGAGTGGCAGAAGACAGAGAGTGGTAATCAATGGACACTGCTCAACGTGGACTAATGTTATTAGTGGAGTTCCTCAGGGTTCAGTGTTGGGTCCATTGTTGTTTTCTGTATTTATAAATGATATTGATGATGGTGTATCAGGCTTAATGTCAAAGTTTGCAGATGATACAAAGGTTGGCAGGGTTGTTAAGGACACTACTGATACTATGCTGCTGCAATAGGATCTGGAAAGGTTGAGCAGATGGGCTGAGAGGTGGCAAATGAAGTTTAACATTGACAAATGTAAAGTACTACATATGGGAAACAGTAACCCCAGATCAACGTATCAACTCTGTGGTACTACGCTGACAGTGGTAGAGAATGAAAAGGACCTGGGGGTAATTGTGCAGGCAGATATGAAGTTCTCTGAGCAGTGCAGACGAGCTGCAAGAGTAGCTCATGGTGTCTTGTCAATGATATGCAGGAATTTTTCTAGCAGGGACAGGGATGTGATTATTCCCTTGTATAAGGCATTGGTCAGGCCACACCTTGAGTACTGTATACAGGTCTGGAGGCCTCATTTCATGAAGGATGTAGAGCTGCTGGAACGAGTACAGAGAAGGGCAACAAGATTAGTGAATGGAACAAAGGGTTGCTCTTACGAAGAAAGGCTTAAGTTTTGCAAATTACAGAGCCTGGAGACTAGGCATCGCCGAGGTGATCTGATAGAGGTGTATAAGGCTTTGAATGGCTTGAGCATGCTCAATGCCGATGGGATTCTTCCTCTTGCTCAGAATAATCACCTGAGAGGGCATAAATTCAAATTGAGGAAGGACGGATGTCGGATAGATGTGCGGAAATTCGCCTTTAGCCAGCGGGTCTGTACTGATAACAAGTACAGACCAGGCTGAAAAAAATTCTACCCCTTGAGCCCTGTACCATCTTTCCATGGCCAAATTGATCGACAGGGCTCTCATCATATACTCCCTCCTATCATGTCTGGGCAGAATTGCAGACACTTTCAAATTCAACCCTAATTCACGGCTTTTTTTCATCAGTGACCTGTACTTGTTAAGTAGTTCCGCCGGTCTCCTACTCTTAATATCATTAGTGCCAATGTGTACAACTATATCACCTTTTGTGCCCTTAAAAGATGATATCCGCTCTACAACGTCATCAACCTTTGCCCCTGACAGACATACCCTGGTCCTGTTCCACCTATCCTTTTTACAAAGCATGTTTCCCGTTTCCCTGACAGTAGAGTCACCAACAACTACTAGTTCCTTTGGGACCAGCGCATTCTGCCTTGGGGGCTGCCGCTGTGTTGCGCGATGACCAAGAATTGACCATTTATCGAATATGTTGATGACCATTTATCGAATATGAGTCACAAGAATTTTGTGTTCGCTGCTACTGGAATAGCATTTTGTCTGAGCCTTAATTCAGGTTCAGGATGAAGATTACGCTTACGACAAAAGTGTATGCAAACGGTATTACGTTCTTAGCGTTTTTTCACCAACCTTTCATGGAGTAAAATAAAATTAAAATTAAAATAAAACAAAGCAAATCTTGATAACTATATTTACAATAACCTGTATTTACAAAACAAATATACGGATTACAATATTAAAAATATATTAAAACACAAGATTAAAATGCATTAAAATATACTAAGTTAAAAGCGATAAAATCCCGTAGCTTTCAAAGGCTCCAGCCTTCTTCTTCAGCAGAACTGCTGAAGAAGAAGGCTGGAGCCTTTGAAAGCTACGGGATTTTATCGCTTTTAACTTAGTATATTTTAATGCATTTTAATCTTGTGTTTTAATATATTTTTAATATTGTAATCCGTATATTTGTTTTGTAAATACAGGTTATTGTAAATATAGTTATCAAGATTTGCTTTGTTTTATTTTAATTTTAATTTTATTTTACTCCATGAAAGGTTGGTGAAAAAACGCTAAGAACGTAATATGAACATACCCAACCTCAGAGGCCTATTTAAGGAGTATGCAAACGGTCTTCTCCGGCGAGAACCTGAATCCATTAGCAAGTGCCCAGGAATTAAGGCGATCAATGGCTTTTTGCCGTTGTCTTTCAATAACCCTCATGTTGCATGACTGACAAAATATGCTAAACTCATCAACATAGAGGGCACAGTTTACAGTTGGAGGAAGTTGTTCTGTGATGGAATTTATTTTGATGGCAAAAAGCGTGACACTTAAAACTGATCCTTGTGGTACTCCCTCCTCTTGGCTGAAGGAACAAGAGAGTGAGGATCCCACACGAACTTGGAAAGATCGTTTCTCTAAAAAGTTTTGAATAAAAAAGGGGAAATGCCCTCTAAGTCCTAGGCTATGTAAATCTTTTAAGATGCCAAATCTCCAAGTTGTGTCATACGCTTTCTCCATGTCAAAGAACACCTGACACCAAGTGTTCGTGTTTTAGGAAAGCATCCCGAATGGATGTTTCCAGTCTAATTAGATGGTCCAAAGTGGACCGGTTCCTTCAGAAGCCCCACTGGATGTTGGAGAGAAGGTCATTTGATTCTAAATACCATATTAAATGAGAGTTAACCATTCTCTCCAGGATTTTGCACAAACAGCTAGTCAGAGCAATAGGACGATAATTGGTAGTGACTTTTGGATCCTTTCCTGGCTTAGCAAAGGCAAGAACGATTGGCTTGTGCCAGGAATCTGGAAACTGCCCTTCAGTAAAGATTCTGTTATATAGAAGGAGCAGATAATCCATAGATTTTGGTTAAAGATGTTTAATCATTTCATATTGGATGCCATCTGGTCCTACGGCACTTGCTTTGGAAAGAGTGAGGGCTGTTTTCAGTTCCTGCATAGTGAATGCCCCGTTGTAGGGATAGATGCTCTTAGACTTAAAATTAAGTGCCTGTTTCTCGAGTTTATGTTTCAGGACCAGGAACTCTGGGGTATACGATGCTGTTGCAGAGATGTTAGAGAATGTTTCCCCCAAGAGAATTGGCTATTGCAGTTGGATCTGCAATAGTGCATCCATTATAATCTAGGATTGAAGAAGGGTGGGATGTATATTAGCATTAGCATTAGCATTAGTAGAGGCATATGATGCAAGAAAGCAAGCTTATTCAGCATCAGCCAATAAAAAAAAAAAAAAACCACTACTCCCATTTCACCCCTCAATTCGTTCGAAATACCTGTCCAGCTGAGCCTTAAATTTGTTTAGGCTATCAACTTCAACAACAAGCGATGGAAGTCTATTCCACAAACCAACTGCCCGCTGGCTAAAGGTGAATTTCCGCACATCTATCCGACATCCGTCCTTCCTCAGTTTGAATTTATGCCCTCTCAGGTGATTATTCTGAGCAAGAGGAAGAATCCCATCGGCATTGAGCATGCTCAAGACATTCAAAGCCTTATACACCTCTATCAGATCACCTCGGCGATGCCTAGTCTCCAGGCTCTGTAATTTGCAAAACTTAAGCCTTTCTTCGTAAGAGCAACCCTTTGTTCCATTCACTAATCTTGTTGCCCTTCTCTGTACTCGTTCCAGCAGCTCTACATCCTTCTTGAAATGAGGCCTCCAGACCTGTATACAGTACTCAAGGTGTGGCCTGACCAATGCCTTATACAAGGGAATAATCACATCCCTGTCCCTGCTAGAAAAATTCCTGTATATCATTGACAAGACACCATGAGCTACTCTTGCAGCTCGTCTGCACTGCTCAGAGAACTTCATATCTGCCTGCACAATTACCCCCAGGTCCTTTTCATTCTCTACCACTGTCAGCGTAGTACCACAGAGTTGATACGTTGATCTGGGGTTACTGTTTCCCATATGTAGTACTTTACATTTGTCAATGTTAAACTTCATTTGCCACCTCTCAGCCCATCTGCTCAACCTTTCCAGATCCTGTTGCAGCAGCATAGTATCAGTAGTGTCCTTAACAACCCTGCCAACCTTTGTATTGTCTGCAAACTTGGACATTAAGCCTGATACACCATGATCAATATCATTTATAAATACAGAAAACAACAATGGACCCAACACTGAACCCTGAGGAACTCCACTTATAACATTAGTCCACGTTGAGCAGTGTCCATTGATTACCACTCTCTGTCTTCTGCCACTCAACCATCCCTTTATCCATAGCAGCAATTTGCCTCGAATGCCACACTTCTCCAATTTGTGCAGCAGTCTTCCATGCGCAACAGTATCAAAAGCCTTTCTAAGATCCAAATATATAATATCAAAGTTATTCCCTGCATCCAGTTCTTTTGTGACTACATCATAGTATCCAATCAAATTGGTCAGACAAGACCTGCCCTTAACAAACCCATGCTGTGTCTGAGCTATAACTGAATTCTTGTCCAGATGATCCTGCAGTGCTTCTTTAACCAGTGCCTCCATTAATTTTCCTGGAACCGAAGTTAAACTAACAGGTCTATAATTACTTGTGTCAGCCTTTGATCCTCCTTTGTGAATTGGGGTTACATTTGCACATCTCCAGTCCATGGGTACCTACCCTGAGTCCAAAGAAGCTCTCATAATTATGGCTAGGGGTTTGCTTACTTCCTTTGCTGCCTCCTTTAATATAACTGGATAGATCCCATCCACCCCGGGTGCCTTTTTTATGTTTATCCTCAACAATTTCTCCTCCATTTTCCTCTCAGTTATTAGAAAATCATCTAGCTCACTGCCAATGTTTACTTCACCTACGACATTCCCCTTCCTGAATAACTCCTCATGTGTGAATGTAGATGCAAAATACACGTTTAGATTTTTAGCCACCTGAGCTGGATCCTCAACTGTTGAACCATCAACATCCAGTGGACCAATCTGATTCATCCCTTTCCTTCTTGAGTTTAAATAGGTAAAGAACTCTTTTCTGTTTTTCTTTGCATCCTTTGCCAAGGATTTCTCATAATCTGCCTTTGCCTGCCTAATCTCCTTTGTGACTTGGTTACAGACCAACTTATATCTATCATAGGCTTCCATGTCACCCATTAATTTGTATGTATCCCATGCATTTTTCTTCTCTGCCATATGTCTCATTAGTTCATCTGACAACCATTTAGGCCTGAACCTTGAACAATATTTCTTGGTTGGTATGTAAAGCCTGGTAGCTTCCAAGATTAGTTCCTTGAATGCTTCCCATTTTGAATTTGCTGTTGGTAACATCTTCAGTTGGTCCCACTGTATAGAATTTAAATACTGTCTCAGACCATCATAGTCGCCTTTACGAAAGCAAAAACCCTTCCCTTTACCTCTGATGGTCGTTACCTCCTTGAGTAAATCCCACTTCAGCACACTGTGATCACTGCCACCCAGTGGTTCATTTATCTGCAGATTCCTAATGCATGAAGAATCACTACTGATAATCAGATCAAGAGTATTACTCCCTCTAGTTGCCTCCCGAACATGCTGGTGTAGAAAACAATCATCCAATAAATCCACAAAAGCCTTGCTAGTGTGTGAGTGACCAACCCACAAATTCCAGTCAATATCTGGGAAATTAAAATCCCCCATTATAAGACTCTCTGATTTACTGGCCCATTCTATTTCCCTGTACAGTATCTTATTATACTCATCAGAGTCATTAGGCCTATAGCACACTCCTACTCTCAATTTTGATTTACCTATGCTTATGTCACACCAAACTGACTCAACACTGCACTGTCCAGCGATGTCAACTGGCTTCACTTCCTTGGATTTTATGTGTTTTTTAACTAATAGCATAACCCCTCCTCCCTTCCTATCCTGTCTATCCTTTCTGTAGACGTTGTACTCCCCAAATTCCAGTTCTGCATTCCTTATATCTGTGTGACACCACGTCTCTGATATCCCAACAATATCTGCCTTTGATGTTTTGAGTAATACCTCAAATTCATCAAATTTATTTACTAAACTCCTAGCATTAGTGTACACGCAAGTATACATGCACCTGTTTCTATTCTTAGCTACCCTAACACAACCCATGTGTTTACTTGTACCGCAATGACTTCCAGCAGTCTCTGAAATATCCTGCATCTTGTTTTTCAGGCTTCTGCTCATTCCAATAGAAGCAGTGCAAGAATCTCTTTCACCTCTGCCAGTGGCTACTGTTAATCCATTAGTCTTTGTCTCCCCCCAAGCTAGCAGTTTTCCGACCCACCTAACACTGCCTCGATAGCATCAGCAAATATTCTTGCACCCTTTCTATTTAAGTGTATCCCATCCCTGTAGAAGGAATCTCTCCTGTTAACAAGTACAGTCCAGGCTGAAAAAAATTCTACCCCTTCAGCCTTGCACAATCTTTCCAGGGCCGAATTGATCGACAAGGCTCTCATCATATACTCCCTCCTATCGTGTCTGGGCAGAATTGCAGACACTTTCAAATTCAACCCTACTTCACGGCTTTTTTTCAACAGTGACCTGTACTTGTTAAGTAATTCCGCTGGTCTCCTACTCTTAATATTTTCCCTTCATTTTCCGGATTTTATCCCAGACTGCCTTAGAGTTGGTAGACTGGTTAATGGATGATGTAAAATGGATCCACGATTCCTTTTGTCTCTGAAGGCGGATATAGCGTGCTTTGGCTCGTAAGCGTTTAAAGGCTATAAGGTTGGACGTTGTAGGATATCGGCGGAATATCCCCCATGCTATGCTTTGAGCCTTTTTTGCTGCTGTTCATTGTGAATTCCACCAAGGTTTGGGAAATGGTGGAAACCGGACAGATGTTTTTGGAACAGCATTCGCAGCTGCTTGGACAATAATTTCTGTGATGTACATTACTGCATCATTGATCGTCTCCTGACTGACGGTGCTGATATCAAAATTTGCCTGATGTTGGAAGGCAGACCAGTCAGCCTGATCAATCTTCCACCGTGGTAACCTGAAGGGAAGACATGGTCTCCCACTGTGTAACGAGGTTATCACAGGGAAGTGGTCACTTCCGTATGGATTTTCCTCCACTTCCCAAGTGAGTGAAGGGAGTAGAGCAGGGGAGCAGATAGAGAGATCATTGGCAGAAAAAGTACGGGTAGGCATGTGAAAGAAGGTATTTGTTCCAATATTTAGAAGGGAAAGGTCATTGTCATTTAGCATACGCTCTATGACTCGTCCCCTTCCATTGATGTTAGCACTACCCCACAGGGTGTTATGTCCATTAAAATCCCTGAGAAGTAAGAAAGGGGGAGGCAACTGCGTTATAAGATCATCAAGGTCTTCCTGGGGGATGTCAGTCCCAGGTGGCAAATAAATAGAGCACACAGTTAATAAAAATCCCACTGAAAGGTGAATTGCAAGAGCCTCTATGCTGGTTGTAATGAGCAAGGGTTGTATTGTGGTCTGGTTGCCCACAAGGATAGCCACTCCTCCATGAGCAGGACCATCCGCAATTCTATCCTTTCGAAAAAAAGTGATGTTATGCATGGTGGGATCGTCATTTGCCTTTAGATAAGTCTCCTGCAAGCAAAAGCAAACTGGCTCGTGCTTTTGCAGGAGGGCCTTGATGTCATCAATATTTCGCCGGAATCCACGACAATTCCATTGTAGGAATTTAGCCATTATTTTGGCTTGGTCGGTCCATCAGGCGGCTTCCGAGGTGCTGAGGGCTAATCCAAAGATAAATCTTTGGATTTATCTTTTTTGGGAAAGAATGGACCCTGTCCCGTGTCCATTTCTTCCTCCGCAAAGATTTCCAAGACTGATTCGTCCGATACTTCCTTATTCTCTCCATCCATTGTTTCTGGTTTTACAGGTGACTCTTCCGAACGTTTTGCTCTTTTTTACCACTTGGTTTTGGTAGTGGTGGAGCACTAGGAGGTACGGATATAGGAGTGGCAACTGATTGTGTTTTTTTGGTGGGCTTTTGTGAATTCGTTTGCCACGACTACATGCCAATCACTATATCCTTCTTGACTTGGTCCAGATTGTTAGCATTAGCATTATTAGAGGCATATGATGCAAAAAAGCAAGCTTATGCAACATCAGCCAAAAAAAAGAAAAAAAAAAAAAAAAAAACACTTCCCCTTTACTCCTCTGTTCGTTTGAAATACCTGTCCAGCTGAGCCTTAAAATTTATTTAGGCTATCAACTTCCACAACAAGGGATGGAAGTCTGTTCCACCAACCAACTACCCGCTGGCTAAAGGTAAATTTCCGCACATCTATCCTACATCTGTCTTTCCTCAATCTGAATTTATGCCCTCTCAGGTGATTATTTTGAGCAAGAGGAAGAATCCTATCAGCATTGAGCATGCTCAAACCATTCAAGGCTTTATACACCTCTATCAGATCACCTCGCCGGTGCCTAGCCTCCAGACACTGTAATTTGCGGAACTTAAGCCTTTCTTCGTAAGAGCAACCCTTTGTTCCATTCACTAATCTTGTTGCCCTTCTCTGTCCTCGTTCCAGCAGCTCTACATCCTTCTTGAAATGAGGCCTCCAGACCAACCTGTATACAGTACTCAAAGTGTGGCCTGAGCATTGCCTTATACAAGGGGATAATCACCTCCTTATCCCTGCTAGAAAAATTCCAGTATATCTTTGACAAGACACCATGAGCTACTCTTGCAACTCATCTGCACTGCTCAGAGAACTTCATATCTGCCTGCACAATTACCCGAGGTCCTTTTCATTCTCTACTACTGTCAGTGTAGTACCACAGAGTTAATATGTTGCACTGGGGTTGCTGTTTCCCATGTGCAGTACTTTACATCCCTTGAAAGATTGTGCAAGGGCACTGCATCAAATGAGTTTGAGCCACTGTAATGCTGATTTTCTAACTGAGTGTATATACAGGCACACTATAGTCTAGTCGGGATTGGATTATTGTTTGGTACAAATGAAGAAGGAAATAGCAATCACTCTCCATGATATGACAGAGAGTACACTAAGGATATTCATTTTCTTCAGACCAATAATTTGTACATGCCATATGTATTTTAGGAATATTAAACTAGAAATCTGATGTTGTCATTTAGTGCTATAACATGAATCCCCAAATGCAATTCTGGGACAGGGCGCATACTGCAACTAGATGTCTTTCATCTAGTTGCAGTATGTGCCTAGATGAAAGTATGAATTCTGCATTTTTGCAGAAGTACATAGCAACTGTTTTCTGCGGAAACAGTTGGTAACCATTTTGTAACATTCATAATTGTATTCTCTTTATAGACAGGTAGTTTCCTTTCGATGCAATATGTATTCTGAGAGTGACTGGATATGATGTGGTCATCGACATAAAGATAAGTTTCATAGGTTTTGGGATAGCTGTCTTTAGTTTGTAATTATTATTATTAGCCATATGGTGCAAAGGAAGCCTGAGGCTTATGCTGCACCAGTCAAAAAAAAAATTCTGAATTACCTTGAGAGAGAACAGGAGTCAGAAATAGAAGGGAATCATTAATTAAGAGAAGAATGATGATATCCAGCTCAGAATCCTGTGTGTGCAAGTCCATACTCACCAGATGTGAGCCCCTAACTGAGAAGAATGTGGTTCTGAGTACCGATCCTTGTAGTAATCCTTCCTCCTGAATGGAGATTTTAGAGAATACACTTTGATAATAGACCTAGAAAGTTTGATCTTAAAGAAAGCTCTGAATTAAAGATAGCAAATGTCCTCTCAGTCCTAGGGTATGAAGTCAAGAAGGGTGCCAAGATACAACATGGCATCAAAGGCTTTCTCTATCTAGGCTCACCATGACCAAATATTCATTCTTTATGAATGCCTTTGACACATTTGTCTCAGCATCGATCATAAGGTCTATGGTAAATCTATTTTTACAAAACCAAACTGATCTACGTTAATAATGGTTTGTGTTTCTTAGATACCATGTAAGGCAAATAGTATCTGGAAACACAAATACCATGTGAGGCATATGTGTATCATTTTCTCCTGGATCTTACCCAAGCAGCTAGAGATTGGTCTATAATTATGTGGATCCAATTGTTCTTTTTCTGGATTTGGAATTGGCAGAACTACTGAATGATGCCAGGAGAGAAGAAAATAATGTGCAACAAAAATCCATAGAAAAGTTTTAAGAAAATGTATAGGACTCTGTCATCAAGATGCATTAGGAAATATAAGACAGGTGCACTGTGGCTTATTTCTTTAAAGTTTATTCAAATTTGGTAATTATTACTGCTTTGTCTTTTAGGAAAGATAGATCATATGTAGTTAATGCAGAATGGTGAGCAAAAGGTTCTGCAAACATGGTTGCTATACCTTCAGGAAGAGTTACTCCTGTTCATTACAGGTGATGGTTGGAGAAGAGATTGATGGAAACTTTCCAATATAGCACCTAATTTTTTTCCAGATTAATCTTGCATCTGTGTCTTTGGTAAAAAACAGAGGAGGCAAACTATATCCATGGTTTTTTCTTAGCTTTATGCCTGATGTAATGGTGCTTTAAGTTTCTTGTAATTTATGAGTTTGGCAGTGGTTAGATTCTTTTGAAACTGAATCCTGAACCTGTTGTTTTCTCTCTTAGGGAAAGGTACAAGGCATGGTAGAATCCCATGCCTTGTACCTTTCCCAATGCCCAATCCCACCAGTAGTTGGCATGTTTACGCATTTTATTTAAGGTTTTCAGTATGGCAGTAGCCGTTAATATCTGTTCTGTAATGTGTTCAATGGTGGCATCTGTATATTGATGCTGGATGCATATTTATGTGAACATTAGCATTAGTAGAGGCACACGATACAAGACAGTAAGCTTATACAGCACCAGCCAAAAAAAAAAAAAAAAGAAACCTTCCCATTTCACTGATCCATTCATTCCAAATGTTTGTCTAGTTCTGCCTTGAATTTATTTAAGCTATTTATTTAAATAGCTTAAATGACAGATGGAAGTTTGTTCCAATAATCAATTACCCACTGGCTAAAGGCAAACTTTTGCACATCTATTCTTGCACGTCTTTCTCAATTTGAATCTATGGCCCCCTCAGGTTTGTAATCGGAGCAAGAGGAAGTATCCCATCAGCATTAAGCCTACTCAATCCATCTATCCATTCAAGGCCTTATATACCACAATCAGATCACCTCACAGGGGTCTAGTCTCCAGAAGCTGCAATTTGCAGAACTTAAGCCTTGCTTCATAAGAGCACCCCTTTGTTCCCTTCACTAGTCTTGTTAAGCTTCTCTGACTCATTCTAGCAACTCTATATCCTTCTTAAAATGAAGCTTCCAGACCTGTATCAAGGTGTGGCCTGACCATTGCCTTATACAAGTTGATAATCACCTGCTTATCCCTGCTTGCAAAATTCCTGTATATCATTGACAAGACCCCATGACCTACTCTGGCAGACTGTCTGCACTGCTCAGAAAACTTCATATCTGACTGCACAATGACCCCAAGGTTTCTTTCATTCTCCACTACCCTGAGTGTAACACCACATAGTTGGTACATTTCTCTGGGGTTACTGCTGCTCATATGTAGTACTTTGCATTTGTCAATGTTAAACTTCAGTTGCCACTTCTCAGCCCACTACCCAACTTTTCCAGATGCTGTTGCAGCAGCATACTGTCATTACTGTTATTAACAATGATGGCAACCTTTGTATCATCTGCAAACTTTGACATTAGGCTTGATATACCTTCATCAATATCATTGATAAATATACAAAACAACAATGGGCCCGATACCAAACCCTTGTTGTTATTTTGTTATTTGGTTTTTAGGAGCATTAGCAACTAAGGCCATATTGCTCCAGGGATATGTGGTGATCATTCCCTAACCTTTCTGCATCATCTATATTTGCTACGCACTGCTGCGTAGCAAATACAGAGGATGCTACGCACTGCTGAAAGAAGTGTTTGCTACACACTGCTGCTCCTGCCCACTTGGCTACAGAGGCGCCACCGAACCCTTAGAGACACCACAAATAACATTAGTCCATGTAGAGTAGTACCCATTGACCACCACTCTCTGTCTTCTCCCACTCAATGTACTTCTGTTACAATGTAGAAAAGAGGTTTTCTACATTGTAACAACATATCCTTAATCCCATACTGCTCCAATTTGTACTATATTCTTCCATGTACAACAGTATCAAAAGCAAAGCTTATCTGAAATCCAAATATATGATATCAAAATATTAACACATTAACTTATTTTCTAGAGTAGCTTTATATTCCTATTTATGGTACTTAAGTTTAAAGTAACTTAGATAGAGATTTTGTAGGT
The DNA here is from genome assembly GCF_048544385.1 of Mastigoproctus giganteus. Classification (NCBI taxonomy): domain Eukaryota; kingdom Metazoa; phylum Arthropoda; class Arachnida; order Uropygi; family Thelyphonidae; genus Mastigoproctus; species Mastigoproctus giganteus. Next base: position 48,575,164 of record NC_143576.1, on the reverse strand, counting down.
ATTACTTAGTATCGGAAAGGGTATCAAATCCACATGTTTACCGTTCATAAATAGCCGCCATTGTTACGGGAAAATTAATCAGTAAAATCTATTAATCTTGTCGAACTTCATTGGCAATTAAATTGTACTTTTAACTATACATATAACCACTTAGGTTACGTAACATAAATAATTAGTAAAAATAAATAATTAATACATAACTTGATACGGAAGTTATATAAAGGGATTCGTAGATAACACTCGTTACTGAAACATCAATATTTCGTAGATAACACTCGTTACTGAAACATAAATATTTCGTAGATAACACTCGTTACTGAAACATCAATATAGTGTTATAACTGTGTTGGGATACAAGTTTAGGATTTAATTTTATACTGAAATTGAAATTTTATTGAAGCAAATCGAAATCATGACTCAAACCAGAGCAGCAAAGCAAAAGGCTCAAGCTAATGGGAATGCTGTGGCTCAGGGGAGAACTGAGGGGGGCAGTTGCCCTCTGAATCACAGCCTTTTAAGATGCACTATTTGCTTGATGTTTGCAGAGCAGTCAGGTATGGGACATGATACTGCCATGGGGGACGTTTTTGTATGTGCGCAATGCAAGGAGTGTAAGGAAATCAGGCGACAACTCAGCGTTGTTATGGGCCTATATGAGAGCTTGAAGGACAGGGTGGATGCCCTCGAAGGATTACAAGTGAGGGTCCCATCAAGCTCTCAGCTGCCCACACCAATGCCAGAGCTTGCACTTGGTCATCGCGCCACACAGCGGCAACCCCCAAGGCAGAATGCAATGATCCCAAAGGAACTATTAGTTGTTGGTGACTCTATTGTCAGGGAAATGGGAAACGTGCTTTGTAAAAAGGATAGGTGGAACAGGACCAGGGTATGTCTGCCAGGGGCAAAGGTTGATGACGTTGTAGAGCGGATATCATCTTTTAAGGGCACAAAAGGCGATATAGTTGTACACGTTGGCACTAATGATATTAAGAGTAGGAGACCGGCGGAATTACTTAACAAGTACAGGTCACTGATTAGGGTTGAATTTGAAAGTGTCTGCAATTCTGCCCAGGCACGATAGGAGGGATTATATGATAAGAGCCCTGTCGATCAATTCGGCCCTGGGAAGATTGTGCAGGGCTCAAGGGGTAGAATTTTTTTCAGCCTGGTCTGTACTTGTTAACAGGAGAGACTGCTTCTACAGGGATGGGATACACTTAAATAGAAAGGGTGCAAGAATGTTTGCTGATGCTATCGAGGCAGTGTTAGGTGGGTCGGAAAACTGCTAGATTGGGGGAATACAAGGACTAATAGATTAACAGTAGCCACTGGCAGAGGTGAAAGTGATTCTTGCACTGCTTCTATTGGAATGAACAGCAGCCTGGAAAATAAGATGCAGGATATTTCAGAGACTGCTGGGAATCATGGGGGTACAAGTAAACCCATCGGTTGTGTTAGGGTGGCTAAGAGGAAGAGCAGGTGCATGTATACTTGCGTGTACACCAATGCTAGGAGTTTAGTAAATAAATTTGATGAATTTGAGGTATTGCTCAAAACATCAAAGGCAGATATTGTTGGGATATCAGAGACGTTGTGTCACACAGATATAAGGAATGCAGAACTGGAATTTGGGAGTACAATGTCTACAGAAAGGATAGACAGGATAGGAAGGGAGGAGGGGTTATGCTATTAGTTAAGAAACACATAAAATCCAAGGAAGTGAAGCCAGTCAACATCGCTGGACAGTGCAGTGTCGAGTCAGTTTGGTGTGACATAAGCATTGGGAGATCAAAATTGAGAGTAGGAGTGTGCTATATGCCTAATGACTCTGATGAGTATAATAAGAAACTGTACAGAGAAATAGAGTGGGACAGTAAATCAGAGAGTCTTATAATGGGAGATTTTAATTTCCCAGATATTGACTGGAATTTGGGGGCTGGTTACTCACACACTAGCAGGGCTTTTGTGGATTTATTGGATGATTGTTTTCTACATCAGCATGTTCGGGAGGCAACTAGAGGGAGTAATACTCTTGATTTGATTATCAGTAGTGATTCTTCATGCATTAAGAATCTGCAGATAAATGAACCACTAGGTGGCAGTGATCACAGTGTTCTGAAGTGGGAGTTACTCAAAGAGGTAACTACCATTAGGGGTAAAGGGAAAGGGTATTGCTTTTATAAAGGCGACTACGATGGACTGAGACAATATTGAAATTCTATACAGTGGGATCAACTGATGATGTTACCAACAGCAAATTCAAAATTGGAAGCATTCAAAGAACTTATCTTGGAAGCTACTAGGCTTTACATACCAACTAAGAAATATTGTTCAAGGTTTAGGCCTAAATGGATGTCAGATGAACTAATGAGGTATATGGCAGAGAAGAAAAATGCATGGGATACTTACAAATTAACACATGACACAGAAGCCTATGATAGATACAAGTTGATATGCAACCAAGTTACAAAGGAGGTTAGGCAGGCGAAGGCAGATTACGAGAAATCCTTGGCAAGGGATGCAAAGAAAAACAGCAAAGAGTTCTTTACTTATGTAAACTCTAGAAGGAAGGGGATGAATTAGATTGGTCCACTTGATATTGATGGGTCAACTGTTGATGATCCTGCTCAGGTAGCTAACAAACTAAATGAATATTTTGCATCGACATTCACACATGAGGAGTTATTCAGCGAGGGGAATGCCAGAGGTGTATTCAAATCTAGCAGTAAGCTAGAGAATCTTGTAATAACTGAGAGTAAAGTGGAGGAGAAATTGTTGAAGATAAACACAAGAAAGGCTCCTGGGGTAAATGAGATCTATCCAGTTATATTAAAGGAGGCAGCAAAGGAAGTAAGCAAACCCTTAGCCATAATTATGAGAACTTCCTTGGACTCAGGGGAGGTGCCCATGGACTGGAGATGTGCAAATGTAACCCCAATTCACAAGGGAGGATCAAAGGCTGACACAAGTAATTATAGACCTGTGAGTTTAACTTCTGTTCCGGAAAAAGTAATGGAGGCACTGGTTAAAGAAGCACTGCAGGATCATCTAGACAAGACTTCAGTTATAGCTTGGACACAGCATGGTTTTGTTAAGGGGAAGTCTTGCCTGACCAATTTGATTGGATACTATGATGCAGTCACAAAAGAACTGGATGCAGGGAATAACTTTGATATTATATACTTGGATCTTAGAAAGGCTTTTGAAACTGTTGCACATGGAAGACTGCTGCACAAATTGGAGCAGTGTGGCATTGAGGCAAATTGCTGCTATGGAAAAAGGGGTGGTTGAGGGGGAGAAGACAGAGAGTGGTAATCAATGGACACTGCTAATCATGGACTAATGTTATTAGTGGAGTCCTTCAGGGTTCAGTATTGGGTCCTTAATTGTTCTCTGTATTTATAAATGATATTGATGATGGTATATCAAGCTTAATGTCCAAGTTTGAAGACGACACGAAGGTTGGCAGGGTTGTCAAGGACACTACTGACACTATGCTGCTGCAACAGGATCTGGAAAGGTTGAGCAGATGGGCTGAGAGGTGGCAAATGAAGTTTAACATTGACAAATGTAAAATACTACATATGGGAAACAGGAACCCCAGAGCAACGTATCAACTCTGTGGTACTACACTGACAGTGGTAGAGAATGAAAGGGATCTGATGGTGGTTGTGCAGGCAGATATGAAGTTCTCTGAGCAGTGCAGACGGGCTGCAAGTGTAGCTCATGGTGTATTGTCAATGATATATAGGAATTTTTCTAGCAGGGATAAGGAAGTGATTATTCCCTTGTATAAGGCAATGGTCAGGCCACACCTAGAGTACTGTATACAGGCCTGGAGGCCTCATTTCAAGAAGGATGTAGAGCTGCTGCAACGAGTACAGAGAAGGGCAACAAGGTTAGTGAATGGAACAAAGGGGTGCATTTACGAAGAAAGGCTTAAGTTTTGCGAATTACAGTGTCTGGAGACTAGGCACCAGCGAGGTGATCTGATAGAGGTGTACAAAGCCTTGAAAGGTTTGAGCATGCTCAATGCTGATGCGATTCTTCCTCTTGCTCAGAATAATAACCTGAGAGGGCATAAATTCAAATTTAGGAAAGACATGTAGGATAGATGTGCGGAAATTTGCCTTTAGCCAGCGGGTGGTTGGTAGGTGGAACAGACTTCCATCCCTTGTCGTGGAAGTTGATAGCCTAAATAAGTTTAAGGCTCAGCTGGACAGGTATTTCGAACAAACAGAGAGGTGAAGTGGAAGTGGTTATTTTTTATTTATATATTTTACTTTATTTTTTTTTTTTGGCTGATGCTGCATAAGCTTGCTTTCTTGCATCAAATGCCTCTACTAATGCTAATGCTAAAATTATTTTTTGCATCCAGTTCCATTGTGACCACATCATTGTATCTGATCAAATTGTTCAGACTAGACTTCCCCTTGACAAACCCATGCTGTATCTGAATTATTGCTGCAGCCTTGTCTAATAATCCTGCAATGCTTCTTTAACCAGTGACTCCATTATTTTCCCTGGAACAGAAGTCAAACTAACAGGTCTGTAATTACTTGTGTCGCCCTTTGATTCCCCCCCCCCTTTGTGAATTGGAGATACATTTGCTCATCTCCGGTCTGTGTTGACAACCCCAAACTCCAAGGATGCTCTCATAATTATAGCTAAGAGTTTATTTACTTCCTTTACTGCCTTCTTTAATATAACTGGATAGATCCCATCCACCCCAGGTGCCTTTGTTATGTTTAAGTTCAACAATTTCTCCTCCACTTTGCTCTGTTATTTAAAAATCATTTAACTCCCTGTTAGAGTGTGATACACATCTGGCCCTCTCCTCCTTGAATAACTCCTCATTTGTGAATGTAGATGCAATATACTCATTTAATTCAGCAGCTATCTGAGAATGATTATCAACTGTCAAACCATTGATATAAAGTGGACCAATCTGATTCATCCCCTTCCTTTTTGAGTTTATATAAATAAAGAAGTCATTGCTATTTTTCTTTCCATCCTTTGCCAAAGATTTTTCATAACCTGCCTTCACTTGCCTAATCTCCTTTGTGTCTTGATTACAGACTAGCTTGTATCTACCATAGGCTTTCATGTCGACTGACAATTTATGTGCATGCCATGCATTTTTCTTCTCTGCCATGAGTCTCATTAGTTCATCTGGCATCCATTTGGGCCTGAACCTGGGCAGTATTTCTTGGTTGGAACAAAAAGCATAGTAGCTTCCAAGATTACTTCCTTGAATGCTTCCCATTTAGAATTGGCTATTGGTAACATCATCAGTTGGTCCCACTGTATAGAACCTAATATATCTTTGAGACCCCTGTAGTTGCCTTTATGAAAGCAAAAACCCTTCCCTTTCCCCCTGATGGTAGTTACATCTTTAAGTAAATCCCACCTCAGTACACTGTGATCACTGCTAACTAGTGGTTCCTTTATCTGTAAATTCTTAATGCATGAATAATCACTGCTGATAATGAGATCAAGAGTGTTACTATCTCTTGTTGCCTCTCTAACATGCTGCTGAAGAAAACAATCATCCAATAAATCCACAAAAGCCTTGCTAGTGTACGATTGACCAATCCACAAGTTTCAGTCTATATCTGGGAAGTTAAAATCCCCCATTATAAGACATTCTGACTTACTAGCCTCCTCTATTTCTCTGTATAATTGTTCATTGTACTCATCAGAATAATTATGCCTATAACAAACTCCTACCCTCATTTTTGCTTTCCCTGTGCTTATGTCACGCCAAACTGACTCAACATTGCACTGTCCATCTATGTCAACTGGATGTACTTCCTTAGATTTTATGTTTCTTCACTAACGGCATAACCCCTCCTCCCTTCCTATCCTTTCTGTACACATTGTACTCTATAAATTCCAATTCTGAATTCCTTATATCTGAGTGACACGAAGTCTCCGATATCCCAGTAATATCTGCCTTGGATGTCTTAACCTGCACTTCAAATTCATCAAATTTATTTACATTGGTTTACATCTAAGCACTGATGTTCATCTTAGCATTGGTGTACATTCAAGTATACATGCACCTATTCTTACTCTTAGTTCCTCTAACACAGTCTGTGTATTTACTTGTTTCATTACCCCCAGCAACTGGCTTTCTGGGCTGCTGCTCATTCCAACAGAAGCAGTGTAAGAATCATTTCTACCTCTGCCTTTGGCTACTGTTAACCTATTAGGCTGTGAATCTGTCCCTCATATAGTGTAACACTGGATGCATATTTATTCCAATCGGCTATAGAGAATTTCCATTTTGCTTGATCACTTACTATTAAGTTTCTCCATGTGTAGAGCTTACAGATTATTAGGAAACAGTATCACTGTTTAATGGACTGTCTAAATGTCTCCAATAAAAGTGTGGAAATCATTTTGGGAAACACATTGACAGGTTTATAGCAGAGGTTGAATTTGTTGCAAAAGAGACATAGGTGTGAAAGCCTGTGTTGACATGAAATTATGATTTTCAAGAAAGGAGTCTATTATGTATTCCTGGTTGCCTGTCTCTAACAATTCCCATAATTGGTGATGTGCATTAAAATCATCCAACACAGAGAAAGGAGTCGGTAGTTGTAGGACAAGATCATCTAGTTCAGTCAGAGAGCATGGTTGAGTTGGTGAGATATATATGCACTCAAGAAGAAGAGTTATTCAAAGAATAACTCTTATTCTTTTGCATAGTGCAACTACTTCTAAAGAGGTTTGTAAGGTTATATGTCTGGAAGGGATTTTATATGTCTCGAGCAATATTCGAGCAAAATCTCATTAATACAAACTCGGTTTATACAAAGTACTCATTTATAAAAAGCAAATACCATTCCCCCGTGAATGGATAGGCTTTTCTATGTAAATATATTCGTTTATTACAAAATTTGGTTAACATGTATTAAAAAGTTTGTTTTCACCCCGTGAGAAATAAATATTATTTTGAACGTTTAATACAAATCTTAGCACAGCCGTCCATTTATTAACCATTTTTAATTGCCTCTGGCCACCCGATTCCCTGCTTCCTGAAGTATGACACTGACTTGTTAGAAATTATTTTTGTATAAACAAAACCAATATATAGTAGCCACAACATAAGTGCATTCTGAAAAACATCATGTTAAATTAACAAAAGAAGAAAAACAGTTTTTCTAAGTTGTTTACATATACTGCCTCACTCTCCATAGGATTAAGGTCAGTTGCAATTGTTACACCAGTTCAAAGAATCTAAGAATTTAAATTGAGGGGCCCATCAAGCTCTCAGCTGCCCACATCAATGCCAGATCTTGCACTTGAACACCACACAAAACAGTGGCAACCCCCAAGGCACAATGTGCTGGTCCCAAAGGAACTAGTTGTTGTAGGTGACTCTATTGTCAGGGAAATGGGGAACATATTGTGCAATAAGGATAAATTGAACAAGTCCAGGGTGTGTCTGCCAGGGGCAAAGGTTGATGACATTGTAGGGCAAATATCATCCGTTAAGGGCACAAAGGGTGATATTGTTATACACATTGGCACTAATGATATTAAGAGTAGGAGACCGGCAGAATTACTTAACAAGTACAAGACAATGCTGAAAAAAAGCCGTGAGTTAGGGTTGAATTTGAAAGTGTCTGCAATTCTGCCCAGACACGATAGGAGGGAGTATATGATGAGAGCCTTGTCGATCAATTCGACCCTGGAGAATTGTGCCAGGCTCAAGGGGTAGTATTTTTCTCAGCCTGGTGTGAGCTTGTTAACAGGAGAGATTGCTTCTGCTGGGATTTGATACACTTAAATAGAAAGGGTGCAAGCTGATGCTATCGAGGCAGAGTTAGGTGGGTCGTAAAACTGCTAGCTTGAGGGGCTACATGCACTAATAGACTAACAGTAGCCGCTGGCAGAGGTAAAAGTGATTCTTGCATTACTTCTATTAAAATGGAATTGGGCAGCAGCCTGGAAAGCAAGGTAAAGGGAATTTCCAGGACTGCTGGGAGTAATAGTGGAACAAGTAAATACATAGGCTGTGTTAGGGTAACTAAGAGTAGAAATAGGTGCATGTACACCAATGCTAGGAGTATAGTTAATAAATTCAATGAGCTTGAAGTGCTAGTCAAAACATCAAAGGTAGATATTGTTGGGATATCAGAAATATGGAGTTACACAAACATAAGCAGTGCAGAACTGGAATTTGGGGAGTACAATGTGTACAGAAAGGATAGACAGGACAGAAAGGGAAGATGTGTTATGCTGTTAGTTAAGAAACACAAAATCTAAGGAAGTGCATCCAATTGATGTGGGTGGACAATGCAATGTTGAGTCTGTTTGGTGTGACATAAGCACTGGGAAAGGAAAAATGAGAGTAGGTGTGTGTGTAGGAAAAATGAGATTAGGCCTAATGATTCTGATGAGTATAATGAGCAATTGTGCAGACAAATAGAGTGGGCCAGTAAATTAGAGTGTCTTATGATGGGGGATTTTAATTTCCTGGATATTGACAGGAATTTGGGGTTGGATACTCCCACACTAGCAAGGCTTTTGTGGATTTATCGGATGATTGTTTTCTACAGCAGCATGTTCGGGAGGCAACTAGAGAGAGGCATCTGATTATCAGTAGTGATTCTTCGTGCATCATGAATCTGCAGATACAGGAACCACTAGGTAGCAGTGATCACAGTGTGCTGAAGCAGGATTTAGTCAAAATGGTAACTACCATCAAGGGTAAAGGGAAGGGTTTTTGCTTTCGTAAAGGTGACTATGGGGGTCTGAGACAGTATTTAAATTCTATACAGTGGAACCAACTGATGATGTTACCAACAGCCAATTCAAAATGCGAAGCATTCAAAGAATTAATCTTGGAAGCTACTAGGCTTTTCATACCAATAAATAAATATTGTTCAAGATTTAGGCCTAAATGGATGTCAGATGAACTAATTAGACATGTGACAGAGAAGAAAAATGCATGGGATACATACAAATTAACATATGACACAGAAGCCTATGACAGATATAAGCTGGTCTGTAACCAAGTTAAAAAGGAGGTTAGGCAGGCGAAGGCAGATTACGAGAAATCTTTGGCAAAGGATGCAAAGAAAAACAGCAAAGAGTTTTTTACTTATGTAAACTCTAGAAGGAAGAGGATGAATCAGATTGGTCCAATTGATATCGATGGTTCAACTGTTGATGATCCTGCTCAGGTAGCTAACAAACTAAATGAATATGTTGCATCGACATTCACGCATGAGGAGTTATTCAGGGAGGGGAATAACAGAGGTGTATTCAACTCTGGCAGTAAGCTAGATAGTCTTGTAATAATTGAGAGTAAAGTGAAGGAGAAATTGTTGAAGATAAACACAATAAAGGCACCTGGGGTGGATGGAATCTATCCAGTTGTATTAAAGGAGGCAGCAAAGGAAGTATGCAAACCCTTAGCCATAATTATGATAGCTTCCTTGGACTCAGGGCAGGAACGCATGGACTGGAGATGTGCAAATGTGATCCCAATTCACAAAGGATGATCAAAGGGAGACACGGTTAATTTCAGACCTATGAGTTTCACTTCTGTTTCAGGGAAATTAATGGAGGCACTGGTTAAAGAAGCATTGCAGGATCATCTAGACAAGGCTTTAATTATAGCTCGGACACAGGTTGGCAGGGTTGTTAATGACAGCAAAGGCAGTATGCTACTGCAACAGGATCTAGATAATTTGGGCAGATGGGCTAAGAAGTGGCAACTGAAGTTTAACCTTGACAAATGCAAAGCACTGCATATGGGTAGAAGTAACCCCAGAGAAACGTACCAACTACTACACATAAGGTGGTAGAAAATTAAAAAGACCTGGGAGTAACGGTGCAGTCAGATATGAAGTTTTCTGTGCAATGCAGACAGGCTGCCAGGGCAGGTCATGGGGTTTTGTCAATGATATATAGGAATTTTGCTAGCAGAGAAGAGGAGGTGATTGTCCCTCTGTATAAGGCAATGGTCAGGTCATGCCTTGAGTACTGTGTACAGGTCTGGACGCCTCACTTTAGAAAGGATGTAGATTTGCTTGAGGGTGCTGAGAAGGGCAACAAGATTGGTGAAGGGAATGACGGGATCCTCTTACCAAGAGAGACTTAAGTTCTGCAAATTGCAGTGGCTGGAGACTAGGCACCTGCGCGGTGATCTGATTGAGGTGTATAAGGCCTCAAATGGGTTGAGCATGCTGAATTTTGATGGGATCCTTCCACTTGTTCAAATTGCGAACCTAAGGGGGCACAAATTCAAATTAAGAAAGAACAGATGTAGAATACATGTGCGGAAATTTGCCTTTAGACAGCGGGTGGTTAATTGCTGGAACAAACTTCCATCTGTCATTATGGAAGTTGATAGGTTGAATAAATTTAAGGAGGACAGGCATTTGGAGGGAATGGCTTGCTTTTTTTTTTTAGCTCATGCTGCATTAGCTCATACACTTGCTTTCTTGCATCACATGTCACTACTACTACTACTACTACTACTACTACTACAGCATGGGTTCGTTAAGGGGAAGTCTTGTCTGACTAATTTGATTGGACACTATGAGGTAGTTACAAAGGAACCGGATGCAAAGAATAACTTTGATATTATATATTTGGATCTTAGAAAAGCCTTTGATACTGTTGCACATGGAAGACTGCTGCACAAATTGGAGCAGTGTGGCATTGGAGGCAAATTGCTGCTATGGATAAAGGAATGGTTGAGTGGGGGAAGACAGAGAGTGGTAATCAATGGACACTGCTCTTCCTGGACTAATGTTATTAGTGGAGTCCCTCAGGGTTCAGTGTTTTGTCCATTGTTGTTTTCTGTACTTACAAATGATATTGATGATGGTATATCAAGCTTAATGACCAAGTTTGCAGACGATACGAAGGTTGGAAGGGTTGTTATTGACAATAATGACAGTACACTGCTGCAACAGGATCTAGAAAAGTTGAGCAGATGGGCTGAGAGGTGGCAAATGAAGTTTAACATTAACAAATGTAAAGTACTACATATGGAAAGCAGTAATCCCAGAGTAACATATCAACTCTGTGGTACCACACTGACAGTGGCAGAGAATGAAAAGGACCTGGGGTAATTGTGCAGGAGTTTTGAAGTTTTCTGAGCAGTGCAGACGGTCAAGAGTAGCTCATGGTGTCTTGTCAATGATATACAGAAAGAGTTCTAGCAGAGTTAAAGAGGTGATTATCTCCTTGTATAAGGCAATGGTCAGGCCACTCCTTGAGTACTGTATACAGGTCTGGAGGCCTTAATTTAAGAAGGATGTAGAGCTGTTGGAACGAGTACAGAGAAGGGCAACAAGATTAGTGAATGGAACAAAGGGTTGCTCTTATGAAGAAATGCTTAAATTTTGCAAATTACAGTGTCTGGAGACTAGGCACCTGCGAGGTGATCTGATTGAGATGTATAAAGCCCTGAATGGTTTGAGCATGCTCAATGTGGATGTAATTCTTCCTCTTGCTGCGAATAATTGCCTCAAAGGGCATAAATTCAAATTGAGGAAAGACGGTTGTAGGATAGATGTGCGAAAGTTTGCTTTTAGCCAGTGGGTGGCTGATTGGTGGAACAAAATTCCATCTGTCATTGTAGAAGTTGATAACATAAATAGATTCAAGGCAGAACTTGACAAACATTTGGAGTGAGTGGATGGGTGGAATAAGGGTTTTTTTTTTTTAGTTTTTTTTTGGCTGATGCTATATAAGCTTGATTTCTTGCATCATGTGCCTTTGCTAATGCTAACACCATTATGCCTGGCATTTGTGGATTATGAAAAGGCATTTAACTCCATACAGCATAAGGCAATGCTTTCGGCACTGGAAAGGCAAGGCATAGATACCCCATATATTATGATTTTGAAAAAAAATATATGAGAATGCTTCTACCTTTATAAGACTAGACAAAGAAAGTAGCAAATTTAAAATTATGAAAGGAGTTCGACAAGGAGACACAAGGAGACACTAATATTAAGAGTAGTATTGATATTAAGAGTAGGAGACTGGTGGAATTACTTAACAAGTACAGGTCTCTGTTGAAAAAAAGCCATGAATTAGGGTTGAATTTGAAAGTGTCTGCAATTCTGCCGAGACACGGTAGGAGGGAGTATATGATGAGAGCCCTGTTGATCAACTCCGCCCTGGAAAGATTGTGCAAAGCTCAAGCAGAAGAATTTTTTTCAGCCTGGTCTGTACTTGTTAACAGGAGAGACTGCTTCTACAGGGATGGGATACACTTAAATAGAAAGGGTGCAAGCATGTTTGCTAATGCTATCGAGGCAGTGTTAGGTGGGTCGGAAAACGGCTAGATTGGGGGGGATACAAGGACTAATAGATTAACCGTAGCCAGGGGCAGAGGTGAAAGTGATTCTTGCACTGGTTTTATTGGAATGAGCAGAAGCCTGGAAAACAAGTTACACGATATTTCAGAGACTGCTGGGAGTCACTGCGGTACAAGTAAACACATGGGTTGTGTTAGGATAGCTAAGAAAAAGAACAGGTGCATGTATACTTGCATGTACACCAATGATAGGAGTTTGGTAAATAAATTTGATGAATTTGAGGCTTTGATGCTTTAAGCATCAAAGCATCAAAGGCGGATATTGCTGGGATATCAGAGACGTGGTGTTACACAGAAATAAGTAATGCAGTACTGGAATTTGGGGAGTACAATGTCTACAAAAAGGATAGACAGAACAGGAAGGGAGGAGGGGTTATGCTATTAGTTAAGAAACACTTAAAATCCAAGGAAGTGAAGCCAGTCGACATCGCTGGACAGTGCAGTGTCGAGTCAGTGTGGTGTGACATAAGCATTGGGAGATCAAAATTGAGAGTAGGAGTGTGCTATAGGCCCAATGACTCTGATGAGTATAATAAGAAACTTTACAGGGAAATAGAGTGGGCCAGTAAATCAGAGAGTCTTATAATGGGGGATTTTAATTTCCCAATTTTGACTGGAATTTGTGGGTTGGTCACTCACACACTAGCAAGGCTTTTGTGATTTATTGGATGATTGTTTTCTAAATCAGCATGTTCAGGAGGCAACTAGAAGGAGCAATACTCTTGATATGATTATCAGTAGTGATTCTTCATGCATTAAGAATCTGCAGATACAGGAACCACTAGGTGGCATTGATCACAGTGTGCTGAAGTGGGATTTACTCAAGGAGTAACTACCATAAGGGGTAAAGAGAAGGGTTATTGCTTTCGTAAAGGCGACTACGATGGTCTGAGACAGTATTTAAATTCTATACAGTGGGACCAACTGATGAGGTTACCAACATCAAACTCAAAATAGGAAGCATTAAAAGAACTTATCTTGGAAGCTACTAGGCTTTACATACCAACTAAGAAATATTATTCAAGGTTGAGGCCTAAATGGATGTCAGATGAACTAATGAGACATATGGCAGAGAAGAAAAATGCATGGGATACATATAAATTAACACGTAACACAGAAGCTTATGATAGATATAAGTTGATCTGTAACCAAGTTACAAAGGAGGTTATGCAGGCGAAGGCAGATTACCAGAAATCTTTGGCAAGGGATGCAAAGAAAAACAGCAAAGAGTTCTTTACTTAAGTAAACTCTAGAAGGAAGGGGATGAATCAGATTGGTCCACTTGATATCGATGGTTTGACTGTTCATGATCCTGCTCAGGTAGCTAACAAACTAAATCAATATTTTGCATCGTCATTCACACATGAGGAGTTATTCAGGAAGGGGAATGCCATAGATGAAGTAAACACTGGCAGTGAGCTAGATTATCTTGTAATAATTGAGAGTAAAGTAAAGGAAAAATTGTTGAAGATAAACACAAGAAAGGCACCTGGGGTGGATGGGATCTATCCAGTTATATTAAAGTGGGCAGCAAAGGAAGTAAGCAATCTGTTAGCCATAATTATGAGAGCTTCCCTGGACTCAGGGGAGGTACCCACAGACTGGAGATGTGCAAATGTAACCCCAATTCACAAAGGAGGATCAAAGCCTGACACATGTAATTATAGACCTGTGAGTTTAACTTCTATTCCAGGAAAATCAATGGAAGCACTGGTTAAAGAAGCACTGCAGGATCATCTTGACAAGAATTCAGTTATAGCTCATACACAGCATGGTTTTGTTTAGGCAAGGTCTTGCCTGGCCAATTTGATTGGATACTATGATGTAGTCACAAAAGAATTGGATGCAGGGAATAACTGAGATATTATATATTTGGATCTTAGAAAGGCTTTTGATACTGTTGCATATGGGAGACTGCTGAACAAATTGGAGCAGTGTGGCATTCGTGGCAAATTGTTTTTATGGATAAAGGGATGGTTGAGTGGCAGAACACAGAGAGTGGTAATTAATGGACACTGCTCATTGTGGACTAATGTTATTAGTGGAGTCCCTCAGGTTACATTGTTGGGTCAATTGTTGTTTTCTGTATTTATAAATAATATTGATGATGGTATATCAAGCTTAATGTCCAAGTTTGCAGATGATACAAAGGTTGGTAGGGTTGTTAAGGACCCTACTGACGATATGCTGCTGCAACAGGATCTGGAAAGGTTCAGCCGATGGGCTGATATCTGGCAAATGAAGTTTAACATTGACAAATGTAAAGTACTACATATGGAAACAGCAACCCCAGAGCAACGTATCAACTCTGTGGTACAACACTGACAGTGGTAGAGAATGAAAAGGACCTGGGGGTAATTGTGCAGGCAGATATGAAGTTCTCTGAGCAGTGCAGACGGGCTGCAAGAGTAGCTCATGGTGTCTTATCAATGATATACAGGAATTTTTCTAGCAGGGATAGGGAAGTGATTATTCCCTTGTATAAGGCAATGGTCAGGCCACACCTTGAGGACTGTATACAGGTCTGGAGGCCTCATTTCAAGAAGGATGTAGAGCAAACGAGTACAGCGAAGGGCAACAAGGTTAGTGAATGGAACAAAGGGTTGCTCTTATGAAGAAAGGCTTAAGTTTTGCAAATTACAGTGTCTGGAGACTAGGCATCGGCGAGGTGATCTGATAGAGGTGTGCAAAGCCTTGAATGGTTTGAGCATGCTCTATGCTGATGGGATACTGCCTCTTGCTCAGAATAATCACCTGAGAGGGCATAAATTCAAATTGAGGAAAGACAGATGTAGGATAGATGTGTGGAAATTTGCCTTTAGCTAGCGGGTAATTGGTTGGTGGAACAGACATCCACTCCTTGTTGTGGAAGTTGATAGCCTAAATAAATTTAAGGCTCAGCTATACAGGTATTTGGAAAGAACAGAGGGGTGAAGTGGAAGGGTTTTTTTTTTTTTTTTTGGCTGATGCTGCATAAGCTTGCTTTCTTGCATCATATGACTCTACTAATGCTAATTCCAAAGTTGTTTACTGCTGCCCTTGAGGAAGCTTTCAGAAGATTAGACTGGTTGCATAAAGTTGCAAATGTGAAAGGAGAGTACCTAAACCATTTATGATTTGCAGATGACATTGTGGTCATAAGCCACGATCCCAAAGAATCAGAGGAAAACCTTAATGAGTTATGCAGAGTTAGTAAGGATTTTGGACTAAAGATGAATATGGCTAAAACAAAAGTAATGAGCATCAATTATGCCAAAGAAAGGGATATAATGATTGAAGGAGCAGTAATTGAAAAGGTGGAGTCTTAAAAGCTGGGACAAGTCAATCTGGAATATTTATAAATGGCTCGAAGTCAAGAGAAGAATAAATTTGGGATGGATAGCATTCAGGAAATATAGTCACATACTAAGGAGCAATATTCCAATTTGTCTGAAACATAAAATAATGAATCAATGTATACTTCCCGCCATGACTTATGCAAGTGAACATGGGCACTCACCAAAAGAATGGAAGAGAAGCTGAGAACTACACAGCGAAGAATGGAACAAAGTATATTGGGAATCAGACTGTTAGATAAGAAGAGAAACACATGGATTAGGCACCAAACGCCAGAAAAAGACATTCTTATCAAAATTAAAGAACTAAAATGGTCTTGGGCAGGACCAAACTCAAGAAAAGGACATTCTTATCAAAACTAAAGAACTAAAATGGTCTTGGGCAGGACATGATGACAGATGGACTAAGAAAATAACAGAATGGTACCCAAGAGGAGCTAGAAGATAACCTGGAAGACAACAACAGAGATGGACAGATGAAATTCATGAGTTTGTGGGTAGTAAATGGATGGCCATTGCACAAAACAGAAGGAACTGGAAAGTTGCTGGAGAGACCTTCATCCTGCGGTGGAATGAAAATGGCTGATGATGATGACTACTGATGGAATTGAGCCTGGAAATTAAACTGAAAATTATACAAGAGGCTGATAGGATTGAACTCAACAAAACGGACATTTCAAAGGAATACAACATCCCTTTACCTACTATACCTACAATACTAAAAAACCAAAAAAAAAATTGAACAACTGTATGACACTGGAGCAGCAATAAAAAAAGCAAGAAACAAATTCCTGGTTCAGAACATGAGGAACTTGAAACAAAGCGTTTTGAGTGGTACCAACAAATGTGTCCATCTAATTGTCCAATATGAGTTCCGATTTTGCAAGAAAAGGCAAATTATCTGGCTCAGAAACATGGAATTAGCAACTTTAAATGCATCAGTGGCTGGCTCCAAAGAATTAAAGACAGTAATAACTTGGTTTTCCGAAATGTTTGCGGCGAGTCTGGATTATTTGACAAGAAAAAGGCTACAGACTGATTGTGTTCTGTACCGTCTATTCTTGAAAAATATGAGGTAAAGGATATTTTTAATCTTGATGAGACAGGTTTATTTTATAATTTGCTGCCAAACAAAAAATTTGCTGTTCAAGGAGAGTCTTCTCATGGTGGAACATTAAGTAAACAAAAACTCACTATTATGTTATGCAATTCAAATGGCAATACAAAACTATGCCCATTGGTAATTGGTAAGTTTCTAAGCTAAAATATTTTGAAGAAGTTAACCAAATTCTCTGTGATTATGTGGCCAATAGAAATGCTTGGCTTATGGTCAAAATTTTTCAGTCTTGGTTATCAAAAGTGGACAGAAGAATGGCTTCAGAAAAAAGGAATATTTCTTTGATTCTAGATCATTGACAAATATATGACTGTTGTTTTTAAACTCCCATTACCATCCTTAGCTGAGTGGTCAGGAGTGGGAGTGCAGTAGCACATTCTCTTTGAGTAGACTGGGGATCAAGCCCCTGATTGCTAAATACAGTTGATCCGCAAGCCTGCACTGGACTAGTTGAGGGAAACGGACTAGATTATGGTCCATTTCCCTCAACTTATGAATTGTTGAGAAGGCTTCCACCCTGCAGTGGGTGATAATGGCTGCAGCTAACTTTTTTTCTTACCACCAGTTTTATGCAGCCACTGGACCAAGGCATGATTTATAACCACAAGGGAGCATATAGAGCCAGCCTGATAAGGTACTTGATCCTCAACATAGGAGGGAGGGAGCGAACAATTTGCAGCTAAATTGGAATGCCCTGGATGCTATCCGTAATCTTTTTACTGCTTGGGATAGTACTGCATCAAGTGTAATAGTCAACTGCTTCAGAAAGAGTGGCTTTGGAGATAACATCACTGAAAAACACGGTCCAGCAGATGAATGCGATAGCAACATTGAGAAATGGGGGAATTTGAAATCCATAGCTCCTGTGAAGGAGCTATGGATTTTGTTGGCGAATTTGAAGAGTTTGTGAAGGTACATGCAGTTTCTACCATAGCAATGCAACACCAGAAGAGCTGCAAAGCACAAAGTAAAACGATGATGTTTTTGTTACCAGCGACAGCGAAAGTCAATACAATTGTGATCACTGTTACCCATTGGCTCTTTTATCTGAAAATTCTTAAAGCATGAATAATCACTGCTGATTATCAGATCAAGAGTAATACTCCCTCTGGTTGCCTTTCAAACAAACATACAAAATTTTGTTATTTTGTACGTTTAATACAAATCTTAGCACAGCTGTCCAATTATTACCCATTTTTTATTGCCTTTGGCCACTCGGTTCCTTGCTTCCCGAAGGATGGCACTGACTTGTTAGAAATTATTTTTGTGTAAACAAAACCAATTTATAGTAGCCTACAACAGAAGTGCATTCTGAAAAACATTATGTTAAATTAACAAAAGAATAAAAACAGTTTTTCTAAATTGTTTACATATACTCCTCACTCTCTTTGGAGAGAACATCATTGAAAAACATGGTCCAGCAGACGAATGTGATAGCAACATTGAGAAATGGGGGAATTTGAAGTAGCTATGGATTTTGTTGGTGAATTTGAAGAGTTTGTGAAGGTACATGCAGTTTCTACCATAGCAAAGCAACACCAGAAGAACTGCTAAGCACAGTTGCAATTGTTACACCAGTTCAAAGAATCTTTTGCTACAGTATACAGTGTGTAAACAAAAATACAGTATGTAAATAAAACAAAGATCCAATAAATCCAAAAAAGCCTTGCTAGTGTGCGAGTGACCAACAGAAAAGTTCCAGTCAATATTGGGAAAGTTAAAATCCCCCATTATAAGACATTCTGATTTACTGGCCCCACTCTATTTCTCTGCACAATTGCTCATTATACTCATCAGATGCGGCGCCTCCGTAGCCAGGTGGGAAGGAGCAGCAGTGCGTAGCACACGCTTCTTGATTAGACCGGGGTTCGAGCCCGTCACCACCAAATACGGAGGATGCGGAAAGGTCAGGGAATGACCACCGCATATCCCGGAGCAATATGGCCTTAGTTGCTAATGCTCCTAAAAACCAAATAACCAATAACCAATACTCATCAGATTCATTAGGCCTATAACACACACACCTACTCTCATTTTTCCTTTCCCAATGCTTATGTCGCATCAAACAGACTGAACATTGCATTGTCCACCCACATCAATTGGATGCACTTCCTTAGATTTTATGTGTTTCTTAACTAACAGCATAACCCCTCCTCTCTTCCTGTCCTGCCTAACCTTTCTGTACATTATATACTCACCAAATTCCAATTCTGCACTGCTTATATCTGGGTGACACCACGTCTCTGATATTCCAACAATATCTGCCTTTGATATCTTGACTAGCACTTCAAGCTCATCAAATTTATTAATTATACTCCTAGTATTAGTGTAAATGCAAGTATACATGCACCTGTTTCAACTCTTATTTACCCTAACACAGCCCATGTATTTATTTGTTCCACTATGACTCCCAGCAGCTCTGGATATCATCAGTAACTTGCTCTTTGGGCTGATGCTAATTACAATCACTTTTGCCTCTGCCTATAGCCACTGTTAACCTTTTAGTCTGTGCATCCCCCCAAGCTAGCAGTTTTCTGTCCCACCTAACACTGCTTCGATAGCATCAGCAAATATTCTTGCATCCTTTCTATTTAATTGTACCGCATCCCTGTAGAAGGAGTCTTTTTTTGTCAACAAGCACAGACCAGGCTGAAAAAAAATTCTACCCTTTGAGCCTCGCAAAATCTCTCCAGGGCTGAATTGTTTGACAAGGCTCTCATCATATACGCCTTTCTATCGTGTCTGGGCAGAATTGCAGACACCTTAACATTCAACCCTAACTTGTGACTTTTTTTCAACATTAAACTGTACTTGTTGAGTAAATCTGCAGATCTCTTACTCTTAATGTCATTAGTTCCAATGTGTACAACAATATCACCTTTTGTGCCCTTAAAAGATGATATCTGCTCTACAGGGTCTTTGCGCCTCCGTAGCCAGGTGGGAAAGAGCAGCAGTGTGTGGCACACGCTTCTTGATTAGACCGGGGTTCGAGCCCGTCACCACCAAATACGGAGGATGCGGAAAGTTCAGGGAATGACCACTGCATATTCCCGGAGCAATATGGCATTAGTTGCTAATGCTCCTAGAAACCAAATAACAATCTACAGCGTCATCAACTTTTGCCTCTGGCAGACATACTCTGGTCCATAGGGCAAATAATAGGTGCATGTATATTTCCATTTACACGCTAGGAGTATAGTAAATAAATTTCTTGAATTTTAAGTTATGATGGTTAAGATATCCAAGGCAGATATTGTTGGATTATCAGAGAAGTTGTATCACACAGATAGAAGAAATGCAGGGTTGGAATCTGGGGAGGGCAATGTGTACAAAAAGGATAGACAGGAAAGAAGGGGGGAAGGGTCATACTGTTAGTAAAGAAACATATAAAATCCAAGGAAGTACAGCCAGTCGACATGGGTGGACAGAGCAGTGTCGAGTCAGTTTGGTGTGACAAAAACACTGGGAAAGCAAAATTGAGAGTAGGAGTGTGTTATAGGCCTAATGACTCTGATGAGTATAAAAAAAAAAACTGTACAGAGAAATAGAGTGGGCCAGTACATCAGATTCTCTTATAATGAGAGATTTTAATTTCCCAGATATAGACTGGAAGTTTTGGGATGGTCACTAGCAAGAGTTTTGTGGATTTATTAGATTATTGTTTTCTGTTCTGCAGCACCATGTGTGAGAGGCAACTAGAGGCAGTAATCCACTTGATCTGATTATCAGCAGTGATCATTGATGCATGAAGAATTTACAGATAAAGGAACCATTGGTTGACAGTGATCACATTGTACTGATGTGGAATTTACTTAAAGTTGTAACTACCATCAAGGGTAAAGGGAACGGCTTTTCCTTTCGTAAAGGTGACTGCAGTGATCTGAGACAATTTTTAAATTCTATACAGAGGGATTAACTGATGATGTTCTAAACGGGATGCATTCAGGGACTTAATCTTCGTTGCGACTAGGCTTTTCATTCCAACTAAGGAATACTGTTCAAGGTTTAGGCCTAAATGGATTTAGGCCTAATCAGATGAATTAAAATAGCTTTAGGTGGGTTCTGAACATAACCAGTCCATGGTTTATACATCAATGCAGAGGAACTTCCACTATCCCTTTAGAGACAGATGCTTCTGCTTACATATTAGCATTAGCATTAACAAAGGCATTTGACGCAAGAAAGGAAATTTATATAGCTTCAGTCACACACACACACACACACGCACACCCTCTCATTTCACACATCCACATGTTCCAAATGTTTGTCTAGTTCTGCCTTGAATTCGTTTAAGCTATTGACTTCTACAATAGATGGAAGTTTGTTCCAGCAATCAACCATCCGCTGGCTAAAGGCAAACTTCTGTATATCTATCCTACAACTGTCTTTCCTCAATTTGAATTTATGCCCTTTCAGGTGATTATTCTGAGCAAGAGGAAGAACCCCATCAGCATTGAGCATGCCCAAACCATTCTAGGCTTTATACACCTCAATCAGATCACCTCACAGGTGCCCAGCCTCCAGACACTGCAATCTCCAAAATCCAAGCCTTTCTCCGCAAGAGCAACCCTATGTTCTGTTACCCCGCTCGGTAGGCTTTTGGTAGGTTTCCCTCTTGCTCAAGTCTCCCTGTTCTTCCGTTATCCTTTTAACCTACGCGAGTTCTAGGGTGTGGCTGTATCAGAACTACTTAGTCTAGGCATAACTTATACTTTTTTATTATGAGTATAGTTAAGTCGTATTTGACACTTTTCTTTTGGTTGGCCATCTTAATTTGCTTTAATGTGTTCATCTCGCCTATCTGGAATATAGTTCTGTTTATGGTCTAGTGGTTTTTATAGGACAGTTTCATATACCCTCAAGATGTGGAGGGAGAATGTCTCTTTCCCTTTCCCCATTTCGCAGTTTGAACTTTAGTGTTGCATTTATCGAGTAATTAAGTAATTAACTTGCTCGACACCGCAGTTACCTCTTAATCATGTTTTAGGCTCTTCGGTCCTTCCTTTCCCTTGCAAGGGTCTGCTTTTTATGTCCCAAGCCTGCCCACATTCTTTATACAAAACTTCTTTCTCATTGGTAGGAGCCGAGTCTTAAGATGCCTGATATTTTCCCATGATGAGTCATGGAAAAGCACTGGGTTCAAAGAGGTATCTCACGCCACCCCTCGAATTTTCCAGCGACACGTGGAGCCACTCTACCATCTCTCTCTTTGGCCTAATTTGCATCTTACATGAACGCGTCCATCCGGGGTTTACACAAATCTTACTTTACATTTGCAAGTGGCTAACTGAGATAGCTGTTGCCGGCTAACGGCTGTGGGCCTCTTTAATACATATTTATTACGTAGTTATAGCGACTGATTCGGTTATATTTAGCAAAATATGCGGTTTTACACTTCGCCTTGAACTTTTCATTTGGTACTTAAAGTACTTAAAGTGATATTATATCGAAGCTTTTAAAAAAAAAAGATCTAGATAGGACGGAAACAGACAGTTCAGTCGTGGGAACTTTAAAAAATAGGAAAGGGCAGAATTAGCGCTATAACATCTTCCTCTGCTCCCCTTTCAGAATTGAGACTGGGGAACTTAAAATAAAGTTCCGTTTCTCAATTCTGAACCACGAGCACAATTTTCCCATTAAATGGTTCCTTTCTTTACACTGAAATCACATTAATATTATAAACTCTAAATGATGCTGGTATTTGGCTATGCCAACAAACTTATTACATGGTTACAAAATAATAATACTCATTAATAATACAAATCAGAACATGAGAATATCATATTTTTGATATAACCGTTAATGGTGACATTAATTTCTTGTGGGTAACATAAGTGGATGATCCTTGCACATTATCGCGCACACTGTATTGTCTTCATTATGTCTTCTCATATTTCACACACTATGCAGTTTATATAAATGAAAATACAAAACAATATTCTGCTGGTCCACTAGGTAGTAGTATCTTTCTCTGTGGGCGCCTCCGTAGCCAGGTGGGAAGGAGCAGCAGTGCGAAGCACACGCTTCTTGATTAGACCGGGGTTCGAGCCCGTCACCACCAAATACGAAGGACGCGGAAAGGTCAGGGAATGACCACCGCATATCCCGGAGCAATATGGCCTTAGTTGCTAATGCTCCTAAAAACCAAATAACAACAACAACATCTTTCTCTGTCTTTACACTACTTTTTCGTTTTTTTTTTTTTTTTTTTTTCTTAGAGCATTCACATGTAAAAATAAACAAGAGTTAGAATATGCCCTTATTATAGTATATATATAAGTATTTATCAAAAGGTTAATATGTAACTAAAAATAACATTGATCAATCAATCAAATTAAATTTCCAGAGATTAAACTTTCATAACTATCAGTATTTCTATAATTCCTTCACAATTACAAGTATTTTTTTTTTTTTTTTTTCTAACAAGGTAATTCTATTAAAACACTTCATATGATTGTTAATAGAAGTACATCTAAATTGTCAATATGTTCAAAGTCTTAAATGTCCTAATTCACTTGAATATTTTATTTCTTCTTTTCTTTCGGGATGATGAGTTCCTGTACACACACAATTTGAGGATTCATTATAGAGAAAAGGAAAAAAAAAAACACTTCCGAAGCTTATCCGAGGAAAAGAGAAAAGATTACTCCTTCTCTTTCTTTTCATTCCAGGTTGGTAACGCTCACACGATCAATGTCATTTTCACTATAATAGACTTGGTAGGTGCATGTTTGATTTGGGATTTCCATATTGATACTTCCACACTTCCACAACACCGCACCTTGTGTGATTATGATCAACACTATGGCTGGAATTCCTAAAGTAAAGTACAAGGCTTCACGAGACTGATTGTGTTCTAAGTGGATGATTAACTTTAATTGTCCCCACTGATTCCACACAAGACATTCATAAAAGCCAAACTGTTCTGCTCGAACCGAGCTGATGCTAAGAGTACTGATTACATCTTGTTGATTCCATACTTCCAAGTGAGTAGTTAACAGTTCATTAGTCATGGAATTTTTCCAGGTCACATTATCCAAAGGTGGGACATGTCTAAACACACACTGTAACTGTACGTCGTCTCCTAAACTTGCTAGATGTGTTTTACAGTTTCCTTCTGGCGATCCTTTTATATAAATTCATGCTTCATCTTTCACTAAAGGATAGTTTGAGATTTCCACTGTGCACGTGTAACGACCTGATGTTCGACGTGACATCTTAGGAATTTTTAAGGTGGAAATGATGCTGCTTTGAATAATCTTCTCTTCGAAATACCATTTTACTACTGGAAGTGGATTTCCTCTAAATTCACACTGTAGCAAAACTGGATTTCCTTGGATTGTAACAATATCATTCAATTTGGATATGAGGATGGGTCCATAAGACACTGTCATTACGAAGGAAGCTTGGGCTGTTCCCAGTTCTTTCCGAACTGAGCAGGTGAAGTCGTTATGATTTGTTCTCATAACACTTTTAATTTCAAGAGAAGCGTTTCCTTGTTATGTTAGTAGTTCTCCGTTTTTAAACCATTCGTAGGCGAAGACATCTGGGTTTGCTCTGGCTTCACATTTCAATTTGAACCGATCATATTCTCGTGCAATATTTTGAGGTTGCTTTCATAGTAACTCTTGGCTTATACCTCACTATGACTATAATTGAGACCATCATAGGGTGCAAATAGGTTACATGATTAGCGACACAGGTAAATGCTTTCTTATCATACTCTGGTGATAAAGTGGTCATCCATTTCAAATAAGCGTTTACTCTTATTTTATCTGACCATAATTCTTGGCTGGGTTGTACTGATTCTTTGATAGTAGAGCCATTAAAATTTATCCAATTCAAAACCGCGAGTGGTTTTCCCGCTACAGATTTACACGTAAGGCTGACTTGCTCCCCTTCGTTCCCCCTGAGAAACGAGCTTTCTCCGATTAGAGGTGGTAGAGGGGTAACATAAATTGTTACGATGGCTGTACTGGATCGGAATTGACGTCCATCCTTAGTTTGAACATGGCAAAAATATTAACCTTCGTCTGTCAGCTGTAGTTGGGTGATTTGTAATGCAAAATCATTCTCTCTAGGTGATCCAATGACTTTATAATCAGGAAGCCCTGGTGGTCTGAAAAAATAGTCTGTGCTTTTTCCGTTGAAAAACCATTTTACAGTGACTGTGAGATTTGAAACTAATCTACAGGGGATTATGATGGTTTGGTCAGCAATGGCCTCTCTATCTAGTGGATGTAAGATAAAGATGCTAGTATGAGGGGGCTGCATATTGAATGATTAGGGTGATTTAAAAAAATGTGATTTGCATTGGAACAATCTTCTTGATGGGCATTTTCATACGTTTTCCCCCCCCTTTTTTTTTCCGATTTCCAAATTTTATTCTTCTGCCTATAGTGAGATCAAAAATGGATAATTTAAGGGGTTTTTTTTTTTTTTTTTTCTCAAAAAAAAAATTATTTCAAAATTAAAATATTAGAATCAGAACTAAGCATTTTTCTCTCTTTTCGTGCAGGGACTTACCTAAAGTTCTTTCTTAATAAAATTTTCCTGGTCTAACCATTTAACGTACTGATTGACTGCCATTACCGCGCAGAAGTCCGTGGGATGGTCCCAGTGGCAGTGGAATGGGAAATTTTCCTTTGGTAGTTGACTTCTTTTTGGGCAGCCTAAATCCTCTAGATTAATAATATCTTTGTCTTTCAGCCAGCGGGATTTCTCTATTCCTTTAATGAAAATATAACAATACGGTCGTGCGATAACTCGGATCCATGGATAAAATTGTTGTACCGGGAATGATCCTCGTTCCCATGATGTGATAAGTTGTTGGGAGACCCAACAACTTATCGCACGTCCATTGATTTTTAGCTTGGATGGTCTTTGGTAACTCATGAAATCTTCCTTCTCCTTTCATAACTCCGTTCTTCATCAAGCCGTCACATCCCATAAAGGCTGCTTCCTTAGGGGATAGATTTCCAAGGGTGTTCCGACAGAACTGTATATTCTAAACATCCCCGATTTTTGGCAGGTATTGGGAAAGGAGTAGATCCTCGTCGTGAGGTTATATGGCTGATACGCTCTTTAATCAATCTAGGAGTATATGATGGTGCAGAAAGCACTGGGTTACTTTGGTCCTCCCTATCCTGTGATGGTCGTATAGCTTTTTTTGTAGTGGGTTGTGGGTCCCAGTCCTCTTCTACCTTCCAGTTTCTCTTACATCCCACAGGATTAAAATTTCTAACTGGTTGTGGGTCCCAGTCCTCTTCTTCTTTCCAGTTTCTCTTACATCCCACAGGATTAAAATTTCTAACTGGTTGTGGATCCCAGTCCTCTTCTTCCTTCCAGTTTCTCTTACATCCCACAGGATTAAAATTTCTAACTGGTTGTGGGTCCCAGTCCTCTTCTTCTTTCCAGTTTCTCTTACATCCCACAGGATTAAAATTTCTAACTGGTTGTGGATCCCAGTCCTCTTCTTCCTTCCAGTTTCTCTTACAACCCACAGAATTAAAATTTCTAACTGGTTGTGGATCCCACTCCTCTTCTTTCTTCCAGTTTCTTTGGTAACCGTTTTGAAGATAGGGGTAAGGCCTTTTGTTATATGGGTTTACAGAGGAGGGGGTATAGCCTATTCTTGGGCATCGCGCTCTCCCAGCTGAAACGCTGTACTCGTATCTCTGGAAGCGTCATTCTTGGTTGGAATAAAGGGTGGAATGGCTTACCTTATTTCCAGATTGAAACCTGGAATGTTGAACGCTTGTCCTTTTATCGTTTTCCTTCTGGGCATTATTTCTTCCCACCTCCCTCTGACACGTAACTTTCTGGGCTTGAGGCAAAGAGCGAGGTGGGAGGAAGGGTGCCGATTGGTTATCTGATTCTTCGTTTTCCAACCTGACCTCTTGTAATATTTCCTCTTTCGGGGAAGGGCTGTCTGAAAGGGAATCCTTGGGTTCAGTAGTGATAGGGTCTTTTTCCTCTATCTCCATCCAAGTTGTGATGAAGAGCCATCCAATTCCGGGAGCGAGAAATTTCCAAGCCGTATTCAGTATCCAGTTCAGCCATGAGGTTAGTGATCTTGCTAGCTGGTGGGCTTTCATCATCAGACTGATATATATTTTTTTTCCTTTGAAGAGTATAAATAGAACACTCTGAGATTAATTATTGGACTATTATATATAAGTATGAGCAAGTTTGATATGTTAATTCGATATTGGTCTATTATATATATATATATATATATATATATATATATATCCCTTTTTTTTTTTTTTTTTTGGAAAAGCCATATTTATGTTCATTTTGAAACTTCTCGTAATAATGTATAAAGCTGGGATAGTGGGGTCTCCCTCCAACTAGACGTGGATGCTACTATCGGCTCCGTTATGGCGGTTCTTGTGATGTTTCTACCACTAGGTGTTTCTTCTGGTACTAGAGTCGGAGGCGTCTCTACATGATATGGGGTAGAAAGTGTTTGATTTGTATTTTTAGAAGGAGCTATTGCCAATGAAGCAACGGTTTCTCGCCACTTGGGGAAAAAGTAAATATCTTTGGTGAGGAGAGATGTGATCACTGGGACCCTCTCTATGTTTTTATTAGCTGTTTGTTTCATGAATTTGGCATCCCATACCATTTTTGCATTCACTTTAGTAAGAAGGCTCAGTAAATTGGTCTTGTCAGCCCCTGCTTCTAACGCCTCACAAAGGTTAGTAACATACCACGAGCCGTTTTTCGAATGTTGCCATGAGGAACAGTCGGAGATTAGAGAGTATACTACTAAGAGATTTGCTTGAAAAATGGGTTCCGATTCTACCAGTTCTATGGTGGGGTTGTCTAAGGTAGTAGGATTCGCGTCACTTCCTTGACAAGCTTGAACTATGAAAATTTTAGGTTTGTCTTTCAACGTTGGGGAAGTGCTTTCCCAAAAAGGGGTAAATAGCTGTTCTATTCCAAATTTTCCATCTCGAGCATATAACACTCCATAAGTCCCATGAGTCAGGACACAACACACAAAGCAATCTGTCTCAGAATGATTATGTGCTGCTGTCCGTTTTAACGTTTGGAAGACTTCATCAAGTGTAAAGTCATGATATATAATTACATCGAAACCGAGGTAGCTAAAACAGGAGGCTAGTCGAACTGTGTCTTTTTCTGCTGACTTGGTATCTTTCAACCTGGGGCACTGATGAAAGATTTTGTTGCAGAAAATCATGCAGGTGCCGCGTCTAGGGTGTGCCATAGAGTACATTGTGCTTTCTATTGGCATCTGAAAGGGGATTGCTTGTGCTTTTATTGGCCTGAGGTTCCCACCTGAGGGAAAAAGGATCATTAGTTCAGTCAGTTGAGTAGTTTCCAGGCGTTCAACAACCAATTGTGCTATTTTATCTCCAGGGTTAATTCTAAATCCGGTATGCCCAAATATACCGGTATGTCCGGTATGCCTTGTCGATCAATTCGGCCCTGGAAAGATTGTGCAAGGCTCAAGGGGTAGAATTTTTTTCAGCCTGGACTGTACTTGTTAACAGGAGAGATTGCTTCTACAGAGATGGGATACACTTAAATAGAAAGGGTGCAAGAATATTTGCTGATGCTATCGAGGCAGTGTTAGGTGGGTCGGAAAACTGCTAGCTTGGGGGGAGACAAAGACCAATAGATTGACAGTAGCCACTGGCAGAGGTGAAAGAGATTCTTGCACTGATTCTATTAGAATGAGCAGAAGCCTGAAAAACAAGATGCACGGTATTTCAGAGACTGCTGGGAGCCATTGCGGTACAAGTAAACACATGGGTTGTGTTAGGGTAGCTAAGAATAGAAACAGGTGCAGGTATACTTACGTGTACACTAATGCTAGGAGTTTAGTAAATAAATTTGATGAATTTGAGGTATTGCTCAAAACATCAAAGGCAGATATTGTTGGGATATCAGAGACGTGGTGTCACACAGATATAAGGGATGCAGAACTGCAATTTGGGAAGTACAACGTCTACAGAAAGGATAGACAGGATAGGAAGGGGGGAGGGATTATGCTATTAGTTAAGAAACACATAAAAACCAAGGAAGTGAAGCCAGTCGACATCGCCGGACAGTGCAGTGTTGAGTCAGTTTGGTGTGACATAAGCATTGGGAGATCAAAATTGAGAGTAGGAGTGTGCTATAGGCCTAATGACTCTGATGAGTATAATAAGGAACTGTACAGGGAAATAGAGTGGGCCAGTAAATCAGAGAGTCTTATAATGGGAGATTTTAATTTCCCAGATATTGACTGGAATTTGGGGGCTGGTTACTCACACACTAGCAGGGCTTTTGTGGATTTATTGGATGATTGTTTTCTACATCAGCATGTTCGGGAGGCAACTAGAGGGAGTAATACTCTTGATTTGATTATCAGCAGTGATTCTTCATGTATTAAGAATCTGCAGATAAATGAACCACTAGGTGGCAGTGATCACAGTGTGCTGAAGTGGGATTTACTCAAAGAGGTAACTACCATTAGGGGTAAAGGGAAGGGTTATTGCTTCCGTAAAAGCGACTACGATGGACTGAGACAGTATTTAAATTCTATACAGTGGGACCAACTGATGATGTTACCAACAGCAAATTCAAAATGGGAAGCATTCAAAGAACTTATCTTGGAAGCTACTAGGCTTTACATACCAACTAAGAAATATTGTTCAAGGTTTAGGCCAAAATGGATGTCAGATGAACTAATGAGGCATATGGCAGAGAAGAAAAATGCATGGGATACTTACAAATTAACACATGACACAGAAGCCTATGATAGATACAAGTTGATATGCAACCAAGTTACAAAGGAGGTTAGGCAGGCGAAGGCAGATTACGAGAAATCCTTGGCAAGGGATGCAAAGAAAAACAGCAAAGAGTTCTTTACTTATGTAAACTCTAGAAGGAAGGGGATGAATCAGATTGGTCCACTTGATATTGATGGGTCAACTGTTCATGATCCTGCTCAGGTAGCTAACAAACTAAATGAATATTTTGCATTGACATTCACACATGAGGAGTTATTCAGAAAGGGGAATGCCAGAGGTGTATTCAACTCTAGCAGTAAGCTACAGAATCTTGAAATAACTGGGAGTAAAGTGGAGGAGAAACTGTTGAAGATAAACACAAGAAAGGCACCCGGGGTGGATGGGATCTATCCAGTTATATTAAAGGAGGCAGCAAAGGAAGTAAGCAAACCCTTAGCCATAATTATGAGAGCTTCCTTGGACTCAGGGGAGGTACCCATAGACTGGAAATGTGCAAATGTGACCCCAATTCACAAAAGAGGATCAAAGGCTGACACAAGTAATTATAGACCTGTGAGCTTAACTTCTGTTCCAGGAAAATTAATGGAGGCACTGGTTAAAGAAGCACTGCAGGATCATTTAGACATGACTTCAGTTATAGCTCAGACACAATATGGTTTTGTTAAGGGGAAGTCTTGCCTGACCAACTTGATTGGATATTATGATGCAGTCACAAAAGAACTGGATGCAGGGAATAACTTTGATATTATATACTTGG
Source organism: Mastigoproctus giganteus (assembly GCF_048544385.1). Classification (NCBI taxonomy): domain Eukaryota; kingdom Metazoa; phylum Arthropoda; class Arachnida; order Uropygi; family Thelyphonidae; genus Mastigoproctus; species Mastigoproctus giganteus. The sequence goes on along the minus strand of NC_143576.1, from coordinate 48,544,833 downwards.
ATCTTAGAAAGGCTTTTGATACTGTTGCACATGGAAGACTGCTACACAAATTGGAGCAGTGTGACATTGGAGGCAAATTGCTGCTATGGATAAAGGGGTGTTTGAGGGGGAGAAGACAGAGAGTGGTAATCAATGGACACTGCTCATCGTGGACTAACGTTATTAGTGGAGTCCCTCAGGGCTCAGTGTTGGGTCCATTATTGTTTTCTGTATTTATAAATGATATTGATGATGGTATATCAAGCTTAATGTCCAAGTTTGCAGATGATACAAAGGTTGGCAGGGTTGTCAAGGACACTACTGACACTATGCTGCTGCAACAGGATCTGGAAAGGTTGAGCAGATGGGCTGAGAGGTGGCAAATGAAGTTTAACATTGACAAATGTAAAGTACTACACATGGGAAACAGCAACCCCAGAGCAACGTATCAACTCTGTGGTACTACACTGACAGTGGTAGAGAATGAGAGGGACTTGGGGGTGGTTGTGCAGGCAGATATGAAGTTCTCTGAGCAGTGCAGACGGGCTGCAAGAGTAGCTCATGGAGTATTGTCAATGATATACAGGAATTTTTCCAGCAGGGATAAGGAGGTGATTATTCCATTGTATAAGGCAATGGTCAGGCCATACCTAGAGTACTGTATACAGGTCTGGAGGCCTCATTTCAAGAAGGATGTAGAGCTGCTGGAACGAGTACAGAGAAGGGCAACAAGATTAGTGAATGGAACAAAGGGGTGCTCTTATGAAGAAAGGCTTAAGTTTTGCAAATTACAGTGTCTGGAGACTAGGCACCAGCGAGGTGATCTGATAGAGGTGTATAAAGCCTTGAATGGTTTAAGCATGCTCAATGCTGATGGGATTCTTCCTCTAGCTCAGAAAAATCACCTGAGAGGGCATAAATTGAAATTGAGGAAAGACAGATGTAGGATAGACGTGCGGAAATTTGCCTTTAGCCAGCGGGTGGTTGGTTGGTGGAACAGACTTCCATCCCTTGTGGCGGAGGTTGATAGCCTAAATAAGTTTAAGGCTCAGCTGGACAGGTATTTTGAATGAACAGAGGGGTGAAGTGGAAGTGGGTTTTTTTTTTTTTTTTTTTTTTTGGCTGATGCTGCATAAGCTTGCTTTCTTGCATCAAATGCCTCTACTAATGCTAATGCTAATGCTAAGTTGAGCATATCCACTTCGAGATTCTTAAAGAATTCGGAATTTGTACCCACACTTATTTCTAAGCGATGATTCAGAGGGATGCCTACCCGTGGTAAAATTCTTCCTGTACATCCTACAGGTGTACGGATCTGCAGATCTGTTTGAATTGTTATCTTCGAGAAGGGAGGAACCAAGTATTCCCTCGGACTGTATATATCATATGCCGCATTATCTGGAGAAGACCTAGTGGGTGAGTATGCCAGGGTTGATAATTTTGAAAAAAACAATTGGGGAAGATGTGATCGGTTGTAGGTATCCATCCTCAAAAGGTGGTCTTCTGTTGAACTGTAATGAAAAACGAAAAAGAAGTGCTTGTGTTCAGAACTCTCTCCTCAGTTCCCCCCCTTTTTTTTTTTTTTTTTTTTTTTTTTTTTGAAAACAGATTACCTACGAAAACAAGAGATGCATGAAGTTATAACAAAAGATCCCATTAGTATTACAATCAGGAGCATCAAAGGTAACCTAAACCACGAGGTTAATCCTTCGCCTATCAATTGTTGGAACCAGGCTGTCCAAGGTGCTTGGCCAGCTGAAAATCCAGATATTTGAGATAATTGGGAGAAATTGGGATGTATAATTTGTAAAGTAGGGTCTTCCAAACAGAATTCTATTTCTTTGCATTCGGATATGGTCCTACCTGACAAGCATAATTTCTCCTGATGACATTTAACATCTGTTTTAAACTCTACTGTATGTTCAGTGGGTACCTCGAACAACCTGATTGACCCTGTCGCTACTGATATTTCTTTAAACATTACCGTTACTGTTCCTGCAAGACACGTGGACATGGCTTGGAAGGTTAGGATAGCTAGCGTATCACAAGCACAGCATCCCAAAGGGGCACTTCTTTCCTTGACAAATTTCGGGCACACAGCATGCATTTCCAGAAAGATATTATATCCTGAAAATGAAAGGTCGATCATCAAAGGTGCGGTTACCATAATTTTTGATATTAGTAGCCCTGACTGTTCAACTTCTAATTGATGTGAGGCCTGTGCTTTGGGTAACATATTTATTTTACTAGTCACCATGTGATACAAATAAGATTCGCTTTTACGGCAGCTGACTTTTTCCTCATAAAAATGACACTGTATCATTTTTTCATCAAAGATGAATTGTTTGGATACACTATAGTTTGATTGGACATCTCCTATCTCTCCATACTTTGGTCTGGATGGTAAAGCGGCCTGGTCTATGTATGCCTCCGTGTTTCGCCCTACTCTCAAAATCAAATGGTTATCAAGAATGTCCGTAGGTTGATCAAATGTACCAACCACCTGTATTTCAATTTTATTTCTAGTGATTGCAAAGTTTCTCAGTGATATTGTTTCGATTGTTTCGTTTGACTGAGACTGTATCTCCACTATATATTGGCATGCAACTCCTTCGATTTTTCTGACTTCATATACTCTAATGAAGTCTGGCACTAACCATACTCGATAATGGAGACAAGGCTGGCTATCAATTATATGACAATTTGCGCCACTGTTTCCTGCAAGGCACTTGGTTACACCGGGCCAATTTAAAGCTTCCTTGGTCAGGGCCTGGAGCTTATATCCATTGTGGCAATATCGGCCCCAAGAGCAGTATGCATTCTGTGGACATGCAACTTGGCTGATCAAGTGTAATTCAGTAGGGAAGGTATAATACATATGCTTCGTCTGCCAACGGCACCTTACTTGCTTGAAAGTCAGCTGTAGTTGAAACAGTGTTTGTTGGTTGTTTGAAACGAATCAGAGGCATTGTTTATACTCCAAATTCATCAAGGTAACTCTAGCTTTGGTGTATAATTTACACAGACGTGACAAATCTGCATCACACTCTTCCCCCTCCGCCTGCAGAATCTGATGGTTTGTGCAAGTTGCTCCAGCTAGTAGAAGAAATGCAGACAAAATCACCAAAACCTGTAATAATGTTACTCTCACTTCTGGTCTGAGATTCAGCTGCGCATGATCTATGTAATTGCTTACTCTCTCTACAGTTGTTCTCACCGTTTTTCCAGTAGTCAGTCCTGCTAATGTTGTCATTTTCCACATTACTTTGAACACTCTCCAAGTACTCTTTATCATTAAAAACAGACCTTGAATTGCCTGCCATGCTGTTTTAAGAATGAGTTTCGCGTACCAAAGAATAATTGCTGTTATTAATCCAACTGTCACATAGACTACATAGATGACGTACTTAGGTAAACAATGTCGGTTTCTAATCAATTCCCAACATATAACACATGTTAATCTTTGACACGCGTCTCTTCCCAATAAATGTATAATTCCTTCAACAATCTTACCCTTTTGTGAGATAAACAAAAACTTTAAAGGTCCCGGGGTTAACAAGAATTCCTGGGGAACACTCACTTGAAGGGGGTCTTTATCTACGACGAAAGTTTTCTGTACTCCAGATTTCCGTATAATTAACATGCCTGTGTGTGTTAGCGTGAAAACGGAATCCATAAACATCACCTTCAAACCCTGTTCTTCGAAATGAGCCATCTCATCTGACAACAAATGTCTTTGATGTCTGATGTGCTGTATTTTCCTCTCTAAGGACGCTATACAAATTTTGTAAGATACAATCAGCGGGTTTTTAATAATCTGTGAACCTAGCTTTACTAGCCAAGATGTCTCTGCTGCCAGTCTTTGACATGTGCAGGACGATAATTGGTTGCACTCGGTTTCAAAACAGTATTCCAGACTTCCTTTACATCTGTTTTTAGAGCATTCACAATCTTCATCTCCCTTTTTGCACTGATATAGAATCGAAGTACCATTCTGTTTTACCGACTGTTTCAAAATGAAATATCCTGGCCGTACTAAAGTCTTATTAGCAAGAAATAGCATCGACACCCATTGTTTAACACAATCATTACAATTTGTCTTGACACAACTATTTGCAGGAATTACTTTAAGCAAGGCCATTGACGGATTCACTGTATCACATTTGTAGGCCCCTTGCTCAACTTTACATATTTCTACCATGGCGTGAGGGATTAATTCACAGATCACATGGACCAAAATCATCAGTGCTCCTCTCGAACCAATCTTCATTCCGAACGTCCTTGTTAAGGTTCTTAACCTGCATAACACAAGAGAGAGAGAAAAAATTATCTATCAATCTAGAACCTTGAACTCCTCTTGAATAAGTTATCGCAACCTGCGAAGTTGAACTCTCGGGTGACATAAATTTTAGGAGGAAAATTGATCTTTCCACAAAAAAACTAAGAACATAATCTTTATGGATATCATATTTCCTACTTTTCATGCTCAAAATAAACGTCCTGCTCCGCAAAGATCAAAGCACTTATAACTACATGTCATCACTTACAGATAAGCCTTGTGTGAAGTAAGCTAACGCAGAGATGACCAAAGTATATACAGCAAACGGCTGAGTTTTTTTTTTTTTTTTCCCAAAAAAAAATATAACTTATTCTTTTGCTTGGCTATGATAAATTAAGTTCTCTTTCCTGTGTTTCTAACTATACCATTTAATACTCTGAGCTTGTTGAGCTATCCAATAATATAATTGCTGATAAAACTTATTGATAAAGTCTATCTTTTTCTTTTCATTCATTATGGTAACCTTCTTGATGCCAAGTTAAGCCAGTAGGTACAATACAAGAGAATGCTAATTCTTAGGATTGACCATATGCTCATTTTATGGAATCCATCAATTTAATGATGTAATCATATCCATCATTCGCCCAATTTTGTTCCGAAGTTGGTTCGGTATCGAATTCAGGTTCACTCGCCCACTGTACGAGTCGGTCGTAGAGACTCAGATTTTCAGGGTGTGGCGGTGCTGCTTCTGTCCTTTCTTCAGAGAAAATTTGAGCTGTCTGAGTCTTGTCTTCTTTCACAATATTTTCGAAGGGACCGCTTTGGTCCATTTCTTCACCTGTCGTTTGAACTATTTCAGGAGCAGTTGTCTCATTTTGTGACTGGGGAAGTATTTTCACTTCCTTATGTTCAGGTATTAATACAGAATGAGGCTCGTGATTTCTACTCCGTAAATTGTACTGGTGTGTTGGCTGGGAATGCACTTGCTGTTTTCTGCCTGGCAAAGAGACATTATCTTTTTGCCTTTGACTCTGTGGAACTATCTGTTGATCCTGCTTTACCACTGTTGATTGTTTTTGGCCCTCATTAGGTAAATACCTTAATGGAATTGAAACGGGCAAACTTGGCGCCTGGAAAACCCCTGGATCAATCCATTCTTCTTCCTCTGATTCTGATTCAACATATACCTCTTTTGGTTTTGTGTGTTCAGAGGTTTGTTCGGGAAAGGAAGTGGTTTCTGACAACTCTAAACATAGTTCTGGAAACGGTTTGCGTTCTATGACTTTAGTCAACCTATCTACGTGAACTAATTGTTTATCCCTAGGGTGATATATGTGCTGAATCTGATAATTAATGTCAGATGTTCGAGATACGACTCGATATGGTCCACTATCCTGACGTGACAACTTGCGTGTTCTACCTGGTTTAACCACCGGAGTATAGAGATATACTATGCTTCCAACCCTAATCTGCTTATCTACGAACTTAGTAGAGGGATATTTTTCTTGTGTTTGTGCAGCATTTTCCAGATGTTGCTGAACTATTTCATAAGTTCGCTGCATCCTTGCTACCATTTGCTCTGAATAATGCTCCAAAGAGGCGTATGTAGGATGGATTTCCGAAGTCCAGATGTGCTGCGGCATTACAATATCTCTTCCATATATTAAATAATTTGGTGTTTCATGAGTAGCAGAATGTACCACTGAATGATATGCTGCTACTGCCAATGGGACACAGGTATGCCAGTCTGATTGCGTAGAATTCACGACATGCGATAGGATTGCTGCCAGAGTTTTATTCAACCGTTCCACTTTTGCGTTAGACTGCGGGTGGTAAGCGGTGGTTTCAAGTTTCCTAATACCCAGTTTTTGGTATACTTCCTTGAGGATGGTTGATAGAAAATTACTTCCTCTGTCTGTCAACAGGATTTGTGGGATTCCATGTCTGGCAACCACATGATTTACAAAAGCTGTAGCTATTTCCTCTGCTTTCTGTGTCTTGAGAGGTATTGCTTCCGCATAACATGTAAAGCAGTCTACCATCATTAATAGGTATTTATCCCCAACTAGACTGGTAGGCAATGGACCAAGGATGTCCATACTCACTCTGTACCAGGGAGATGATTCCGTTGGGACTCGCATTAAGTGTGCTTTTGCTTTTGGATTATATCCTCTTCTTTCTAAGCATGAAGGCAAGAGTTGACATAATCTTTAACCTCCTTATAAATATTTGTCCAGAAGAAATTTCTTTGTACTTTCTGTAAAGTTTTGTCAAACGATAAATGGCCACTGGAAGGACTGGTATGACAAGCCTCCAAAATCTGACCTTTTAATACATGTGGAACCACAACTTGTTCAAATGGCTGTTCTCGAGTTGATTTAGCATCAGGTAAAGAGTAATGGTATAGTATCCCATCATTTAAATAATAAGAATCTGGAATTTTAGACAAAGCTTGAGCACTTCCCTCTAATTGAGTGATCAAGGAGTTTAGACTGTTGTCTTCTTTCTGTAAGGTTCTCATCAATTCTTTAGTAGCCTTCTTGGGCATCACTAATGCTTCCAACATGATTCCGGTCGACATCGATGCAACTTTTCCAGTTCTAGGTTTCTTTTGCTTTTTAGGCTTAGTATCCTCTTCTAACACTGGTCTAGACAAAAAATCTGCATTTAAATGCATTCTACCTGGTCTGTGGACTACGTCAAAACTGTAGTCCTGTATCATTAAATTCCATCTGGTTAAACTAAGAGCTGGATTTTTTAATTTCAATAAATAACTTAATGCTGAATTATCTGAGATGATCTTAAAATAATTCCCATACAAATACGGGCGAAACTGAGATATGGAGTATCTCAGGTTCACCCCACAGCTAAACTTTCCTTTTCTACGGTACTGTAGGATTTTTCAGCCTGTTTTAAGAGTCGACTTACATAAGCAATTGGATGTCTCTCCCCATCTTTTGTATTTTGTTCCAAGACTCCTGAGATGGCAGCCTCACTCGCATCTGTAGCCAAAAAAAAAGGCTGGGAGAAGTCCAGGTATATAAGGACCGGCTCTGTTATAAGGGCCCTTTTCAATTTCTCAAAGGCAGACTGTGTTGATTCGTCCCACTTAAATGTAGTGTCCTTTTTTGTGAGATCGGTTAATGGCTTGGCCACCTTCGCATAGTCCTTAATAAACTTCCTATAGAATCCTGTCATTCCCAAGAATCTTCTCACCTGCTTCACACTTCTCGGGTGAATACAGTTTTCGGTGGCTGAGATATTTTTCCGATCTGGTTGGATCCCTTCTGAGCTGACTCTATGGCCGAGGTATGTGATTTCTTTTTTTAAAAAATCACATTTAGATGGCTTAAGCTTTAGATCATACTGTCGCAAGCGCTGGAACACTAGTTCCAACCGCTCCGAGTGTTGGGAGAAAGTTTTGCTGGCTATAATTATATGACAGGCCTTGCAACACGATCGTCATGGCCCTCGAGAAACTGGCTGGGGCCCCCTTGAGCCCAAATGAGAGTTTCTCACATTGGAATAATCCTCGTCCCGTTGTAAATGCGGTTTTATGCTTATCAGCGGGATGCACTGGGATTTGCCAGAATCCCGACTGCATATCAAGCAAAGAGAAGAAACGGGATCCCGAAAGGAGGTCCAATATTTCTGAGATCAACGGAAGCGGAAAGGAATCTGTGACCGTTTTAGAATTCAATTTCCGAAAATCAATGCACATTCTCAGCGATCCATCTTTTTTTTTTCACCATGACAATCGGGGCGCTGAAAGGTGAAGTACTCGGAGAAATTATACCTGAGTCCAACAACTCATCAATCTGTTGGTCGACCTCGTTTCACAAAGAATATGGTGTTTGATAAGCTCGTTGTGCAACTGGGGTATTATCTGTAAGCTTTATTCTATGATATAGAACTGTAGAATGACCTAATTGTGATGGAGATGTAGCAAAAACATCTCTATATTTATGTAGCAATTGAGATAACTCCTGTCACTGAGAATCAGTCAAATGATTCAGCTTGAAGTCATTAATAGTCACTGGGGGCAGCTTTTTATTGTTACCTTGTTTACCTGTAAAATTAACTTCATTCATTTTAATACATTTTATAACAGCAATTCCCATGTGTTTTGGGAGATGTAATGGTTCATCCAAAACATTTGCCACTAGGACAGATACCCTTTTGTCCTGAGATACCTGGTCAATTGAAGTCCTCACAGCTACATCGCTCCGGCCTAGATTGTAATTCAGCTCTACAATTACTGATTGCCCTGGGAAAAACTTGGAATTACACTGAACTATTAGTATAGATTCAGTTAGTTGGTAGGATATGTTTAGAAGTTAGTTTTCCTCCTGTGGGTTTTGTGTCACCTAGGATTTTCTCCCTAACTCCTATTTCTCTCATGCAAATACCAAGTGGTAAAGATTTTAAAATTCTCTTCCCAGAATCTATGACAAAAGAACGACGGCGTAAGACGTCTGAACCCAGGACAATTTCATATCTAGGGCTTAAGGTATCTGAGGCCACAAGGACATGTTCTGTAAATGTTTTTCCATCTAATGTTAATTTTACTGTAATTTTCGAATGCAAGGGTACAATATTTCCCCCAATTCCACAAACAGTAACATCAGGCGGTCTTTGTTTCAAAGATCTGTCATTTTTAATTTTGTGAAAAATATCTGCACTAATTAAAGTTACCGAAGCCCCACTGTCAATTAAAAATGTTGTTGGGATTCCTTGAATAAAGCCTGCCACTAAGGGTAACTCTGTATCGTTCTCAGCTGTAAAAATACCATGCTCTGCCCTATTATACTTACTATATTTTGGAATCTGTTTGAAAGATTTTGGTTGTCAACTTAACCTTTGACCAAATTGTCTGTCTGAAGCCACTCCCATATGATTAATCTGCCTACGATTGAATACCCTAGGCTGTCCATATTCAGTATTATCCCCATATGACATTCCTCTAGGGCTAGCATAATAAGTATTCGAATCTATATTATTTTGAAAGCGATTTCTTACCCTATTATCAAAAGGTGCCCTAACTTGTGGAGCGCTAGAGTAGTTATTTCTGGCTATCGTTGGTCTCCGATAGCTCTGCCGATAAGAGGCCTCTTGACTCGGGGTAAAGATACGTGGTTTCCCCGCAAAATTTTCACTCCTCTCTCTGTTTACATTTCTTCCTAATAGCTCTGACTCCCTGTTCTGTCTACCGTAATTTAATCCTACTTGGCAGCGCGCATCTTTTCTGTTTGTAAACAATACACTGTGCGGAGCGCTCTCGGCACTTGGCCTCACAGCGGTGTCTCGCACATTAGGCAGATAGCCCTGCTTATACTGATTTTGTCTAATTTCTTGTAACTGTTGGTCAATTCCCGCTGCGAAATTCTGAAATTTACTGGTAAGGGTAGACAAGTTTCTTTCTAAGCTATGTAAATTAGTGTTGTTCGTTGATAATGCGTCTAGCGATTGTTGTAACGAATTTATTTGTTCTTGTACAGGAGTTAAAACTTGTTTATTAACAGTTTCGGCCAAATTTATAGTAACGTGTTTAGTTTGAGTTAATCTTTCATTTTGTTCCTCACGAATCGAAATTTCTAGCGCTTGTTGATAAGTGGCTGGATTTTGACTAAGAACTAAACGTTTCAATCTGGGATTTAATCCGTTCAAAAATTGTGCTAATAATGTCTGATCTCTTAACATAAGTATTTCTGGCATTTCATTCTCAGTTTTAAAAGCTGCCCTACACAAATTATTTAAACAGGTGCCAAACTGAATAGCCATTTCAGAAGGTTCTTGCCTAGCAGAGCTAAATTTTTGCAATTGTGATATGATGGGTTGTGAACGTTAAAAACGTGTTATAAATGCCTCTTTAAACTTGTCATAATCCTTTTCGGATCCCAACTCCATCGAATGAGAGAGAAAATCAGCGGCGGGCCTTTCAGACGGCTTTTCACCACTGCCATTTTTTCTCTGCCAGACCAGTTTGCAATGCTTGCGGTTTCTTCCAGTGATTCGAAAAAGAACGAGGCCGATGGCCCTTCGTCGTCTTTTCCAAAGTACATTGGAACTAAATTAAGAAAACCTGCAATTTGCGGCGGATACACCCTTGCAGGTGTTGTCTCAGGTTGGGTGGGAAATAAGGGTTCAGATATTTCCAAGTTTGCCCCGTCTAAACTTGGACCTTCCATTTTTCTATGTAATATTAATATGCTGATCCCTTATATTAAGTTAATGCTAATGCGTCTACCGTGTAGTCCCAGTTTTACAAGTAAGTATACTTACCGTTTTATGGTTAAATGGGCATTTTAAGTATTTTCTGTATTAACCCCAGCTTTCTAAGATTTTTTTTTTTTTTTTGACCCAAAAAAGTTTCAAGAAAATAAAATTCAAACAAAGTTACTATATAAAGAAAGATAAGAATTACAAAAGTTTCATCAGCAACAAGCAGCAACTTTTAATTCTCTTCTGTTTGCTTTAAAAAAAAAAAAAACATATACAGAATATTTATATTACTAATTATTAATTTTTTTTTTATTTATTTCTATATTCTCAAGCAAAAATGTATGCAGCTAACTGCTTTATAATATATTGCTACTTTTTGCTCTGCATTATCAAACAACCATAATGATAATAATATTGATATTTTATCATAGTTAAATAAAAGTAATACAGTAAAATTCTTTCTGCCAAGATCTCAAAAATACCACCGTCCATTTCATCTTTCTACTTATTAGTCTTGTAAGCTTAATCAGTTTCTCTTCACTGCTCAAAACCATCCTGGTCAGGGCACCATGTTACCCCGCTTGGTAGGCTTTTGGTAGGTTTCCCTCTTGCTCAAGTCTCCCTGTTCTTCCGTTATCCTTTTAACCTACGCGAGTTCTAGGGTGTGGCCGTATCAGAACTACTTAGTCTAGGCATAACTTATACTCTTTTATTATGAGTATAGTTAAGTCGTATTTGACACTTTTCTTTTGGTTGGCCCTCTTAATTTGCTTTAATGTGTTCATCTCGCCCATCTGGAATATAGTTCTGTTTATGGTCTAGTGGTTTTTATAGGACAGTTTCATATACCCTCAAGATGTGGAGGGAGAATGTCTCTTTCCCTTTCCCCATCTCGCAGTTTGAACTTTAGCGTTGCATTTATCAAGTAATTAAGTAATTAACTTGCTCGACACCGCAGTTACCTCTTAATCATGTTTTAACATTTAGCTTTACTACTTTAGTGGTTGAATGTGAGGTATTGGCAGTAAAAGAAGAAACTTGAATAACACAGAAACATAACATGGTTTAATATAACAAGAGAGAATTTTACATACTTCATTCAAAGGATATACTAAGTCATTTCATTAATTAGATATTTCATTAACAAGGTATTTCATCAAAATATTCCATTAAACATGTTAATCAAAACAAGTTCAGCAATTATAAGATCAAATCTTTTAAGTTTAAGGCTTTTCATCTTTAGTTCCAGTAGTTAACTTTCAATAGAATCAGTTTAGCAATTAGCAAGGTTAGAAAGGAAACATTTTAACGGCATCATGGTCACTAATATCCTTACATTGCATGCTATGCTTATATCATTTTTAACTTACCAGCTCTAAAGATCACACTAGGTTGATTGGTCTACGCTGTGGCTTTCTTCGGTTGGCTCGGCAAAACAACGATCAGCTTCTGGCTAGGCTCTTCGGTCCTTCCTTTCGGGTCCTCCTGTTCCTCTCCGTCCGTCATCTCTCTTTCCCTTGCAAGGGTCTGCTTTTTATGTCCCAAGCCTGCCCACATTGTTTATACAAAACTTCTTTCTCACTGGTGGGAGCCGAGTCTTAAGATGCCTGATGTTTTCCCATGATGAGTCATGGAAAAGCACTGGGTTCAAAGAGGTATCTCACGCCACCTCTCGAATTTTCCAGTGAAACGTGAAGCCACTCTACCATCTCCCTTTGGCCTAATTTGCATCTTACATGAACGCATCCATCCGGTGTTTACAAAAATCTTACTTTACATTTGCAAGTGGCTAACTGAGTTAGCTGTTGCCGGCTAATGGCTATGGGTCTCTTTAATACGTATTTATTACGTAGTTATAGCGACTGATTTGGTTATATTTAGCAAAATATGCGGTTTTACACTTCGCCTTGAACTTTTCATTTGGTACTTAAAGTACTTAAAGTGATATTATATCGAAGCTTTTAAAGAAAAAAGATCTAGATAGGACAGAAACAGACAGTTCAGTCGTGGGAACTTTAAAAAATAGGAAAGGGCAGAATTAGCGCTATAACAGTTCCATTCACCAATCCTGTTGCTCTTCTCTGCACCCGTACCAACAGCTCTACATCCTTCTTGAAATGAGGCCTCCAGACCTGTATACAGTACTCTAGGTGTGGCCTGACCATTGCCTTATACAAGGGAATAATCTCCACCTTATCCTATATATCATCGAAAAATTCCTATATATCATCGACAATACACCATGAGCTACTCTGGCAGATCGTCTGCACTGCTCAGAAAACTTCATATCTGCCTGCACAATTTCCTCCAGGTCCTTTTCACTCTCTACTACTGTCAGTGTAGTACCACATAGTTGATGTGTTACTCTGGGATTACTGCTTCCAATATGCAGTACTTTACATTTGTCAATGTTAAACTTCATTTGCCACCTCTCAGCCCATCTGCTGAACTTTTCCAGATTCTGTTGCAGCAACATAGCATCACTAGTGTCCTTAACAACCCTGCCAACCTTTGTATCGTCTGCAAACTTGGACCTCTCAGCCCATCTGCTCAACATTTCTAGATCCTGTTGCAGCACCGTACTGTCATTAGTGCCATTAACAACCCTGCTGACCTTTGTATCGTCTGCAAACTTGGTCATTAAACCCTGATAAACCATCATCAATATCATTGATGAATACAGAAAACAACAATGGACCCAACATTGAACCCTGGGGGACTCCACTAATAATATTAGTCCTCGAAGAGCAGTGTCCATTGATTACCACTCTCTGGCTGCTCCCACTCAACCATCCCTTTATACATAGCAGCAATTTAAGTTCACACAGGCTATGAGTATGCCTGTGCGGACGTAGCTTTTTGCCGCTCCTGGAACAGAGAAGTTTTTTCTGAGTTATTTTCTGTTTTATTAGCTTAAATTAGCATATTAACTTATTTTCTAGAGTAGCTTTATATTCCTATTTACGATACTCAGTTTAAAGTAACTTAGATAGAGATTTTGTAGGTATTACTTAGTATTGGTAAGGGTGTCAAATCCACATGTTTACAGTTCGTAATTTGCCGCCATTGTTACGCAATACAAAATATCTCAAACTAGATAGCATAAGCTTAGTATAGTATAGTATACTACATAATATTGTCAATTAATCATTAAATCTATTAATCTTGTTAAACTTCATTGTCAATTAAATTGTACTCTTAACTATACATATAACGATTTAGATTACATAACATAAATAATTAGTAAAAATAAATAAATAATACTTAACTTGATATGGAAGTTATATAAAGGGATCTCGTAGATAGCACTCAATAATGAAACATAAATATAGCTTTATAACTGTGTTGGGATACAAGTTTAGGGTTTCAATTTTGTACTGAAATTGAAATTTTATTGAAATTAAATCGAAATCATGACTCAGACCAGAGCAGCAAAGCAAAAGGTTTTTTTTTTTTTTGTTAGTTGTTGGCGCATCGGCTTCTGTGGCCATAGTGCACCTCCCAAAGTTTTTGCAGTACTTTTACCCAAGCCCGAGGCGGAATTCGAACCCGCGACCTTTGGGTTGCCAGGCAGGCACTTTACCCACCTGGCTATCCCGGTCGGCAAAGCAAAAGGCTCAAGCTAATGGGAGTGCTGTGGCTCAGGGGAGAACTGAGGGGGGGCAGTTGCCCTCTGAATCACAGCCTTTTAAAATGCACTATTTGCTTGAAGTTTGTGCAGCAGTCGGGTACAGGACATGATACTGCCACGGGGGGATGTCTTTGTGTGTGCCCGATGCAAGGAGTGTAAGGAAATAAGGCGACAACTCAGCGTTGTTATGGGCCTACATGAGAGCTTGAAAGACAGGGTGGATGCCCCCGAAGGATTAAAAGTGATGGGCCCATCAAGCTCTCAGCTGCCCACACCAATGCCAGAGCTTGCACTTGGTCATCACGCAACACAGCGGCAGCCCCAAGGGAGACTGCGCTGATCCCAAAGGAACTAGTAGTTGTTGGTGACTCTATTGTCAGGGAAACGGGAAACATGCTTTGTAAAAAGGATAGGTGGAACAGGACCAGGGTATGTCTGCCAGGGGCAAAGGTTGATGATGATGTTGTAGAGCAGATATCATCTTTTAAGGGCACAAAATGTGATATAGTTGTACACGTTGGCACTAATGATATTAAGAGTAGGAGACCGGCAGAATTACTTAACAAGTACCAGTCACCGTTAAAAAAAAGCCGTGAATTAGGGTTGAATTTGAAAGTGTCTGCAATTCTGCCCAGACAAGATAGGAGGGAGTATATGATGAGAGCTCTGTCAACCTATTCGACCCTGGAAAGATTGTGCAAGGCTCAAGGGGTAGAATTTTTTTTCAGCCTTGTCTGTACTTGTTAACAGGAGAGACTGCTTCTACAGGGATGGGATCCACTTAAATAGAAAGGGTGCAAGAATGTTTTCTGACGCTATTAAGATGTATTCTGATGCTTTCACCTCTGCCATTCGCTACTGTTAATCTATTAGTCCTTGTATCATACAAGGACTAATAGATTAACAGTAGCCAATGGCAGAGGTGAAAGTGATTCTTGCACTGCTTCTATTGAAATGAGCAGCAGCCTGGAAAATAACATGCAGGATATTTCAGAGACTGCTTGGAATCATTGGGGTACAAGTAAAAACATAGGGTAGCTAAGAAAAAAAACAGGTGCATGTATACTTGCATGTACACCAATGCTAGGAGTTTAGAAAATAAATTTGATGAATTTGAGATATTGCTCAAGACATCAAAGGCAGATATTATTGGAATTTCAGAGACGTGGTGACACACCGAAATAAGGAATGCAGAACTGGAATTTGGGAATTACAATGCCTACAGAAAGGATAGACAGGATAGGAAGGGAGGAGGAGTTATGCTATTAGTTAAGAAATACATAAAATCCAAGGAAGTGAAGCCAGCTGACATCGCTGGACAATGCAGTGTTGAGTCAGTTTGGTGTGACATAAATATTGGGAGATCAAAATTGAGAGTAGGAGTGTGCTGTACACCTAATGACTCTGATGAGTATAATAAGAAACTGTTCAGGGAAATACAGTTGACCAGTAAATCAGAGAGTCTTATAATGGGGGATTTTAATTTCCCAGATATTGACTGGAATTTGGGGGGCTGGTCACTCACACACTAGCAAGGCTTTTGTGGATTTATTGGATGATTGTTTTCTACATCAGCATGTTCAGGAGGCAACTAGAGGGAGTAATACTCTTGATTTGATTATCAGTAGTGATTCTTCATGCATTAAGAATCTGCAGATAAATGAACCACTAGGTGGCAGTGATCATAGTGTGCTGAAGTGGGATTTACTCAAAGAGGTAACTACCATTAAGGGTAAAGGGAGGGGTTATTGCTTTCGTAAAGGTGACTACGATGGACTGAGACAGTATTTAAATTCTATACAGTGGGACCAACTGATGATGTTACCAACAGCAAATTCAAAATGGGACGCATTCAAAGAACTTATCTTGGAAGCTACTAGGCTTTACATACCAACTATGAAATATTGTTCAAGGTTTAGGCCTAAATGGATGTCAGATGAACTAATGAGACATATGGCAGAGAAGAAATGCGTGGAATACATACAAATTAACACGTAACACAGAAGCCTATGATAGATACAAGTTGATCTGTAACCAAATTAAAAAGAAGGTTAGGCAGCAGAAGGCAGATTACGAGAAATCTTTGGCAAAGGATGCAAAGAAAAACAGCAAAGAGTTCTTTACTTATGTAAACTCTAGAAGGAAAGGGATGAATCAGATTGGTCCACTGGATATCGATGGGTCAACTGTTGATGATCCTGCTCAGGTAGCTAACAAACTAAATGAATATTTTGCATCAACGTTCACACATGAGGAGTTATTCAACGAGGGGAATGCCAGAGGTGAATTAAACTCTGGCAGTGAGCTAGATAATTTTGTAACAACTGAGAGTAAAGTGGAGGAGAAATTGTTTAAGATAAACAAAAGAATGGCACCTGGGGTGGATGGGATCTATCCAGTTATATTAAAGGAGGCAGCAAAGGAAGTAAGCAAACCCTTAGCCATAATTATGGGAGTTTCCTTGGACTCATGGGAGGTATCCATGGACTGGAGTTGTGCAAATGTGACCCCAATTCACAAAGGAGGATCAAAGGCTGACAGAAGTAATTATCGACCTGTAAGTTTAACTTCTGTTTCCGGAAAATTAATGGAGGCACTGGTTAAAGAAGCATTGCAGGATCATCTAGACAAGACTTCAGTTATAGCTCGGACACAGCATGGTTTTGTTAAGGGGAAGTCTTGCCTGACCAAATTGATTGGATACTATGATGATATTGTATACTACTTTGATATTATATACTTGGATCTCAGAAAGGCTTTTGATACTGTTGCACATGGAAGACATCTGCACAAATTGGAGCAGTGTGGCATTGGAGGCAAATTGCTGCTATGGATAAAGGGGTGGTTGAGGGGGAGAAGACAGAGAGTGGGAATCAATGGACACTGCTCATCGTGGACTAATGTTATTAGTGGAGTCCCTCAGGGTTCAGTATTGGGTCCATTATTGTTTTTTGTATTTATAAATGATATTGATGATGGTATATCAAACTTAATGTCCAAGTTTTCAGACGATACGAAGGTTGGCAGAGTTGTCAAGGACACTACTGACACTATGCTGCTGTAACAGGATCTGGAGAGGTTGAGCAGATGGGCTGAGAGGTGGCAAATGAAGTTTAGCATTGACAAATGTAAAGTACTACAAATGGGAAACAGCAACCCCAGAGCAACGTATCAACTCTGTGGTACTACACTGACAGTGGTAGAGAATGAAAGGGACCTGGGGGAGGTTGTGCAGGCAGATATGAAGTTCTCTGAGCAGTGCAGACGGGCTGCAAGAGTAATGCATGGTGTATTGTCAATGATATATATATATATATGCAAATTTTTCTAGCAGGGATAAGGAGGTGATTATTCCCTTGTATAAGGCAATATTCAGGCCACACCTAGAGTACTGTATACAGGTCTGGAGGCCTCATTTCAAGACGGATGTAGAGCTGCTGGAACGAGTACAGAGAAGGGCAACAAGATTAGTGAACGAAACAAGGGGGTGCATTTACGAAGAAAGGCTTAAATTTTGCAAATTACCGTGTCTGGAGACTAGCCACCAGCGAGGTGATCTGATAGAGGTGTATAAAGCCTTGAATGGTTTGAGCATGCTCAATGCTGATGGGATTTTTCCTCTTGCTCAGAATAATCATCTGAGAGGGCGTAAATTCAAATTGAGGAAAGACAGATGTAGGATAGATGTGTGGAAATTTGCCTTTATCCAGCGGGTGGTTGGTTAGTGATAAAGACTTCCATCCCTTGTCGTGGAAGTTGATAGCCTAAATAAGTTTAAGGCTCAGCTGGACAGGGATTTCGAACGAACAGAGGGGTGAAGTGGCAGTGGTTATTTTTTATTTATTTTTTATTTTTGGCTGATGCTGCATAAGCTTGCTTTCTTGCATCAAATGCCTCTAGTAATGCTAATGCTAATTTGTCTCCAATGCCACACTGCTCCAATTTGTGTAGCAGTCTTCCATTTGAACGGTATCAACAGCCTTTCTAAGATCCAAATATATGATCTTAACAAACCCATGCTGTTTCCGAGCTATAATTGAAGTCTTGTCTAGATGATCCTGCAGTGCTTCTTTATCCAGTGCCTCCATTAATTTCCCTGGAACAGAAGTTAAACTAACAGGTCAGTAATTACTTGTGTTACCCTTTGATCGTCCTTTGTGATTTGGAGTCACATCTCCAACCCATGGGTACCTCCCCTGAGTCCAAGGAAGCTCTCAAAATTATGGCTAAGGGTGTGCTTACTTCCTTTGCTGCCTCCTTTAATATAACTTGATAGAGTCCATCCGCCCCAGGTGCCTTTCTTATGTTTATCTTCAACAATTTCTCCTCCACTTTACTCTCAGTTATTACAAGATTATCTAGCTTACTGCCAGAGTTTAATACATCTCTGGCGTTCCCTTCCCTGAATAGCTTCTTATGTGTGAATATAGATGCAAAATATTCTTTTAGTTTGTTAGCTACCTGAGCAGGATCATAAACAGTTGAACCAATGATATCAAGTGGACCAATCTGATTCATCCCCTTCCTTCTAGAGTTTACATAAGTAAAGAACTCTTTGCTGTTTTTCTTTGCAACCTTTGCCAAAGATTTCTTGTAATATGCCTTTTCCTGCCTATTCTGCTTTGTGACTTGGTTTCAGACCAGTTTTTTATCTATCATAGGTTTCTGTGTCACCTGTTAATTTATATGTATCCCATGCATTTCTCTTCTCTGCCACATGTCTAATTAGTATTAGTATTAGTATTAGTATTAGTAGAGGCATTTGATGCAAGAAAGCAAGCTTATGCAGCATCAGCCAAAAAAAAAAAAAAAAAAAAAACCCACTTCCACTTCACCCCTCTGTTCGTTCAAAATACCTGTCCAGCTGAGCCTTAAACTTATTTAGGCTATCAACCTCCACCACAAGGGATGGCAGTCTGTTCCACCAACCAACCACCCGCTGGCTAAAGGCAAATTTCCGCACGTCTATCCTACATCTGTCTTTCCTCAATTTGAATTTATGCCCTCTCAGGTGATTTTTCTGAGCTAGAGGAAGAATCCCATCAGCATTGAGCATGCTTAAACCATTCAAGGCTTTATACACCTCTATCAGATCACCTCGCTGGTGCCTAGTCTCCAGACACTGTAATTTGCAAAACTTAAGCCTTTCTTCTTAAGAGCACCCCTTCGTTCCATTCACTAATCTTGTTGCCCTTCTCTGTACTCGTTCCAGCAGCTCTACATCCTTCTTGAAATGAGGCCTCCAGACCTGTATACAGTACTCTAGGTGTGGCCTGACCATTGCCTTATACAATGGAATAATCACCTCCTTATCCCTGCTGGAAAAATTCCTGTATATCATTGACAATACTCCATGAGCTACTCTTGCAGCCCGTCTGCAGTGCTCAGAGAACTTCATATCTGCCTGCACAATCACCACCAAGTCCCTTTCATTCTCTACCACTGTCAGTGTAGTACCACAGAGTTGATACGTTGCTCTGGGGTTGCTGTTTCCCATGTGTAGTACTTTACATTTGTCAATGTTAAACTTCATTTGCCACCTCTCAGCCCATCTGCTCAACCTTTCCAGATCCTGTTGCAGCAGCATAGTGTCAGTAGTGTCCTTGACAACCCTGCCAACCTTTGTATCATCTGCAAACTTGGACATTAAGCTTGATATACCATCATCAATATCATTTATAAATACAGAAAACAACAATGGACCCAACACTGAGCCCTGAGGGACTCCACTAATAACATCAGTCCACGATGAGCAGTGTCCATTGATTACCACTCTCTGTCTTCTCCCCCTCAACCACCCCTTTATCCATAGCAGCAATTTGCCTCCAATGTCACACTGCTCCAATTTGTGTAGCAGTCTTCCATGTGCAACAGTATCAAAAGCCTTTCTAAGATCCAAGTATATAATATCAAAGTTATTCCCTGCATCCAGCTCTTTTGTGACTGCATCATAGTATCCAATCAAGTTGGTCAGGCAAGACTTCCCCTTAACAAAACCATGCTGTGTCTGAGCTATAACTGAAGAAGTCTTGTCTAAATGATCCTGCAGTGCTTCTTATTTAGTTCATTTGACATCCATTTAGGAATAAATCTTGAACAATAGTTCTTAGTTGGTATGAAAGGTCTAGTAGCTTCCAAGAGTAATTCTTTGAATGCTTTCTATTTTGAATTTTCTGTTGGCAACATTATCAGCTGCTCCCACTGTATAGAATTTAAATACTGTTTGAAACCAATATGCAGTCAAACTTTGGATTCTTCCCTCTCATCCTATCCAGCCGTATCTATTTAAACTATCTTTGGTAAACTACTATAGGAATAAACCAAATGAAAATAAACCTGCTGGAATCAGACTAAAAAATCTAATGTAGAATTGAAGTCTCCCACTAGAAGTATCCACCTAAACACTGATAAAAATAGAGCAACTATGCATCTCTATTTTTCCAGTTGTACATTCAAACCATTATGGGATGACTTGTTTTGGAAATGGAGAAACCAGGTGCTGAACAACCGAAATATACAGCAGCTACATTTAGTCATGCATCTCTAAATCCATATATTATCTCCAACTATATACTGATACATATGTCGGTGTTACAATGGTTCTACCAACTTGCCTCATCTCCAAATGTCTTTCATCCAGTTGCAGTATTTACACTGTCGCACTTCATGCAATCAATTGAATATGTCAGGAATATGACTAATGAACTAATCAAGTAATAATAATATATATCGATTCATTGAGCATAGCTTTTCAACATAAATATCCTTACTCTCACCATATGTTAAAATAAATCAAAATGCAGCCGATAAAGCTCACATAATGCAAAACAGCATGCTCAGCAATTCAGAAAAATGTAAGAATGTAAGATTATTGAGTCAAACAGTTAAAAATCCACTCGCCTCTTCTTCATCTGCCTTAGTTCCTTACAGCAACTACAAACCTATTATACAACAGGCGTTTATTGACCACTCTCTATAGTAAGCTCTTTCAAATAAAATGCCACAACACTGGAACTTTAGTTCCTAGTTGAACAGGTGAGAAGAGGTTGTCCTTGCAAGCCCAAGCATTGGCCATACTCATCTCACAAACCTTTTCTTGTTCAGAGGTGAGGACTGATCTTCACTATTCTCATAGTCTCTCTCCCTACTGGCAGGGAAATACATCCTCCTTGACTGTCCCTACAATCAAGCTGCTTGACTTACAAATTTAGATCTCTTCTAACCAAGCACAATTAATTGAAGCTGAATAATATTATAAGCGATGAAGAAAATCTTTCAGATTTATTTAGTTTTCTAAAGCAGATTCCTTTATATGAACATTTCCAACACATTACAAGGAAAAATTATTTCATTTGCATAAATATTATACTTCAATAGGCACCATTTGGCTTTAGTTGCTCTTGTGCCAGAAAACTCCCATTGAAACCAACCAACCATTCGTCTGTGGGATGTGGTTGCCACACCTTGACCCCTGCTTACACTAGCATACACTAGGGTAGTCACTTCTGGTATACCAGATGCAGTGTTTCTGTCCTTGCACATGGGAGTATGCTCATGATTACTAATCATCATGAAAGTGCAAGCAGAGGAGGAGTTAGTTTTTTGCAGAATGATAAGACTCTGCCAAAATTCAGTCCACTTGAATCATGGGTGGGATCTCAATATGAGCTTCATCATTTTAGACTCCCAAGTAGCAGCCCTAGATGTGTCATACCTAAAAGAATATCAGTGATATACTGCAGCCAGTCAGTCAGAAAACAGTCTTAAAAACTGAACTATCAATAAGTAAATCAGAATGGTAAAGCCAAAAATTTCCAAGTTTCTCCTGTGTATCATTTCATACAAAGTGTTATTTTCTTTAGGTTGTTTGAAGATGCACAATCCCAACTGAAGAAATTAAACATGGAAATACAAGAGTTAGATGAAAAGTTTACTGCATCTAGCACTTATCACCAGAAGGAGATTGAAGCCCTTTGTCATCGTCATAAGGAAGCAATAAAATTTTGGAAAGACAAGAATGACTTCATGGTGAGTTTTTTGATTGTTTAATGTTAACATCAATGCCAATTCCTTTACTGTTCAAATATGTGTTCTGATGATTTTCATGGATTATTTTTTTCAAAAAACTTAAAATTTTTACTACATTATATTTATGAATATGCTTTTTTTTTGCCATATATGCCAACAAAAACAAATTGGACAATGCATCAATAACAGACAAATATTAAAGCAGGTGACAACTTCAGAATATTCACTTATTTCTACAGCTTAAAAAAATACAGAAATAATAATTGCCTAGATGCCAACTCTCTGGATTTACAAAATTCCAGAGAACCAGTCATACAAACTCTATTTGACCCTTCACACTCTTTCACCATTGTAATATAGTCAGAATGACGGTCTTTAAAAACTCAGTTTTTCTCACTACATTTCTTTAAAAAAAAAAATAATAATAATCATTCTATGTTAAAATTGGAATGTTTTAAAAAAAATTTGCATATTTCTGTTTATTGTCATTAACATGATATGCTCCATGGCAGTCAATGTTGAAAAATAAAAATGCTGAATAAGAGAATTGTTTCGTTCTAAGCAGCCATTTCATAGTTCATGTGTAGTATGAAGCTAATTAAAAATGTCTTTCCGTAAAATGCCAAAGAAATACAATGTAAAATTTCAGAAGATCCATATGCAAGATAAGCAGAGGCATTAGTAGAGGCATTCAAGGAAGCAACCTTATACATCATCAGCCAAAAAAAAAAAAAAATCACATTTCACCCATCCATTTGCTCCAAATGTTTGTCCAGATTAAATTTAAGCCTTCAATTTACAACTATGGCAGATGTAAGTTTATTCTGAAAATCAACCACATGCTGGCAAAAGGCAAATTTTCGTACATCTATTCTACAACTATCTTTCTTCAATTTGAATTTGTGCTCCCTCAAGGATGTAATCTGAGCAAGAGGAAGAATTGTGTCAGCATTGAGTGTGCTCAAACCATTCAAGGCCTTATACACTCAATCAGATCACCTCACAGGTGAATCTGATCGAGTGAGGTGTCTAGCCTACAGATGCTGCAATTTGCAGAACTTAAGCCTTTCCTGGTAGGAGCAACCCTTTGTTCCCCTCACCAATCTTGCTGACTTTCACTGTACAGTCAGTCCTCGTATAGCATGATAGTTGTGTTCCTAGAAACCCTCGTGCAATATAAACAACAGGCCCTATGGGAAAAATAGGGTTAGGTGCCGACCACTCAAGATTGAACACACATTTGTAACCAAAACATTACCAAACACAATAAATAATTGTAATAAAATACGTAAGTATTTTATTACGACTATTACGTAATAAAATATTGCTAATGCTTTTGCTTCTATCGTAAGCAAATTTGTTTTTTGTTTGATTTTCTATCCAAACAGATGACAGCCATTCCATCTCTTCCAATTCTTTGTGTCTTAATCTAATGGATTTTAATTATACTTTGAGTTGTTCCTGCTATGAAAGTTGTTTTTATTTTCTCTGCATTCTTTCTAATTCTCGGCGTTGCCTCATTTAGGTCTGTAGCACGTGCAATATCACATGGTCTTTCATTTCGCTCAAAGCGTTTCACAATTTCATATTTTTTCTCTATCGACAGAGGTGGACTGGCCGTAAGCCTTACCGGGGAAACCCCGGTGGGCCGGAGGCCAGTGTGATTTTGGCCATAAACCATAGTATGAGGCCACTATAAATTTTCCCGGGTAAGAATTTTTGGCCCAGTCTGCCTCTTTTTATTGATATTGCTTTTCCTTTTCTCTCTGAATCTGCACCAGGATGCTTTCTTTTCACACATTTTAAGTATTTTACTCATTTTTAGGGAATAAAGCACAATTACAAAATGAGGAGGCACGCTTGATACACATATACAAAGCTGCGCGTGTGTAGCAACTGAATAAACAACACCGTAAAGGCAGAGATACACTATTAACACCTCACATTTTATTAAAGCACATTCTAGGAGTTACTACCATAAAACAATAAAAACAATTTCCAGTTGCGTTTCTGCTAGTGGAATCTGTTATAAACTGGTAGTAAACTCTATATAATTGCATTTGCGATAATACCGATAGCTGGAATTGTGTTGGTCTTTACGTTATTATGTGAAATGCGTTTCCCCTTCACTGATATAAAAAACAAATAAATTTTCAGAATCTTCTCTTCATTCCTGTCGTGTTGCGTTCGGTTGGGATGATTCTGCGTTCCACTGCCATTTCTTGTAAACACAAAGGCGAATCGTGCATAAGCGAATTCGGTTCGTGTTATATAAGATATCATTCCCCTATTTATAAATCGTGTATGATCGAATTCGTGTAGTGTAAACACGTGTTATACGAGGACTGACTGTACTCATCCCAGCAGCTCTATATCATTCCTAAAATGAAGCCTCCAGACCTCTATGCAGAACTCTATATTTCTAAAGTGATGAATGAGTTGAGTGGAATAAATGAGATGAGAGCTAGAAGAATGAATAAAAGTGTAAGCGTGTGAGAAAAAGAACACAAACCATAAATGCTACAGTTAAGAACACACTAACCCTAGTTTTAATTAGTATTTAAATTTACACTACACATCATTGCATCCCCTCC
The DNA here is from genome assembly GCF_048544385.1 of Mastigoproctus giganteus. Classification (NCBI taxonomy): domain Eukaryota; kingdom Metazoa; phylum Arthropoda; class Arachnida; order Uropygi; family Thelyphonidae; genus Mastigoproctus; species Mastigoproctus giganteus. The sequence continues at coordinate 48,520,100 of NC_143576.1, read as the reverse complement.
TGGTGTGTGAGAAAAAGATGAATGAGTTCAGTGAAATGAGTGAAAAAAAAAAAAATAAATAAATAAAAAAAAAAAAAAAAATATATATATATATAAAAAACTTGGAAAAAAAAATAAGAAAAAAGTATTAAAAAAATAATAATAAATAAATAAAAAATAATGATAAGAAAAAAGAAAATAAAAAAAGAATGCAAGTAGAGTGAGAATGCAGATTATGAATGAAGTAAATGTGTGTCTCTCCCACCCCCCTCGCCTGGTGGATTCCCCACTGCCAGCTAACATATCCTACCCCTGAAGCGGGATGGGAAGCTTGACCTTCATACCGGATTCGATACTGCTTGGACATGACACCGACGAAGACATTCTGCGGCTTTCCTGCCAACACGCCATTGGCGATCTGAACTGGGTACTCTAACCTGGTGGTTTCCTTTAAAACCCCATCCCCAAGCAGGGGAGAGAGGAGATGGATCTCTGTCTCCTCTCCTCCTTGCCTACCCCCATACTTCGCCTGGTGGGGCTCGTCTCCACTGACCTCTTTGGGGATGCCTACTCTATCATCCCTATTCTTCTATCTGTTTTTCCCCCAGTCTTCAGCCTCCCCTCCTCTCTCACTAAATCGACCGAGTGTACCCTTAACAATGCCGCCAAATTCTAATCAACGTCTAAATTCTACCGGCTTTGTGTAAATCTCTAAGACAACTAACACTATTAGCTTTTATCTAGTGTATAGCCTCGCATGTCTAAATTTAATAACATCAAAATTTTGCATGACCTATTAGGCCTTTAACACATCTCTTTAGCGTTCAACCCCAACCAGCAATTTCCTAACAGCAATCCCATTAAGCATTAATGTCAAACGCAAAAAAATTTTTTTTAATTAATTTTTTTTTATAGGTCCTAGCCACTGAAATCCCAGGAAACTAGGTGGCAGGACCTACCAGAGCAATTTGTTGTGATACTGGATACACCCGGCTAGCCTCCACATAGCAAGGTATGGACAACATCGGGCCCCACTAGGGGCCTGGCAGCCAATAAGCCGGACAAACATTGGGCACAACATATCACACTGCACAGACATGGCCCACACACTTTCAAGTCTACGGTTTGACAGTGTACTGTCCTCGATACAGCGAAACACACGCGGAGATGGGAGAAATCCCAGGTGCCATCTGACATGAACATACCTTATACCTTGTCAGTGTAGTATCACACAATTGATACGTTGTTCTGGGGTTACTGCTTACCATGTGCAGTATTTTTCATTTGTCAATATTAAACTTCAGTTGCCACCTCTCAGCCCATCTGCTCAATGTTTCTAGATCCTGAAACAGCAACTTACTGTCATTTGTGTCATTAACACAAACGACAGCACCTAGGGTGGATGGAATCTATCCAGTTATATTAAAGAAGACAGAAAGGGAAGTAAGCAAACCTTAGCAATAATTATGAGAGCTTCCTAGGCGAACCCAGCCGACCTTTGTATCATCTGCAAACTTGGTCATTAAGCTTGATATACCATCATCAATATCATTGATGAATACAGAAAACAACAATGGACCCAACACTGAACCCTGGGGGACTCCACTAATAACATTAGTACATGAAGAGCAGTGTCCATTGATTACCACTCTCAGTCGGCACACACTCAACCATCCCTTTATCCATAGCAGCAATTTGCCTCCAATGCCACACTGCTCCAATTTGTGCAGCAATCGTCCGCGTGCAACGATATCAAAAGCCTTTCTAAGATCCAAATATATGATATCAAAATTATTCTTTGAATCCAGTTCCTTTGTGACTACATCATAGTATCCAATCAAATTTGTCAGACAAGACTTCCCCTTAACAAACCCATGCTGTTTCCGAGCTGTGACTGAAGTCTTGTCTAGATGATCCTGCAATGCTTCTTTAGCCAGTGCGTCCATTAATTTCCTTAAAACAGAAGTAAAACTAACAGGTCTGTAATGACCTGTGTCTCCCCTTGATCCTCCTTTGTGGATTGGGGTCACATTTGCACATCTCCAGTCCATGGGTACCTCCGCTGAGTCCAAGGAAGCTCTCATAATTATTACTAAGGGTTTGCTTACTTCCTTTGCTGCCTCCTTTAATATAACTGGATAGATTCTATCCACCTCAGGTGCCTTTCTTATGTTTATCTTCAACAATTTCTCCTCCACTTTACTCTCAGTTATTACAAGATTATCTAGCTTATTGCCAGAGTTTAATACACCTCTGGCATTCCCCTCCCTGAATAACTCCTCATGTGTGTGAATGTAGATGAAAAATATTCATTCAGTTTGTTAGCCACCTGAGCAGGATCATGAACAGTTGAACCATTGATATCAGTTGAACCATTGAACAGTTGAACCATTGGACCAATCTGATTCATCCCCTTCCTTCTAAAGTTTACATAAATAAAGAACTCGCTGCTGTTTTTTTACATTCCTTTCCAAATATTTCTAGTAATCTGTCTTTGCCTGCCTAACCTCCTTTGTGACTTGGCTATAGACCAGTTTATATCTATCACAGGCTTCTGTATTATCTATTATTTTTTTATGTATCCCATGCATTTTTTCTCTGCCACATGGTTAATTAGTTCATCTGACATCCATTCAAGCCTAAATCGTGAACATTATTTCTTAGTTGGTATGAAAAGCCTAGTAGCTACCAAAGTTAATTCTTTGAATGCTTACCATTTTTAATTTGAATTTGGTGTTGGTAATATCATCAGTTGGTCCCACCGTATAGAATTTAAATACTATTTCAAACCACCATAGTCAACTTTATGAAAGCAATAACCCTTCCCTTTACCCCTGATGGTAGTTACCTCTTTGTATAAATCCCACTTCAGTACACTGTGATCACTGCCACCTAGTGGTTCCTTTATCTGCAGATAATTAATGCATGAAGAATCACTACTGATAATTAGATCAAGAGTATTACTCCCTCTAGTTGCCTCCCGAACATGCTGCTGTAGAAAACAATCATCCAATTAATCCACAAAAGCCTTGTTAATGTGTGAGCGACTAACACACAAATTCCAGTCAATCTGTGGGAAATTAAAATCCCCATTATATATAAGACCCTCTGATTTACTGGCCCACTTTATTTCTCTGCACAATTGCTCATTATACTCATCAGATTCAATAGGCCTATGACACACACCTCCTCTCATTTTTCCTTTCCCAGTGCTTATGTTCCACTAAACAGATTCAACATTTCATTTTCGACAAACATCAGTTGAATGAACTTCCTTAGATTTTATGTGTTTCTTAACTAACAGCATAAGCCCTCCTCCCTTCCTGTACATATTGTACTACTCAAATTCCAATTCTGCATTGCTTATGTCTGTGCGACACCACGTCTCTGATATCCCAATAATATCTGACTTTGATGGCTGACTAGCACTTCAAGCTCATCAAATTTATTAACTATACTTCTAACATTGGTGTACATGTTAGTATACATGCACCTATTTCTACTCTTAGTGCCCTAACACATCCCATGTATTTACTTGTTCTACTATGACTCCCAGTAGTCCTGGATATCCCCATTGTCTTGCTTTCCAAGCTGGTGTTCAATTGCGTTTCAATAGAAGCAGTGCAAGAATCAATTTCACCTCTGCCAGGGCTACGTTGATTGTTTGGTTTTTAGGAGCATTAGCAACTAAGGCCATATTGCTCCATGATATGCGCTGGTCATTCCCTGACCTTTCCGCATCCTCCGTATTTGGTGGCGACGGGTTCGAACCCCGGTCTATTCAAGAAGCGTGTGCTATGCACTGCTGCTCCTTCCCACCTGGCTACTGAGGCGCCTGCCAGTGGCTACTGTTAATTTATTAGTTCGTATATCCTCCCCAAGCTTGCAGTTTTCCGAACCACCTAACTCTGCCTCAATAGCATCAGCAAATATTCTTGCACCCTTTCTATTTAGGTGTATCCCATCCCTGTAGAATCAGTCTCTCCTGTTAACAAGCACAGATCAGGTTGAGAAAAATTCTAGCCCTAGTTATATCAAAGGAGGCAGTGAGGGAAGTAAGCAAACACTTAGCCATAATTATAAAAGCAGCCATAGATTCAGGGGAGGTCCTCATGGACTGGAGATGTGCAAATGTATCCTAAATTAACAAAAAGTGTTCAAAGAGTAATGCAAATAATTATAGACCTGTTAGTTTAACTTCTGTTCTGGTGAAAATAATGGCATCACTGGTTAAAGAGGTGATGCAGGATCACCTAGAAGAGACTGCAGTAATAGTTCAAACACTGCATGGGTTTCTTAAGAGTAAGTCTTGTCTGAACAATTTGATTGGTACTACGATGTATGTAACAAAGGAGAACTGGATGCGAAAAATAATTTTAATATCATATACTTGGATTTCAGAAAAGTTTTGATAATGTTGCACATGGAAGACTGCTGTACAAATTGGAGAGGCTTGGCATTAAGGGCAAATTGCTGCAATGAAAAAAGGGATGAGTGTGGGAGATGGCAGACAGTAGTAATAAATGGACACTGCTCTATGTGGATTAATGTTATTAGTGGAGTCCCCCCCCAGGGTTCGGTACTGGGCTCGTTGTTTTGTCTGTTTATTAATGATATCAATGAAGGTATAATAGTCTTAATGTCCAAGTTTGCACATGATACAAAGGTTGGCAGGATTGTTAATGATAGTAAAGACAGTATGCTACTACAGCAGGATCTAGAAAGTTAGGTAGGTTTTGCTGAGAAGTGGCAACTGAAGTTTAATGTTAACAAATGTATATAGTACTCCATATGGGTAGCAGTAACCCAAGAAAAAAGTACAAACTGTGTGGTACTATACTCAGGGTGGTGTAGAATGTAAAAGACCTGGGTGTAATTGTGCAGTTGGATATGAAGTTCTCTGAGCTGTGCCGACAGACTGCTAGAGCAGGTCATTGAGTTTTGTCAATGATATATAGGAATTTTGCTAGCAGAGACAAGGAGGTAATTATATCTTTGTATAAGACAAAGCTCATGCCACTCCTTGAGTTATCCATACGGATCTGGAGGCCTCACTTTAGGAAGGATGGAGAGTTGCTAGAATGAGTACAGAGAAGGGCAACAAGATTGGCGAGAGCCATAAATTGGTGCACTTATAAAGAAAGGATTAAGTTCTGAAAGTTTCAGCATGTGGAAACTAGGCGCCTGCAAGATGATCTGATTGAGGTGTAAAAGGCCTTGAATGGTTTGAGCAGGCTCAGTGCCGATGGGATAATTCCACTTGCTGAGAATACCATCTGTTGTGGAAGTTGACAGCTTATATAAATTTAAGGCTGAACTAGACAAACATCTGGAGTGACCCGATAGGTGAAATTGGAAATTTTTTTTTTTTTCCTGATGCTGTATAAGCTTGCTTTCTTGCATCATATGCCTCAAGTAATGCTAAAGTGTAGGAAAATTATAGACTAGTATTTTCACTATATATTTGCCACCATGGATATGAAGTATAACTGCAAGTGCCTACAACTCCTTCCCAGTGGATCCTATAGTCCTAAAGCTTCAGCAACAACTCTTTCCCCTAGGAGGAAAACTTTCCTCCACGCCAACACCAATTTGATTCCTGTCCCCACACAAGACCAGCACATACTAGATTACCAGCCCCCCCTTGAGGACTTTTAAGAGGCATAACTTGATCTCAAATAATGACAATTTGAAAACACAGATATTGGCTGAATCAGCACTCAAGAAATAACTCAACATCATGGAACACCAAAATTAGGAGCACCACTCACCAGATGTTTGGACAGAATAGACTTAATCTGCCTTAGTTTACCTAATCTCTTTTGTGACTTGATTACAGATTAATTTATATCTACCATAGGCTTCTATATCACCTGATAATTTATATGCATCCCATGCATTTTTCTTCTCTGCCACGTGTCTCATTAGTTCATCTAGCATCCATTTATCCTAAACATCCATTTAGCCTAAACAAATTTACATAATTTTCTATCATGAGAAGGCCAGGAAATCACTGATTGAAGTTGGAGTTTTTCTACAATAGTAGTGGCCATTGGCTCGCTATAGTGGATCCACTAACAAAGCTGACTGCTGCTTCGTCGGGTTCAGGCACACCGATTCCCTGGAAAATGTGACCGGGGAAGGCTATCTCTCTTTCTAAACAAGTCACTGGCTCTTTACAGATGTGCTTTTTAAAATTTTCTATGGAGCATTTATTTTTATATGGCAACATTTTCCTCCTGTTTCTTTCTTTGCTGCCATTTGGATTTTCGTGTTTTCATCTTTTCATTCCAATCAAGATACAAATCGAATATGCTTAACTAAAAAAGTTAGTAGTGGACTTTGTTTTCAAGGTTAAACTGTACTTGTTGAGTAAATCTTCAGATTTCTTACTCTTAATGTCATTAGTTCCAATATGTTCAACAATATCACCTTTTGTTTCCTTAAAAGATGACTTCTGCTCTACTGCGTCATCAGCTTTTGCCTCTGTCAGACATACTCTGGTCTTTAGGGCAAATAAGAGTAAGAATAGGTGCATGTATATTTGCATTTACACCAATGCTAGAAGTATAGTAAATAAATTTCATGAATTTTAAGTTCTGATGGTCAAGATATCAAAGGCAGATATTGTTGGGAGATCAGAGTAGTGTCACACAGATAGAAGAAATGCAGGGTTGGAATTTGGGCTGGGCAATGTGTACAAAAAGGATAGACAGGAAAGAAGTGGGGAGGGGTCATGCTGTTAGTAAAGAAACATATAAAATGCAAGGAAGTACAGCCAGTCGACATGGGTGGACAGTGCAGTGTCGAGTCAGTTTGATGCAACAAAACCAATGGGAAAGAAAACTTTTGTGAGTAGGAGTGTGTTATAGGCCTAATGACTCTGATGAGTATAATAAAAAACTGTACAGAGAAATAGAGTGGGCCAGTACATCATATTCTCTTATAATGGGAGATTTTAATTTCCCAGATATAGACTGGAAGTTTTTGGTTGGTCACTAGCAAGATTTTTGTGGAATTATTAGACAAGATTCTTGCACTTGCTTTGTGAATTTATAAGATTTATTAGATTCTTGCACTGCTTCTACTGGAATGAGCAGAAGCCTGAAAAACAAGATGCAGGATATTTCAGAGATTGCTGGGAATCATTGGGATACAAGTAAACACATGGGTTATGATAGGGTAGCTAAGAAAAAGAACAGGTGCATGTATACTTCCATGTATACACCAATGCTAGGAGTTTAGTAAATAAATTTGATGAATTTGAGGTATTGCTCAAAACATCAAAGGCAGATATTGTTGGGATTTCAGAGATGTGGTGTCACACAGATTTAAGGAATATAGAACTGCAATTTGGGGAATACAACGTCTACAGAAAGGATAGACAGGATAGGAAGGGAGGAGGGGTTATGCTATTATTTAAGAAACACAAAATCCAAGGAAGTAAAGCCAGTTGACATCCCTCGACAGTGCAGTGTCAGTTTGGTGTGACATAAGCATTGGGAGATCAAAATTGAGAGTAGGAGTGTGCTATATGCCTAATGACTCTGATGAGTATAATAAGAAACTCTACAGGGAAATAGAGTGGGCCAATAAATCAGAGAGTCTTATAATGGGGGATTTTAATTTCCCAGATATTGACTGGAATTTGGGGGCTGGTCACTCACACACTAGCAAGGCTTTTGTGGATTTATTGGATGATTGTTTTCTACACCAGCATGTTCGGGAGGCAACTAGAGGGAGTAATACTCTTGATTCGATTATCAGTAGTGATTCTTCATGCATTAAGAATATGAAGATAAATGAACCACTAGGTGGCAGTGATCACAGTGTGCTGAAGTGGGATTTACTCAAAGAGGTAACTACCATTAGGGGTAAAGGGAAGGGTTATTGCTTCCGTAAAGGCGACTAAGATGGACTGAGGCAGTATTTAAATTCTGTATAGTGGGATCAACTGATGATGTTACCAACAGCAAATTCAAAATGGGAAGCATTCAAAGAACTTGTCTTGGAAACTACTAGGCTTTATATAAACTAAGAAATATTGTTCAAGGTTTAGGCCTAAATGGATGTCAGATGTACTAATGAGACATATGGCAAAGAAGAAAAATGCATGGGTTACATGCAAATTAACACATGGCACAAAAGCCTAAGATAGATACCAGTTGATCTGTAACCAAGTTAGAAAGGAGGTTAGGGAGACGAAGGCAGATTACGAGATATCTTTGGCAAGGGATGCAAAGAAAAACAGCAAAGAGTTCTTTACTAATGTAAACTCTAGAAGGAAGGGGATGAATCAGATTGGTCCACTGGATATCGATGATTCAACTATTGATGATTCTGCTCAGGTAGCAATGAATATTTGGCATCTACTAAATGAATATTTGGCATCTACATTCACACACGAGGAGTTATTCAGCGAGGGGAATGCCAGAGGTGTATTCAACTCTGGCAATAAGCTAGAGAATCTTGTAATAACTGAGAGTAAAGTGGAGGAGAAATTGTTGAAGATAAACAGAAGAAAGGCACCTAGGGTGGATGGGATCTATCCAGTTATATTAAAGGAGGCAGCAAAGGAAGAAAGCAAACCCTTAGCCATAATTATGAGAGCTTTCTTGGATTCAGGGGAGGTACCCATGGACTGTAGATGTGCATATGTGACCCCAATTCACAAAGGAGGATCAAAGGCTGACACAAGTAATTACAGACCTGTTAGTTTACCTTCTGTTCCAGAAAATTAATGGAGGCACTGATTAAAGAAGCATTGCAGGATCATCTAGACAAGACTTCAGTCATTTCTTGGACACAATATGGTATTGTTAAGGGGAAGTCTTGCCTGACCAATTTGTTTGGATTCTATGATGCAGTCACAAAAGAACTGGATGCAGGGAATAACTGTGATATTATATACTTGCATCTTAGAAAGGCTTTTGATACAGTTGCACATGGAAGACTGCTGCACATATTCGAGCAGTGTGGAATTGGAGGCAAATTGCTGCTATGGATAAAGGGGTGGTTGAGGGGGAGAAGACAGAGAGTGGTAATGAATAGACACTGCACATAATGGACCAATGTTATTAGTGGAGTCCCTCAGGGTTCAGTATTGCGTACATTATTGTTTTCTGTATTTATAAATGACATTGATGATGGTACATCAAGCTTAATGTCCAAGTTTGCAGACAATATGAAGGTTGGCAGGGTTGAAAAGGACACTACTTACACTATGCTGCTACAACAGGATCTGGAAAGGTTTAGCAGATGGGCTGATAGGTGGCAAATAAAGGTTAACATTGACAAATGTAAAGTACTATATATGGGAAACAGCAACCCCAGAGCAATGTATCAACTCTGTGGTACTACATTGACAGTGGTAGAGAATGAAAGGGACCTGGGGGTGGTTGTGCAGGTAGATATGAAGTTCTCTGAGCAGTGCAGATGGGCTGAAAGAATAGCTCGTGGTGTATTGTCAATGATATATAGGAAATTTTCTGGCAGGGATAAGGAGGTGATTATTCCCTTGTATAAGGCAATGGTCAGGCCACACCTTGAGTATTGTATACAGGTCTGGAGGCCTCATTTCAAGAAGGATGTAGAGATGCTGGAACGAGTACAGAGAAGGGCAACAAGATTAGTTAATGGAACAAAGGGGTGCTCTTACGAAGAAAGGCTTAAGTTTTGCAAATTACAGTGTCTGAAAACTAGGCACCAGTGAGGTGATCTGATAGAGGTGTATAAAGCCTTGAATTGTTTGAACATGCTCAATGCAAATAGTTGTACACGTTGGCACTAATAATATTAAGAGTAGGAGACCGGCAGAATTACTTAACAAGTACAGGTCACTGTTGAACAAAAGCCGAGAATTAGGGTTGAATTTGAAAGTGTCTGCAATTCTGCCCAGACAGGATAGGAGGGAGTATATGATGAGAGCCTTGTCGATCAATTCGGCCCTGGAAAGATTGTGCAAGGCTCAAGGGATAGAATTTTTTTCAGCCTGGACTGTACATGTTAACAGGAGAGATTGCTTCTACAGGGATGGGATACACTTAAATAGAAAGGGTGCAAGAATATTTGCTGATGCTATCGAGGCAGTGTTAGGTGGGTCGGAAAACTGCTAGCTTGGGGGGAGACAAAGACCAATAGATTAACAGTAGCCACTGGCAGAGGTGAAAGAGATTCTTGCATTGCTTCTATTAGAATGAGCAGAAGCCTGAAAAACAAGATGCATGGTATTTCAGAGCCTGCTGGGAGCCATTGCGGTACAAGGAAACACATGGGTTGTGTTAGGGTAGCTAAGAATAGAAACAGGTGCAGGTATACTTGCGTGTACACCAATGCTAGGAGTTTAGTAAATAAATTTGATGAATTTGAGGTATTGCTCAAAACATCGAAGGCAGATATTGTTGGGATATCAGAGACGTGGTGTCACACAGATATAAGGGATGCAGAACTGCAATTTGGGGAGTACAACGTCTAAAGAAAGGATAGACAGGATAGGAAGGGGGGAGGGGTTATGCTATTATTTAAGAAACACATAAAAACCAAGGAAGTGAAGCCAGTCGACATTGCTGGACAGTGCAGTGTGGAGTCAGTTTGGTGTGACATAAACATTGGGAGATCAAAATTGAGAGTAGGAGTGTGCTATAGGCCTAATGACTCTGATGAGTATAATAAGGAACTGTACAGGGAAATAGAGTGGGCCAGTAAATCAGAGTGTCTTATAATGGGAGATTTTAATTTCCCAGATATTGACTGGAATTTGGGGGCTGGTTACTCACACACTAGCAGGGCTTTTGTGGATTTATTGGATGATTGTTTTCTACATCAGCATGTTTGGGAAGCAACTAGAGGGAGTAATACTCCTGATTTTATTATCAGCAGTGATTCTTCATGCATTAAGAATCTGCAGATAAATGAACCACTAGGTGGCAGTGATCACAGTGTGCTGAAGTGGGATTTACTCAAAGAGGTAACTACCATTAGGGGTAAAGGGAAGGGTTATTGCTTCCGTAAAGGCGACTACGATGGACTGAGACAGTATTTAAATTCTATACAGTGGGACCAACTGATGATGTTACCAACAGCAAATTCAAAATGGGAAGCATTCAAAGAACTTATCTTGGAAGCTACTAGGCTTTACATACCAACTAAGAAATATTGTTCAAGGTTTAGGCCAAAATGGATGTCAGATGAACTAATGAGGCATACGGCAGAGAAGAAAAATGCATGGGATACATACAAATTAACACATGACACAGAAGCCTATGATAGATACAAGTTGATATGCAACCAAGTTACAAAGGAGGTTAGGCAGGCGAAGGCAGATTACGAGAAATCCTTGGCAAGGGATGCAAAGAAAAACAGCAAAGAGTTCTTGACTTATGTAAACTCTAGAAGGAAGGGGATGAATCAGATTGGTCCACTTGATATTGATGGGTCAACTGTTGATGATCCTGCTCAGGTAGCTAACAAACTAAATGAATATTTTGCATCGACATTCACACATGAGGAGTTATTCAGCAAGGGGAATGCCAGAGGTGTATTCAACTCTAGCAGTAAGCTACAGAATCTTGAAATAACTGCGAGTAAAGTGGAGGAGAAACTGTTGAAGATAAACACAAGAAAGGCACCCGGGGTGGATGGGATCTATCCAGTTATATTAAAGGAGGCAGCAAAGGAAGTAAGCAAACCCTTAACCATAATTATGAGAGCTTCCTTGGACTCAGGGGAGGTACCCATAGACTGGAAATGTGCAAATGTGACCCCAATTCACAAAGGAGGATCAAAGGCTGACACAAGTAATTATAGACCTGTGAGCTTAACTTCTGTTCCAGGAAAATTAATGGATGCACTGGTTAAAGAAGCACTGCAGGATCATTTAGACAAGACTTCAGTTATAGCTCAGACACAGCATAGTTTTGTTAATGGGAAGTCTTGCCTGACCAACTTGATTGGATACTATGATGCAGTCACAAAAGAACTGGATGCAGGGAATAACTTTGATATTATATACTTGGATCTTAGAAAGGCTTTTGATACTGTTGCACGTGGAAGACTGCTACACAAATTGGAGCAGTGTGACATTGGAGGCAAATTGCTGCTATGGATAAAGGGGTGGTTGAGGGGGAGAAGACAGAGAGTGGTAATCAATGGACACTGCTCATCGTGGAATGATGTTATTAGTGGAGTCCCTCAGGGCTCAGTGTTGGGTCCATTATTGTTTTCTGTATTTATAAATGATATTGATGATGGTATATCGGGCTTAATGTCCAAGTTTGCAGACGATACAAAGGTTGGCAGGGTTGTCAAGGGAACTACTGACACTATGCTGCTGCAACAGGATCTGGAAATGTTGAGCAGATGGGTCGAGAGGTGGCAAATGAAGTTTAACATTGACAAATGTAAAGTACTACACATGGGAAACAGCAACCCCAGAGCAACGTATCAACTCTGTGGTACTACACTGACAGTGGTAGAGAATGAAAGGGACTTGGGGGTGGTTGCAGGCAGATATGAAGTACTCTGAGCAGTGCAGACGGGCTGCAAGAGTAGCTCATGGAGTATTGTCAATGATATACAGGAGTTTTTCCAGCAGGGATAAGGAGGTGATTATTCCATTGTATAAGGCGATGGTGAGGCCACACCTAGAGTACTGTATACAGGTCTGGAGGCCTCATTTCAAGAAGGATGTAGAGCTGCTGGAACGAGTACAGAGAAGGGCAACAAGATTAGTGAATGGAACAAAGGGGTGCTCTTACGAAGAAAGGCTTAAGTTTTGCAAATTACAGTGTCTGGAGACTAGGCACCAGCGAGGTGATCTGATAGAGGTGTATAAAGCCTTGAATGGTTTAAGCATGCTCAATGCTGATGGGATTCTTCCTCTAGCCCAGAAAAATCACCTGAGAGGGCATAAATTCAAATTGAGGAAAGACAGATGTAGGATAGACGTGCGGAAATTTGCCTTTAGCCAGCCGGTGGAACAGACTTCCATCCCTTGTGGTGGAGTTTGATAGCCTAAATAAGTTTAAGGCTCAGCTGGACAGGTATTTTGAACGAACAGAGGGGTGAAGTGGAAGTGGGTTTTTTTTTTTTTTTTTGGCTGATGCTGCATAAGCTTGCTTTCTTTCGTCAAATGCCTCTACTAATGCTAATGCTAATGCTAATGCTGATGGGATTCTTCCTCTTGCTCAGAATAATCAACTGAGAGGGCATAAATTCAAATTGAGGAAAGGCAGATGCAGGATAGATGTGCGGAAATTTGCCTTTAGCCAGCGGGTGGTTGGTTGGTGGAACAGACTTCCATCCCTTGTCGTGGACGTTTATAGCCTAAATAAGTTTAAGGTTCAGCTGGACAGATATTTCGATCAAACAGAGGGGTGAAGTGAAAGTGGTTATTTTTTATTTATTTATTTTTTTTTGGCTGATGCTGCATAAGCTTGCTTTCTTGCATCAAATGCCTCTACTAATGTTAATGCTAATGTTAAATAAACCCTTAGCCATAATGATGAGAGTTTCATTGGACTCAGACGAGGTACCCACAGACTTGAGATGTGCAAATGAGACCCCAGTTTACGAAGGAGGATCAAAGGCTGTCACAAGTAATTATAGACCTGTGAGTTTAACTTCTGTTCCAGGAAAATTAATGGAGGCACTGGTTAAAGAAGCACTGCAGGATCATCTAGACAAGACTTCAGTTATAGCTCGGACACAGCATGGTTTTGTTAACGGGAAGTCTTGCCTGACCAATGTGATTGGATACTATGATGCAGTCACAAAAGAACTGGATGCAGGGAATAACTTTGATATTATATGCTTGGATTTTAGAAAGGCTTTTGATACTGTTGCACATGGAAGACTGCTACACAAATTGGAGCAGTATGGCATTGGAGGCAAATTGCTGCTATGGATAAAGGGTGGTTGAGGGGTAAAAGACAGAGAGTGGTAATCAATGGACACTGCTCATCGTGGACTAATGTTATTAGTGGAGTCCCTCAGGGTTCAGTGTTGGGTCCATTATTGTTT